>NC_052016.1:114064890-114413640 GCF_015832195.1 Motacilla alba alba
GGCAACAGCTGCCACGTATTTCTTGCAAATCATTCCTTTCCCCCTTTGACTCCAAGACATTTGTACCTTCTGATTCCTGCAAAACTGGAGATTTTGGTACATTGCAGACAGAAATACAGCAGCTTGTTTGTGTCAGCTGCCCATGAAAAAGAAAACACAAACTACAAAAATCCCACCCATTTTTGTTTTATTATAAGTTTCCTTGTTGGTGTGGGTAGTTTGGGGGGCTTTTTGGTGGGGGTGAGATGATTAAGAAATGAATGAAAAGCCTCTGCTTCAAAGGAAAGATGTATTTACAGTTATATCAATTTTTCATAAGAGCTGCTTTTAATAAGAAAAGCTGATGTTTCTTATCACCTAAAATCAAAATATTTAGAGATGTATTGCTTCCATAATGTCTCATGAGGTTAGTATGCAAGTAGGATATTTAGCAATCCTCCTGCAGGGACTGTGCTTTTTGCACCAAGACCGAGTTTCTCATCAGATACCACAGTCCTGGGATTCCACGATATCCAATTCTCCCACCCAAGAGGACAATGAAGGTGTGTAATGAAACCTGCATTCAGGATATCCCAGGAGCCCATTTACACAAGTGACTATGAATGCACAAGTTCCAAATCTATGAAAAACATTTCCCATTTCCCTGTGAAAGTACTTAGCTTAGCTCCCTCAATAAAATTACATGTATATCTATATGTAATTTTCTTCTTTGTTATGGACTGGAATTGAAGAGTTCAGGAAGTTAGTAGTTAATCTAAAAAAATTTAGAAAAAAACAAAAAATAAATGTTGTTTCCTTGCACTAGTGAAAGACCAAACCAAATTAAAAGTACTTCACTTGTGGTTAAACACACCATGATATCTACATAATTAATCTGGCTTTTCTAAGGTTAAGTATACCAAAAAGTGAAGTACTATTTAGGATAAAATATTAATAAATAATTTATTAAGAGAGGCCTTTATAGCTATTGCAGTATAATTTAATTTAATGTAGCATAAAAATACCTTCATTACTTTACATTTGCAATTTCTAAATGATGCTCCCACTTGATTGACTTTTGAATAACAAAAACCCCAAGACTCTAAAACTTTAAATATGAGGTTCACTTCCAAAATGAAAACCACAGCGTAAACCCCTGTCTCTTAAGGATGTATTTTGTTCATGTTCATTCTTTAGAATGAAAGATGCATGCCACTTAGATTTATGCCAAACAAAAAAGTAAGAAAATGTAATTTGAGTGCTCATTGTGTTAGAACTGACCCCAAGGACCCATGAACCCCTTCACCTGCAGCTAATGAGTTACTGACTGCAGGTGAGGGTCAGAGAATTGTTGTTAAACCATATTAGACAGTAGTAGACAGTAGACAAATTTTAGTAGTAGTAGACAAATTTTAAATTGTGAACATCATAGATGGTTTCTGTGAGGGTAGTGGGACATATAAAAGGCTTTTTCTGACTGGGTACTATTGGGAATAGGTTTATCGATATATTTAAGAGTGTTTGATAAGACAGTGGTGAGGAATCTCAGTCCAAAGTTCTTTCAGGCTGACACTCTGGCCACAGCCTTTACAAGGGCTATTTCTTCTCTCAAGACTTTAAAAAATCCTTAAGGCCCCCATGAGTATGTACAGGCCTGGGCTGGCTTTAGCTGGGGTAGTTAATTTTCTTCCCAGGGGCTAATATGGGGCTGTTTGGATTTGTGCTGAGCACAGGGTTGATCACACAGAGATGTTTTTGTTATTGCTGGCAGGGCTTACACAGAGCCAAGGCTTTTCCCACAGCCACACAGGTGAGGAGGCTGGTGTGATGGGAGGCTGGGAGGAGACACAGCTGGGACAGGAGCCCCCAGCTGAGCACAGGGATACCCCAGGCCGTGTGACATCCTGGCTCAGTGTGTAAAGTGGGGGGAAGAAGGAGCGAGGGGAGGATGTTTGAAGGGATGGAGTTTGTCTTCCCAAGTCACCATTACCTGCCACGGGGCCCTCCTGGGGTGGCTGAACACCTGCCCAGCCATGGGAAACACTAAATTAATTTCCTTGTTTTGCTTTCCCTATTAAACTGTCTTTACCTCAAAGTTTTCCAGCTTTCCAGAAACCTTCTGATTCTCTCCGTGATCCTGGTGCTGGGGGAGGGAGTGAGTGGCTGCCTAGGGTTAATGGGTTCAGCATAGGGAAAATCAATTTCTTTCAAAGTTTTATCGCCCTTACCCGGAATGAGGAAGGCAGGCCTAGAAATAAGAAGTTAGGTTCCAAACACAGAAAAAATAGAAGAACCAATGGCATGTGAAGTAACTGTTCCAGAAAAATGGAAGTGCACAAGTTTTGGAGAGCTAAGGAAAAAATGTTATCATTTTTTCCTACCTTGAATGTAAGGACCTCCATAAATATAGTATTCAAAAAATTAAAAAAACCCAAAAGTGGACCAAAAGGTATTGCAAAGATGAAAAATAACCTGAAAGTTAAGTAAGAACATCTCATATGAGTAAAAATAGTAAGTTTTGCAAGAAAACGTAATGTAACTGTTGTTACTGCACTCTCCATTATGTTAGCATATTATTGAAATGAGACTGTAATCTTTATGTTTTACATGTCATTGCTCTACATATTGTGACAACTACAAATTGGAAACACCTAGATAGACACAACAAACATGGCTCCATGTGTACTATTGATATACCTGAAGCACAAAAATTTTAAATAATTAGTAACAATGACAAAATTATTTTTTCCACGTAGTTGAGTAGTTCCTGAAGCACCTCAGTTTACATTGTTCATTACAGCCAAGTCCTGCCCCTTCTACATTTCAAAGCCCAGTGTCTTATTTCTTATTGTGGCACGTCCTTGTTCTATCCAATTTTCTTCCTTTCCTTCCTTGCCCTAAATTTGACAACAGCATAATATTTTTATTGTAAGAATCAGTATTAACAATTACCTCAAGAAGATTTTTACTGACTGCAAAGGAGCAATCTGGAAAAATCAAGACAGGATTTTATTTACAGCCCTAATGAAAAGAAATATTTTATTAATGCATGTGGCCACATCCATTACTAGTAACTAGTTTTGTGTGACTGTAAAACCACAAAAATATTTGCAAAGTCTAAACTGAGTGTCAGAAAGACAAAATATATACAACAGGTTATTTCCTGAAGTGAAAACCAATCCCCATTCATTTCCCAACCACAGTGTTCCAGCAGAAGTCTTCATTGTGCTTCACCCACACAACTTTTGTGCTTGCTTACTGGAAAGTGTGCCAGCATGGCCCCAGCCACTCCCAGCTCAACACTGAACTCTCTCAAACAAGTAACTTAGGGCATGGTGAGATTCTGACAGTATCTAATTTCAAGGCTGCTATTCAATTTTTTTTTATTTTTTATATCTCTCCTATTTCCTTGCTGATCAATAGTGATTACATACTAAAATGCTCAAAAGAAATTCTGCTGAACTGAAGGTACTATAAGCAAGAACAAAGCAGAAAGCAGCATCCAAAGTAATCAGACACAAGACAGGTATTCCTCTATCTGGTTGTCATTAACTTCATATACCCAGGAAAGAATGCACTTAGTGAAGGAGACTGCATCCTTAAAATTCAGTTTTATTTGTTAACAAAAATTTTGATGGGTTTTTTCATATGTTACTCATTAGAGGGAAACAAACAAAAATTAATTTATTTTTCTTTGGTAAATGTTCATGCCATTTTATCAATTTATCTCCTTGACAAATAAAGCTTCATTAAGAGAATTTAGTCTCTTCTGTTTATAATATAACCACAATGGAAACAACAGAGAAAGAGTCTGAGAAGAAGCTATCAGTCACAGAAGAAATGATGTTCACATTACTAGAACACATATATTCCATATTTATTCTATGCAAAGATGAAAAAAATTATTAATTCCGTGCCAGTTTGTTAAGTCCATTGAATCTAGCAGATGCCCCAAAAAAGTTATTAAGTTTGTGAATAGCAACAGAATATGTGAGGTAGAAACCCTCTACTGTCCTTGTCCAAAAAATTACACAAACTACACTAATTTTGCACTGTAGGAGACTTCTTCTCAAAAGCATTATTGTCAATATATTGACATCTTCCTTTAAAAGCAGTTTTTTCAGTGTATTTTCATATATTTGAAGACTAAAGGGACTAATACAATCTGATCTGCTGCAGAATGTAACTGGAGAACAGCAGAACAGTTATAGCCTGTATTAATCCATGCTATCAAAGCTGCTGATGCACTGATTTTCAGGTTGGATTAATTTTTGTTTGAATTGCAGCCCAATATAATACTTTATTTTGAATGTTCTGGATAGTTGTTATGTATTTCATTTTGCTTCATTTGCTTTTTACTTATCTATGCATTTATCTATATTAAATTTATTTTGGTTACATTTTTGCAGCTGTACAACACTCCCATTTTTTCCAGTCCACAGAGTTTTAAGTGAGCAGGTTTTATGAGAGGCATGATGAAGAAACTGGAAAATATCCATCTAAACAGAAATATTCTAGGTTACTGCACCTTTTTTATAGTTTTCTCTGTCTTCCACTAATCAGTACAATCTCCCACATAATAGGGATAAACAAATAGTGAGGGAAAAAAGAGATGTTTTTTATAGGGTTATAATGACATTCTGAAGGAATGCAACCATGCACTAAATGTAAGACTTTCTGATTTTTTTCAATTTTGGCTCAGTTTTCTGTAAACAACATAAGTAGAATCGCAGCTAAAATATCACTTAAACTTTGCCTTATCTTGTGGTTTAGTTGCTTTGTATTATTTTATTGTCCTAAGAAAATAAGTGAAGATTTTATTTCTTTATTTTAAACCAGGAAAGGATTTATTTAAAATTCTCCCTTTGCCAATTGTTTCTTGCTGTGAGTGCTCCATTTTCTGTTCTCCTGCCTTCCAGAACAGGAGATGTCTGACTTGAGTCTTATTTTTCAAAGAGGAATCACTTTGATACAGCCAACCATACAACATCCCCTGACAAAAGGATTCTGTCTCTGTTCTTAAGAACAATCTGAATCTGTGCAAGGCCGGCTTCGGGAGAACATTGGGATGGTAGATGCAGAGTCAAGTGAGGATACGTTTAAAACATTTCTTTTTTAATTGCTGAAGTTACTTAGGGAGTTACAGGGACAGTTGTTCCCTAAGCTGCTGCCTGCATCATTATGGATCTGGACAGGACACAGCACCCAGCAGAGAACAGCTGGAGCCAGCCTGCTCAGGTGCTGATTTATGCTTCAGCTGTCCTTCAGCTTTCCTTGGAGAGAAGCATTCCTCTCGACCTTTTCCAACGCTTTATAAAAGTCATACTTCTTAAACAATGACTTTAGAAACTTATGGCCAAAGTTTAATGTGCATATGGAAAAATGCTAATAATGTGTCATCCAGGATATTTTATGCATCAGTGGTCAATAAAGTGATGAGAGGATTTAGCCAATAAACCTCAAATAGCAGGGTGGCAACACAGAATATCGACCCCAAAGTGAAGTCTGCCATTTTTGCCAGTAAGATGCCAGATGTAGCTTTTATGCACCATTAATATATTAAGGTATTTATACAAATATTAGTCCTTATCATAAAGTATCATAACACATAATGACAGATTTTTTTAAAAGCCTATTCTTACAGAAAATTAGGCAAAACAAAAAGTATTTACACAAACTAAGCTGCATTTAAGCAAGTGAATAAATAATACCTGGAAAAAAGGAACAATGTGTAATCTATACTATTGTGCAATAATACAGGTGCTATCAACAAGTAATAGGTATTGCAAAGGAAACCAGGAAGAAGAAGCCCTCAGAGCCTTTAGCTGTCTTTTGGGGGTCATGAAGAGCAATGAAAATGCACCTGACACCAAGGCATAAAAATCCAGAGCAGAAGAATGTTACTTTCCCTGCCCTCCCAGAGCTTAAGTAGGACAGGCAATAAGAGATTTCAAGAGATTTAGAAGTGTTTGGGTTTTTTTAAGCACACAGAGTTATAATCTTATTTTGTAGTTTGATACTTTTGGGGGGGTAATTATTTCCAACTATTGCAAGTCTGATTTAATTTTATTTTGTTCCACTAGGGCAGAGCTTATTTTCTTTTATCTAAAAAACACTTCCACATGTTCAAACTAATGAAGGTCACTGGGTTCCTTTGGAAGTGTCAGATCAAACAGACTGAACTCAAAACTGTCAAGTGGTTTCTGCTAAGCACCAAGTGAATAATTCTTCAACACTGTTAAGCATGTTTTATACCTTGCTGTAGAGAGTGGGGCTAAGAGACCAGCCTAAGACGGCAGCACATCTAAACAAGTTAGTGTCTTACACCAAGCAAAAAGTAACTTCCATGACTGAGCACTGAGAAGGGCGTGCAAGAGTTCATTATTTGGAAAACAGGTCCCTCAGAAAGCATTCACCAGTCTCTCAACTTTTTACAGCAGTATTCCTGTATGTAACATTTATCACCTCTCAAATGAAGTTTTCATGGTAATTTTTTCGCAAAACGAGAAAAGGAACAGATCATGATATGCACGATGTGGAAGACCATTTGCTTTACATTTTAAAATGCCGTACAATCTGTAAAATTCTGATGTGAGAAATAAACACTTACCCTAAAGAGATGTAGGATTCTTTAGGATTTAGTATTAAATAGGTAACAAATCTAAGTGTCTTTTTGCTAGAAAGCTACAAAACCAAACAAATGTATTTGCATATACATAAACTATTGACAAGGGAGATGGATAGATTAGAGAATGGTCTTTTGATACCTTTCTGTTGCCACCAGATCCTTAAGAACAGAGCTTTCATGGAGAAATGGATTGACAAAACGAAAATCCCGCTACTCTGGCAAAGTCAGCAGTGATTCTTTCATGACCCCAGAGGCAGGATGCATATGGACATGCCCTTAGAGGTTCACTAAATGATCTTTTTCTACAGAAACTCTCACCTTTGGATCATTTAAAAATAAACCTTCACTGTAACATTGTACAAACTGAAAAAAACAGAGGGTTTCCTTGCTGAAATGAGTTAATCATCTTTCAAAGCGTTTGATTTATTCTCTTTCCTTTGTTGCATGTAGAAAATATCTACTGCATTATTGGATTTAGCTTTCTTAAACATTCATAATATAAATATGAAAACTTACATTAGATTTATAAATGATATTTAGACTGATGGGAAATATCCAAACTAAAGCCAAAGGATTAACACTAATCTGATTAACTAGATGAGTGAATAGGTAGGTAATCCAATTGTTTCTGCTTAAAATTTATAGAAAAGTTTTCAAAGAACTGAGTAGGGAAAAAAACCCATTAATTTCTGTGTTTTTTCATTGCAAGGTATAATTAGAGGCAACTAGATACTTTAGTATTTATCTTTGCCCAAATGTATGTTTTCTTGGTTTTTTCCCCTAGGATTTTGGTTACTCAAGACATTAAAAGGTAAATAATTTATAGTTATGTATCTAATTTGTGTTCATGGATGATTGCTTTTGTAATAATCAACCTGTCTGCAAAATATTTATTTCAGAAGAAATGTCTGTGCCTGTATTTAAAAATGGGATATTAAATTAGTGATATTGTATTTTGCTTTCTCAGAACATAATCAAGAATGCTATTAGCATTATTAAGTACATCAGCTTTCATATCCTAGCGCTTTCCTAGACTTACTGATGCAAAAACATAATGGTGGGTTGGGTAGTTTAAGTCCTGAAATGTGTGAAATTCATTACCTACCTAATGAGGTGTATAGGCAGTGAAATTGTGAATTCTTAGTACCACATAACTTTGTGTTGCTATCATACATTCATATTTACACTGCACATCCCTAATGTCATCAGCCTACTACCTCCCACTGAGTTTGGGCTGAGACTTGCTTTCCAAATATATCTGCATTTGTCATTCTGTACACTGATTTGCTGTGACATTGGTTTAATAGATCCAGCTCTAAGCGTAGGAGCAAGGCTTTGGGAGATGTTGAGAGAATGAAAATAGCTAGCAAATTAAAATTGACTTAATAATTCAGCTATCAGGCCCCAAGTTAGTGAAGCAAAGTTTTGCAGACTGCTTATATTTCTATTTTCTACGACAAAAAAAACACCAAACAAGCACAGGCTATTGTGGATCTTCTCCTGTGCCTCTTCTGACACTACCAAACCACTCCACCTCCACAGCACACAACTCTCACCAGGGTCAGCTGGGAGACAACTCCAGAGCTCCACTACTACACAACAGTGACAGAAAGTTGGGAGCTGGTAATGGCACCGAGCTTAGCTTAGTATCCAAAAAAAGCCATGCATACATCAGGAGGAAAAAAACCAGTGTGCCAAATCAAAAACACACCAGCTTTGACTTTTATATTTCCTTTCAAAGCAAAGAACTTCGAAAATGAGCAAGAACTTATTTAAAAGGAAAGAAATAATACCATTCCTTTGAAAATATTTCTATATTCAGCTTCAAGCAGAAATTTCAGGTATTTTGTACTGAGTTGACAGTACATCTGAAGTGAGTTAACAATTTTTCATTTCACAAGAGAAACCGAAAACTGTATACATTTATTTTATTTACAAATGACCAGTTTCTTAATCACAGACTCAGAATGGTTTGAGTTGGAGGAGACCTTTAAAGATCACCTAGTTCCACCCCCCTGGTATGGGGAGGGAACCTTCCAGGTTGCTCAAAGCCCCACCCAGTTGGGCCTTGAACACTCCCAGGAATGGGGCATCTGTAATTTCTCTGGGCAACCTTTTCCAGTGCCCCACCACCACCCTCACAATAAAGAATTTCTTCCTAATACCCAATCTAAACTGTCCTCCTTCAGTTTAAAGCCCTTCTCAATGCTCTATCACTACTGCCCTTACAGAAAGTCCATCCCCAGAACCAAGAGGTGGCAGTGAGGTGTCCCAGGAGCCTTCTCTTCTCCAGGATGACCAATCCCAGCTCTCAGACATTCCTGGAGAGGTGCTCCAGCCCTCATGGCCTCCTCTGCATCTGCTTTAACAAGTCCATGTCTGTCTTTTACTGGATGCAGCCCTTAATAGTGCAGAAATACCAGATATACAACTTCACCCATATTTTCAGGGACAGCTGACTATAAATTCCAGCCCAGACAGAAGCTTATAGACTCAAAAGAAAGTCAAGTTGACACAATAGATTATGAATTGTCCTGGTGTTTTGGGTTAAATAAGTCTCTTACAATAATCTTCTTGAGAGAAGAAAAACATGAGATATCAAAAGACAAAATTTTATAAATCTACCTTTTTTTTTCCCTTTGGATTTACAATCACAGTCTTTTAGATAAATTGCACCAATTTTGAACAATTTCCAAAGATTGCTTGGAGCCCCTGCTTTTTCTTCAGGTTGACATTTCCACAGTTCTTGGAACTGTCCCATTCTCTCTTCCCTCCCACACTTGCACCAATTTTTTAAGTACTCCACAAGGTGCTGTCAGTCTGATACTGGTTAATCCATACTTTTTTTTTTTTTTATGCACAGACAGTCTCAGCTTCCGAAGACTTGACATTCTTAATTTCAACTTTGTTGAAGTATAAAGCAGAGACGTAGATAAACTTCACACTTAAAATGGCTAATGTGCTTCAAAGTAAATATCCAACAGAGTCAACTAAGGAAGTAACATACACAGCAGAAGAAAGAGATATTTCTTCTGAAAATTCCATAACATTCAAACATTTTGAGCATTCTATGTCAATTACAATGCTCCTATTTTTTAAAATTAATTGTTGATTAGAAAATGAGGATCCCATCATAAAAATGCTGGTACTTGAACTAAAGGAGCACAATTCTGCAAGCATAGGAGTGTGCCAGAAAAAAAAAAACAAACCAAAACCAGGTAACATTTTTTGTTTTCCTATTCTGAATTAAAAAAAAGAAAAGCCAACCCAATCAACAATGTATCATATCTGTCAACTTAGTGCAATATTTTAGCTAATAAAAAAAAAAATCAATTACACCAGTCTTGAGAAAAGGACAGACATGATAACTTGCCTTTTACTGTTTAGTTTCTTTTGTCTGAGGTGTTGTGTTTGCTGTGGGGTGTTTAGTTTTCTTTTAAACAGACATCAGCACTTTGTTCATGTTCTCTATGGTACTCCAACAGAGATCAAAACACTGGTGAGACACTCTGTGGGCTGAACTTAATCCACTTTAGACAAAAATTTCAAAGTCACTGTTCTGATGTGGCTTAAACTCAGCAAATTTTGAACCTAACACTCTACACAGGTTTGGATTGGACATTAGAAAGCATTTCTTTACTGAGAGGGAGGGCAGATAGTAAGAGAGGCCTTCTGAAGAGGTGGTGAATGCCCCTTGTCTGTGAGCATTTGGAAAATACCCTTAAAAAGTGCTTTAACATTCGATCAGCTATGAAGTGGTCAAGCAGAAGGACTAGAAGACCACTGTAGGTCCTTTCCAACTGAAATGATCTGTTCTGTTCTATTCTGCATTTTCAGGAAAACACATAAAATGGAGCAAAGAAAATTATCCAACAAACAGATGAAACCATTACTTTTGCCATCGTAATATTATGCTGCTGTGAAGAAAGCCAAGTGTCAAAAGTACAGGAATTCAGAGAGACTGCAATGAATATTCGGCAAAATTACATCCCTTGCTCTGAAATACAGCACTCATTTCTAAACTTAAGATGATGAAGCAGACATAAACACAGTCTGACACTTCCAGCAAAAATTTCCATAGCATAGGCGTTCGCTCAACTGTACACAACTTCCCGTCCAATTAAAATATAACAAAATAGATCTTTTTCCTAAATATTCCCTTTCAAGCTCTGAGTTTCACCAAGCCCAAATGCCACCACTTTCTCACCATATCTCAGAGTACTCATTATCCACCCTCCTTTGCTGTTACTCAACCAGGGATTGTCCTCTGTCGAGTCATTCTCTCACCCGTCATGGAATAGACTTGCTGATAAGAGAGATGAAATAGAAGCAGCTAGTCTCCAGAACTGTTTTTTCTCCTTCATCCCCTTTTTGGTATGATAAAGGCTGAAACATTGGTTTCCATAAAACTCAGGCTGAAAAGCCTCAGAGTCACCATTTTGTCCTGAGACCAGTCATGAAATTAAATTCTTTGAACTATCTGCAGCATTTCATAAGTAACCATAGTGATGGTTTGTATACATAACAGAATCAAATCACCAGCTGGTGGAACCACTCACCAAAGTCTTAGGCCCTCTCTCATACAGACTAAGCCAGTGTTTACTCAGGTTGGACTTGAAAAGGAGCTTTGGGGCTGTGTAAAACACTGGTTTTGTTTTTGGTTTATTCTTGACTCAAGCAAAACTAAAATTATGATAAATTTATATAAAGGGTAGCCAAAGTAAAATCCTTAGGCCAAACATACTCCAGGATGCTTAACTAAGTTATCTAAAAACTGCATGTTCCAATATATGTTCCTTGTGTATTGCATCCATTTTAGGAAAAGAGATGGGACACAGTGTACACCAAAACCTGCATTTTCCTGATATGGCTGATTATGTGGCATCTAAATTTAGCTTGTAATCTCTGCTGAGCAGGACCTCTGTTTCCTGTTTGCCCTCTAATTACAACAGAAAATTATGGTCTTGTATAAATGAATATATACTGTTCTGACACAGTATTTAAAATAACTGAGGACATTAAATATTGCCCATTTATCTGCCAGTGAATAAATAATTTAATCACATTCTCAAAACTTTATTTCTGAGCAATTCCTTTTTATTTCCATTTATTTTCATTTTGACTAATGCGTTGTTACACAAGCATAGCTCATCTGTTTGTATCATCATGAATAAGATAAAAATAAAATGGATATTTTTACTGTTTACATGTCTGCTTATAGTTAAATTTAAAATGTTCTGTGCAAGCTACTATTTCTAACACAGAACTGCCTTAAAACAGGGACAGAAACAGCAAACACTTAGGTTTGTTAGATTCAAACAAAACAGTTGGAAAAATCTAGTCTTCTGAAGAGGTATGGCAGAGAAAGGCTGGGATAAGAGATATTAGTCCACCTTAATTTGACAAAAATCTGAACACATGAAATTAAAAGAATTTTCTGGAATTACAAAGAGAGTCTGTAGCAGATCTGGAAATTAAACTGAAGTCATCCTAACTTCTAGTGATTCAAGAAGTTTGCTCTTACTATATTTTCATTGATATCTAAAGGCAAAAACAAACAAACTAAAAAATCCATATACTATCATACAACTGTTCTGAGGCTTAGGAGTAAGTGCTTAGTGTTTGGCAGGGAACTTCCTCTATGAAGAAAAATTAAGAATGGCAAGTGTCGCTTGGATACAATCATACATTGCAGGAAAAAAATGGACAATTCCTACTTTGTTGTGGTAGTCCACCTTACCAATAAGGTCTTGACTTTTTATTGTGTGAATAATGGATTCTCAGGTTATCCTGGAATATTTTTTTATCCTTACCTTGGCTGGTTTTTTTACTGGTTAAAATTACATACACAACTAAATTATTCCCTAGTCCACAAGTTTATATTTGCACTTGGGTGGCAGGTCCCCTTCTAGCCACATGAAACCTGCTACTTGTTCCCAGACTTTGCTCCTGGGGATAAAGCCCTTCCATCCCTTTCCACCTGTGACTTCACTCACAGAAGTCACCATGTATGGGGAGGTACCAGAGCACAGCATCTTCTCTGCTGATGGCAATTATTTACATCACTCCTTTCAACATTGCAAATTGACTGAGTCTTTCCAGTATCAATGAGAAAAAACATTCCTTTCTGATTATCTGGCCACTACACAAGTCAATGGAACATTCTTCTACTTCTCCTGACAAAATGCACTAAAACCTCTTTAGCGTTTATTATTTTCAGTTTTTAAAGTATTTTATATAAACGTTAATTAACATTGGCAAAAATGAGAATGAACTCAATTTTGAAATGTAATCAAAACCAGATTTTTTTCTGTAAAGCTGTAAATAGGAAGCCTCACATTAGATACTGTTAAATATGTTGAAATCTCTAAAATAACTCAGTGATTGCTTTCCTGAAGAACCACATACTTTTGTCAGTTTTGGTCAATTAAATGTCTAAAAAAAAAATTAAACTTCTCTAATTAAGATGTGAAAGATTTTGTATCCTGAGAAGCAATCTCAATTTATTTCAGATTTGCATACTATTGAATCCTTCAACATGTTTTAGTACGTGGTACTAACAATTTCAGAGACCTACGTGAGTCAGATCTGCCATCTCATCCTGTGTGGCAGTTTCTTATCTGCCCTTTACATTTTGCTTATAACACTTTTCCAAGTAAATTTGTTTCTTTCTGAAGCTACTGAGGCGCTACTCTTGCTAAACTAAAAAAAGAGAAAGCTCCATTTAATGGATATATGAATGGAGAATTTTTCACAAAGACGCGAGGGAACAAAGGCAGTCTGTTAGAATACAACTCCCCTGGAGCATACAAGAAGGAAAAGATGACCCTGACAACAGTGAACAGCACTTTCCATAGCAGGGAACAGACTGCAGTGTTGTGTTCTCACTGTAAAAGCGTTGTTATCTTATTGCAAGAGTCCCATACCCTCTCAGTGATTCCTCATGGGTAGTTCTTCTCAACACTGCTCCTTCTTCTTCAAAGCCCAGACAGCAACTGACTCTAGGTCCCAGCTCTCCCTGTCTTATAGGGCTGTTCTTCCTTATTGGTTACAGCTGTGAGTCCAGCCTGTTTCTGACCTGGGATAATTGGCCTGGCTGCAACTCTTTGGGGGCAAAGCTGCTTTTTACACATTTCTTATAGTCTATTCCCACCACACTGCAGTACTGGGGAAAGGATTTGCCAACCATCAAGACTTTGTCATTTCATGTCTCCTCGTGGTTCTGGGCCACAGTTTCATCTAATTGGTGACTGGGTAGGTTAAAGGTTGGGGGTGGAGGGCTGAAAATTTATATGTTTAAAATCAATTCTATCAACTCAGTCTCCAAATGTTTGAAGAACAGCAGAGTGAATTGCAGAATATTAAATACACCTAAATTGTCTTGACACAGGGTTTAAACAGGGCACAAAGCAGACTCAAATGGCAGCTCCCCTCCAGTGCTGTACCAAATCATTCCTGAGGCTAAAGAGGAAAGCGTGTTTTTCTGTCACATGAGGGCATATCCCAAGTCCTTCAACAAGTTAACTTCATGTACCCGTGGCTACATCATGCAACAAAGTTCAGCCTGTTAATGTGAAATATCTCCCTACCAGATCATACTGTCCTTTTTCTGTGTGGTTTGTTTGTGGCTTTTGTTTGTTTGTTTTCACTCTTCTGGGCCTAGCTGAAATTATTTAAAGGCTTTTAAGAAAAGTATTTATTATTAATTTTACTGAAAGGTCTCCTCCTGTAGCACAGCCTTACACTCCTCACTGGACTTTGTCTTTACCGTTCACTAGTTCACAGTTGGGTGAGAACTCATTTTGTGATCATAATTTCCTCAAGAGAGAGTTGATCAATCATTTTGCTTTTGCAGGACAGAAGACAAACTGTTACTAAGACATAATTTGGACATAATTAAGTGCCTCTATACATTGCAGCAATCCAGCGTGCCAGTCTTCCAACATAGACTGATTTCTAGCAGCATAAAACCTATCTATTCTGCCCTCATCTGTGTTCTTACCTATTTAGAAATATCTGGCCTAGAACTAGCCAGTTCCACGTGAATTGCGGCAACATGAAATTTTAATTTACAGGATTTAAATGTGAAATCCAAGCAAGCCACCAGCAATGATATCACTTAATACACTTCTGACCTCTGGGGCTACCAAAAAATTTGTGCCATTCCTGCTGAAGAATATAACCAGAAGTGAAGATGAATCACCCTTAGTCTCAAAGCCTTTTTAGGAGGACTACAACACCTGAAGCAGGCAGCTGATATCCTCCTGCTCTTTGTCCACTGAACCACATTCTAGTATACACAGCCTGAGAAGTTAAATATGGCTTGAGTTCCCCAATCATTCAAACTGGGGCATGTTATCACCCATTCTTAAAGGGCAGCTCTCCCCAGTCTTCCAAAATAACTTCCTACTCCTTCTTAAGATGTCCCATGACTTTCTTAAAGATCCTACAGCAGCAAACATGCACCAAGGAGCAGGTTTCAAATTCTATACTCTTCTCAGTACCATTCTATCCCTTTCAGAACTCTAGTTTTATCTTGTTATTGACATTAAAAAAAAAAACAAACAACTACTGTTTCTCCCTTGTTTTGTTTCTATGCCATAAAGTTATCTTGGGAAAAATAAGTTGTCAGCTCTAAACTGGTACATCAGGATGATTAATAAACTGCATGTATATGACATAGGAAATTCAAATTCTTGAAATATTCTTCAATTATGTGGAATTCAGAGAATACACAACTGGGGTTTATTCAGTAATTCAGCTCAAATATATCAACAAGATAACTGGAAAATTGTATACAAATACAGTTTTCTCTTACACTTTTCCTTTTTGGTCTTGGCAGCTAGGGGGTTTACCACTGGATGGCAAATCCCAGATTGTATGAATTTGTTTCTTAAGTGGTAAACTCATCATTTGTATTCAACAGCTCTACGAGAAAACCACATGGATGGAAGTACAGTGGAAATGGCTATTTTATTAAGATGTCAAGAACAACAGTGCAGTTGTAATTCACTGTGGAATTTCTATATATCTTGTTGTGAAAGTGATGACAAGTTGATGATTTTGCTGTAAAACTGTCAAATACAGCAAACTACTAAATAAAGGCATTTTTATGTAGTGGCACAGAGACATCCAGACTCTTTCCAGTTTAGCTCAAATGCAGCTCTGCTAACAACCAATTACAGCATATAGGTTTTCTTCAAAAATATCAAAACCAAACAACAAAAAAAAACAAACACAAACAAACAACAAACCACAAAAACAAAATACCTCTTCTAAAGACATCATCTATAAATAATTCATATACTTGTGAACTTGTTTTCTAAAACTGTCAAAAAAATTCAAAAGGAACCATTTTGTCCCAAAGTATAATTCTTTATCAAAGTAGTCTTCACTGTAATGCTTGTACTTATTGCTATTATTTACAAATTTAATGTAATAAGGATTAATTAACCTCTCAAGTGATATTTTGATAGTACAATAAATTTCACAAAATTGCTAAAGAAGTATGTTTTACTTTGGTTTATAATCTTGAAAGGGAGATTACTTTGCTACTAAGAGATTATTTCTTCATACTGTTTTATAAATATGAATTTCATACCTCCTTGATCACGTACACAGCCAGAAAACACATTGCAAAACTGGGATGTAAATTACTAGCAAAATAAAACCATAGAAGGTTTATGCACTGTTACCTCTTGCACGTGTGTGAACACAGCAGCAGGAAGGCCTGCTATTTAAAATTTCTCATATTTCCAGGATCTAGCAGGATCTAACACAGTCTTTTTAATTACTTTGATATTTCTGATAGTAAGATTGTAAATTTATTATCTCTCAGTATTTCTATATTGACTTCTTACCGACTTTATTTATTCATGCATAAGGACTGATGGAAAATAAGGAATTTTCAAAGTTTAATTACTTTTTAGAATTCAAAATTACTTATAAACCCATTCGTTTTAAAGAAGCAACATTTTCAGCAGCAGTAAAGCAAAGTGTTTTGGAGCTGTGATGCATTATAGAGAGAAAATATGTTATTGTACAGCATATGGTTCTTTTAGAACAGAATGCTTCTGCAAAAGAGCAGAGAGGTGTGTTGCTTTTTCCCACAACTCTTCCTCAATACTGAATGTAATTATTATTCTTACATATTCTTGAGTGTGTAAGTTGTAAACAAACTATGATTTAAATAGAACTCACAGAGATTTAAATATAACATTATGTAAACATAACACAAGCTTTACTTCATAGAGCCAAGGTCTTGGCATGTAGAATACATCCAGCAGATTCATGCAGATAATGAAGGGTGGAGAAAAAAGTTCATAGAAAATAATTCAATTGTATGAGCTTATCTTTAACTACTGTTTTTACTTCATAAGGTAGACTGAATCTATGCAATACTGTGACAACGCTGTTGAAAATAATCTCATGGTTATAGGCTTCTTTTGCAATTCATCAAAGACATTTTTTAACAAACATCTTACTTTTTTAAAAAATTTTGTATAAAATCTTTACCTTGTTTTTTTTTATAAATACTTTAAAACGGAAATGAGGTTTCTAAATATATTTCAAAGTTGAACTTTAATAAACATAGCATACATATTTCTTCAAGAAGGGTGACTTAAGACTTAGCAATGTTAGCACAGAAGCCAGAGCCTTCAGGGATTATTTTCAGTTGATGACACACCGACCCATCCTGTGATGAAGAATGCAGCTAACTCTAGTCTAGCAGAGTGCCTGAGTCTCATTTAGCATTTATCATATGTCTCTTCAGTGATATTGGCCAGGTGATTGAACATCCCATTCATACAAATTAGCTCATCTCACCTACTTGTTTCCCAAAGTGGGAGATGCTGTGCTTCAGCCCAGGGAGTGCACTGGATAAAGTCAGATCAATCTGCTCCTACGTGAAGACCAGGGCATTGCAGCCCATGTCTCCCTTTCCCTCCTGATGGGATCTGATACTTTTGGCCCCTGGCAGTGTGGCATTACAGAATGCTGAGGGTGGTACACAGCCACTGCAGGGGAGCACAATGTGTCAATACACAGGTCATGAAACAGAATAGATTCAACCTGCACTCATAACTGCTCAAACATAACCATGGTAACCTATCTGTATTTATGAGGAGGGAGAAGAACTCGGGAAATAAGAAAAAGTCTGTGGATGAGGTAGAAAGGGAGGACTTGCAGCAGGATCCTGGTGCAAGGTACAAGGGAGTGGACACTCCCTCTGGCTCCAAGGAACACACAAACCTTAGCAAGTGGAATAGATTCTCCAATAGAGGGTTCTGGCTGTGAACAAGATTCCCAGGAATGGACTCGGGGGCAACACACTGGGTGCAGCAGGCTGAACTCAGCATGTGCTGGAGGACGAGGCAAAACACCTGCAGCAGGTGAGAGCACAGAACCAGAGCCACCCAGCTGGGCTGAGAATTAGGAGGCTCCCTATATCAGGACAGGATAGCACCGTGAAGGGGTGGGAAAGGTGAACTACAGAGGTAGCTGCAGCCAGGACAAGTTGATCCTGTCTATTCAGGCACTCAGCAGGCCTAAATCAAACCGAACAGAGCAATCTCCATCTTCTTCATATGACACACAAGGAGAAAAAAAAATCAAGCAATTAAAAATATAAAATTACTGTTCTTTAGAAGTACTTTAGATGAGAATATGTATATGTGGCAAATATTCAGAAATACCTTGTGTGTCACATTGTAAAGTCCTAGCATCTTTGTGTTCCCCAGAAATATCATGATCTCCTTAATAGCCAAAAGCAATAAATACCCACTAAGTAGTGTTTAGTATTACTAGAATTGCCAGATGTAAACTAACTAAACTAAACATGAAAAACCTTCCTGAGTCTAGGCTGCTGGCTCAGAAAAATGGACTAAAAATGGCTCTGATCATACTCCAAGGTGTGCTTGAAAGTATGTAAAGGGACATGACCTGTATCTACTGCATCTTAAGTTGCACTTTTGTAGACGAGGATATTGACAATTTCAGCACAGGAAACTAATTCCTAAATCACAGTAAAACTAATTTTTGATACTTAAAGTTCAAAAATAAAGGATAATTTTGGAATTCTTATAGATAAAAACTAAGAAATCATCATTACCACACTACCAGCCACAGACACAATCTGTAATATGGTTGAGCTATGATATATTCCTTCATGACTGACAGTCTGATAGCTGCTTTCCTTTGCTGTATGAGAAAGTAGCATTTGATCTCTCTTCATCGGCACCTTCACTTAAAGTGAAGTGCAGTTTTCCAACAGAGCAAAATTCAGTCATGCACATAATTCACATGAGGATATATAGGAATTAGGCTTCCATTTTTTTGAAGTCTACAATTCCTAACTTCAGAAGACTTGCCTCACAATTAAAATAAAAACATACTACAAAATACTGATGGGAGCACTGCATGTGTTGGTTTTGAATAAGCACTGTGAAGTTAGAGGATATGTACACAATTCATGAGAATTCAAAACAGTAGGTGATTCTAAAATGAATTTCTATGTCCAACAGGAGCGGGTTCTTATGTAATATATAAGCACTGTCCCTTTCTTCTCAAATTTTTAATCATAAAGCTTCTCCTTTTCTATGTAGCATATTCCAATAGCAGTTTAAGAATGTTATTGCACAGAGGATATACTCTAAATAGCATTTATATGTGTGACTCCCAACAATGTGGTCCAAACATGCATTTTGATTTGATCATAGTATGGAATGTATGTACCTGATGGAATAAAAAGAAAGAGAATAATTATATAGATATATTAGGTTTGTAACTATGGGGATAGAAAAATTTGTCCTACATTTGCACCCTCAAAGTCATCAGTTTCAGGGAGCAAGCCCTGGTCCCCAGGCCAGGATGTACAGAACAGTTTGCATCTACCTAAAATGAATTGTCCCTGTCCACATGCAAAGCACTTGGCCTGGGTCTTCTCTAAGCTCCATAGCAGACCTTGAAGACCATAAAAAATCCAATTTTTCTCAGTTTCTATCCCTGAGAACTTGAGATAATAGCTGAAGATATTCAGCAGTCCATCACAAGGTCTGCTTCTATAAAATGACCTTGAGAGTGTGTTTCATCCTATAGTGAGGGATATAGGGCATGCAAGCTTTCAAGGGTGACAACACTATGTCTTCTATAGGCTTCTTCTAAAACTTAATCTACTAATTTTTCCACCTTAGGCACAGCTAGTTGGTTAAATTTAGAAAGGGAAAACAGAACTGAAGGAATAATACAGAGTAATGCAGAGCATCATCAGACTTGTGCGTCAGCTGAGGGCAGATGAAAGAAGAGCCTGCAGCTGTACTACGGGGGATGGAATGGAAAGCTTCTTACAAGCCTGTGGCTATACTCTGTGAATTCTTTCTTTTTTCTCCTTGTGTAAGAATAAATGTAGTTCTTTATTTTCAGCGCTCACGTTCTACATTCTGTACAATGTCCTTCCATTATGAAGACAAGCAATGTGAAGTTGCCGTGAAAAATCTGAAATACGGGATCACTGACTTTCACTGACGTTTCTTCTCTAGGCAGCTTGGAAAAGTCATGTGAGAACTGTCACCTGTTGGAATCCTCCTTCTCCTGGCAAAGGCATCTGCAGAAGGCTATGCTTATCAGACAGGACAACATGTTCCATGTTTGCTGAAATGCCACAAGGTAGCAGAATCACTACTTACTGCGGTCAGTAATTATTGTCCGGGCCTCTTGATTGCTTGTCTTGTTCTTTAGATTTTGTGCTGCAGTTATTAGTTCATCCAGCTGGGGACGTCTTTGCTCCAAATCTTGTAGTATTGCCTAGTTGAACACAAATTCAAAAAATAAAATAAAGAAAAAAGCATAAAGAGCTTTTGAGAAGACCACATATAGGGACTTTTTTTGTGCAAACTTGACTTAAAGCAAAAAGATTGCTTGCTGTTTCAAATAATACAAAGAATTCAGTCTAGATCTTCTAAATATGTTTTTTATTAATTTAAAAATATCAAGCATAATTTGCACTAATAATTTTTAAAGAACCTGTAAAACTAAATACAAAGTAGCAATCGTTCTATATTTTTAACACATCAAATTATGCAGGATAAGTTATTCTCCTGTATAAAGCTATATAGAAGGGCACTATTTTTCTATATCATCTTATATTTTTCTGTTTAATTAAAAAAAAATATATGTAAGGGCTTGCATTCTTGCCAGATTGGGCAGGCTTTTCCTATTAGCTCATGAAGTCTAATAAATTATGTTTATTTTTTAATATTTCATGACTTTAATTATTGTCTACTGGTAAAAGCCATTGTAAGACTGTTAATGTCACTTTTTCTGTTCTCAGTCCTTACCTGGCTGAAAAATAATTAACACTCACAATAATTTATATGCTACCCAAACAATAGTCAGACAATCTGACTAGAAAATAAGTGGATTTAGAGTTTCTCATAGGGAAAAAGATGAGCTTCATGGTATTTAGAAGGCAATAAAAACTAAAACACAATAGCTTTTGATAAAATGAAAATGAAAACTCAAGGAAAGTAAGGCATATAAGATTTATGCACATATTTAACTTATTTCAAAGGATTAGGGAAGCACAAACAAGGAATGAGTACAATAGTTTCTCAGATGAGAATCATCCAAATATGTATTTAGAAGACTGACCAAATTCAGACACTTCAGCTACCTATAGTGGAGTTTCCAGAAAAGATACTCATTAGATTTCCCAATCTTAGGAGTAAGAAGTAGCAATACTTATTACATAACTGTGAACTATAAATTACTTTTGTTCTATGTACAACTTTTAGTCATCAGAACAGAGCAGGGTGCCATCAGACAGTCAGTAGGTACACTTTAACAGATATCAAGTTGGCAACAAAGGCCAGAGAAGGATTACTGTTGTTGAGGCCAATTACAGAGTCACTAGTTAGATAATCTGTTAACATTCTCACCTGTTGATAAAGTGTCTGGAGTATTTTACTGCCTTAAAAGCCTCCTCTCCTTAACATGTTTTCATTCTAAATAATCAGAGTTGACTTTAAAAAGCTGTTATTCACTGACAGTTCTGGACAGAAAAGACCCGTGAGTCGGATCTTAAATTTGACGCTCCCACTTCAGACTACAGTTGCATAATTTCCACCAAGTTGAAGGTTACAAATAAAGACCTAATACCATTTTCTGTTTTGTAAGATTAACAAAAGGGCATAAGAATATAGCTTTCAGTAGCTATGGCATGTACTATAAAAAGCAAACTAAAAGCTCCACAGAGTTTCATTTTGTTCAGTTACAAACTCTTCAGGAATAAAAGGGTAATTTTCAAGATACACATCTAGCTACACCCTGTGAAATTCTTGCTTTTAACTTCTGTATCAGATCTTTGAAAATCTAATATAACTGGCTTTCTAAAGTGATACCCAAAAGCTTGGATGGTATTTTTTCACTTGTATACTGATTGAATTGCAGAGACATGCAGTTAAAACAGCAGCTTGCAAAATTAGGCAAAGAAGAAATTTCTAATTAGAAGTCTCTCCTTAGTAAAAGAAATAAAATCTACTGATGCCATCACTATCTCTAGATATCTATGTGCCTTCCAAACTCCATTTTATAAGAAGACAAGTTAATGAGGGGCATGAATTTCACAATAGGAAAAGCAGTCCCAGTGCAGTCGAACAGCATCTGTATTACACATATTGCCAAAATGGACGGTGCAGAAGAGCACTAAAACACACACAGCAGGCTCAGATAGTTCTGTGGCTTCCCTTTCTCTCTCCTTCCCTACCTAGAAAATGTTTAGAAGAGGAAAAGCAAATTAAGTCATTCCAAGGTCTTATGCCAACCGTGACTCCCTTCCCTAAAGTTTCCTAAATATAGTTTTATACCAGATATGCAAACAGAGTGATTTATCTGATCCAGCCTGAGTTTCCAACTAGACATTAAATGCTGTGGGTTTTACCACTACTAAAGAAAGCTGCTGTTATATGTTCCATATGGTAAGAAATGAAGCTCTGGGTAAGGACAGTCAGAAAGGATTTGCTCAGTACCAAAATGAGCTGATCTGCGTCCAAGGGCTCACAGAAGGATTTACCCCCAAGACCCATCTGCAACTCCTGAACTGGACATTCAGGAAAACTGGAAATGCCTGTTTAAAGTGAGTCTTGCTAGTTCTGCTGTTCCCTTGGGGATATAAAAATCTCATCCCTGTACAGATTGTGTGGACAATCTTCCCTCTACCGTGTCATGTCAATAAAATTATTTTCTTCTGGATGCATAGGATTGTATTTTTGAAAGTTCAAGAAGGATACTCTTAAACACTCTTAACACTATAAACAGTTCTTAAACACTATAAACACTATAAACAGAAGATTCATAGACCTTTCATAAGAAAATAATACATAATTATAAAACAGATTTCTTTTCTTACTCTTAGAAAAATCAGCAATTTTCAAATAAATATATCTTTTCCTTGATTTAATACAGTGTCTGAGAACTTTACCCAATCAATGTCTTATTTTATTCAGTAGAATTTTACCAATTACACTTAAAAATTGTTAAAATATTTATTGGTTTAATTTTACCAGTTTGTACAATCTTAAAGATTTTGTAAATATACATCCCACATGACACCTACAGTGTACGTACCAAACCCCGATGGAAACTTGGAGAAAAGTAGCTACCAAAACACATAATTTCTAACTCTTCCTGTGATTCTGTAGCATGAAAATAAACAACAACACTTGAGCTCCACTTCAAGTGTTATCATATTCAGAAAAATATTCTGTGACTGGATAAACTGATCATACAAGCTGATTTTGTGGCTTAATAAAAATACAGGTAATTATGCTAGGAAGAGCAGTGCTTTGATGAATACAAACTAAAAGATCAAGGAGTATGAATTTTGGGAAAAATTAAAATTGAATAGCTTTTAAAGTATTAGCTGAATGATCTAAAACAAATGAACAATACCCCCCAAAACTAAAATAAGAAGCAATTAATAGCTGGGGATAGTTTTAAAAACTTTTACAAAATCAGCCAAGTATTTAAGATTGTGAAATGATCCTCTACAGAAAACTAAGTGGAAACCATTAGAAATTACTGTTACAACAGCCATAGGAATAAAAACTCATTAATACTGGCACCCTGGTGGAGACACAGCAGATGCAACAGACCAGATGCCTTGGATTTGGAATGTCAGCACACGGAAACAAATGTGCTATATAAAAATGGGTAATATAGAAATGAAAGTTATAATTAAACTACTTTCAAAATAAATGAAACAGAAATCTATCCCATCCCCATTAGGTCACCAAAAGTACAAGCACAATGGCTTAGGGAGTCAGTTAAACTAAAAGTCGTGGGGTTTTTAATAAACAAATTTATTTTTGCATACAGTTTGTCTCTACCAACACCTTTCTAGTGCTCTGTAAAGGTACAAAAATGTATTCTCCAGAACATTATAAAACACATTTCAATAAAGAAGTGTTGTTTAATTATAAATGCAACTTCACATGAGTAGGTCAACAGTGAAGGGCCACTGACGTGCACAGTTGTACAAACACGTCTCTAAAATCTCAAAAGAGCTTTTCTTTTCCTTGCATACATCTATAAAGGCCAACATAATGATGCTTGGTGATAGCACAGTAATGCATGATAATGAGTAATGAGATACAGTCATGCAACCTACCTAGAGTTTGTTAGAAAGTGATGCTATTCACTTTTAACAATCTTTCCACATTTGCGGACGGCAGCTGCTCAAAAGAAAAATCCAATTTTCAGGTTCCTAACTTTTATGATTTTCTCACACAAAATGGGTGTTGAGGTATGGAACAAATTGTTCAAGTCAGCAACTGAAATAACTTGCATAAAAATTGCTAAAAAATAAACTGACAAACTGAAACCGGTGAAGAGTAACAAATTCTTGATGGGACTTCAGGGTTTGAGACTGAGAATTAAAATATTTTCTGGCTTTATAATATACAGCCTGCAAATTTGACACTCAGGGCGTGCTAGTTGATGTACATAAGAGGATCTTTAAATCTATCCAGCCTTTTTTTTTCTTTTCCTTTTTCCCTTTTTTCTTTTTTTCTTTTTTTCTCGACTTTATGGGAAATGTTACCAAGTGGAGTAGCTGAATTCCAGGATGGTACAAAGACTCACACATTCAACCAATCATTTACCAGTGCTGATTATGGGTGCTCACTCTTTAGTATCTGAAGAAACCTTTCCCACACCAAAGCCAGGACTTTCATCTCCCTTTGCTGAGCTCAAACACATCAGCAAGAGTTAAGGTTGCTGCTTACATGCTTCCAGTCAAATGAGGCTTGTTATCTATTTTATACTAAGTGTAAGAATGCTAATAGTGAGCGATCAGAAAAAATGAGCCTGAGCAAAACAGCAACTTAGACTTTTGCTCTTCCATGTTAAGAGCAAACTGGAAGCACTTTTTATCAGTGACAATCCCTGGCTGAAGACTTGAACTTCACAACTATTTGGGATGATTTGTTTTGGCCCACTCCCAGCCTTTTTTAATGAAAGAAACCAGAGAACCACAAGAGCACAAGTGGATGATTAACGTGAGAATGTAAGGGAAAAGGAAGATATATTTCTTATCCTATGAAGCTATTTGCTCCTCTGAACTAACTCACCATGAAGTCCTCAGAAAAAGCATGATTCCATTAATTAGTTGTTGAGGAAATTATTTGCTCTTCTTTTGAAAAACTTTAGACTCTAAACCTTAAATTTAAACAAAAAATGCACTGATAACTTCCAAAATGTATAGTCAAGACAAGTTTTACTTAAAACAACTAAGTTTTTTGTGATTGATTGGTTCTCCAAATAAAATGTGTTATATACACATACCTAGAAAGAGAGAAAGCTTTGGAAAAACTTGCTAACAATTTCAGAAAATGAAGATATGCAACACCTACAAATCATTTGCATAATAAAATTGGCTTTGTTAAGATATTCCTCCCAAACACAATTTGAATTTTTTTCTTGTCACTAAGCAGGAAGAGAATAAGAGTGAAAATGGTCATTTACATACTCCCTATATTTAAACATGAAATTACAAAACAATGAAAGCAATGTAATGCAGAGGAGTTTTCTCTTTTGAAACAACTTTTCTTTTGACTGTTAACTGTTTTCTGTTTTTCCTCCAAAGCATGCACAGTTTTAGGAAAATATGAGCATCAAGAGCCACTATTTAGCAATGTTGATGGCTGGTAGGTGCCTGCCAGTGAAATCAGAGCTTTAACAGACTAGACACTAGGAATTTGATTTTTCCTGAGTGCTTTATGCATTTCAAGTTTTCCTAAGCATATACTTTTATGTCCACTTAGGGCCACCTCAAGAACTTCCTCAGCAGCTCTCAGTGCTGTCTAAAGGAATGTCTCAGCTCCATCAGTGATGCTGGGGGAAAGCCACCAGTGACAGCTTATCAGCTGCTGCGTGAGGCGCACGAAAAATCATCATAGAATTTTTTTGTTGTGTTTTTTTTGGTGACAATCACTCATTCAGTTGTGTTGGTGGCATTGTGAATGCTCCTTTACAACTCAGGAAGCCTGGTTTATGCAAGGAGGTTATGCAAGCGAGGTGTGCAGCACACTGTTGAGGCACGCTAAACAAACCAAACAGAACAGAGAGTACTTAATTTGAGTCTCCTTGTGTCGACCAAGAGTGATGGTGATGGTAAGCTAAGGTGATGGAAAAAGGTGATGATGGTGGTGGGAGCTGGGATAACTCTCATCCTCCCTCTCACCCTGCTCCCCATTTATTTGTCTGTAGGAAAGGACTTTGGAAGCAGATCAAGAGGATCAAATCATCAGCAGCTTGCTCGTTATGACTGGGATGCCTTGATGGACTGCACTGGAGTCCATCCAGCTTACAGGATGGAGAAGATGGAGAGGAGACCAGAAAAAGATTACACTTTAACGTGGCTTGTGAATGAATCATTCTGCAATAAAAGGAATCTGCTCTATTATAGCTATTGCCAGGAAAAAAAGAGGAACGAAGCTAAAGATGTATCTGTAACAAGTAGAACAACATTTAAAGATTTGGGTGTTTGGCTATAATGAGATCCATTCCACTAGAACGCAGTGATACTTCACATGGAAGAACTGAAGACTGAAACAGGATTAAAGCCCTCACAATAAATCTGATATACGTGAACTGTGTGTGCAATTACAGCCTCTTGACCCCAAACAATGTGGCCATCCAATATTACTTTTTCTTGCAGTAAAGTATGAGCACTTAAACAACCAGGCAAAACTATTCCAGGGTATCTGATGTCCTTTCATCCCACTAAATAACTTAATGGATGGGAACTGGTGTTAGGAGCTGCAGAGCTTCCCCAGTTTCTGTATCAGTCAGCAGAACTGAAATCTCTCAGTGTACAGCTGCCATTTGTGGAATGTGAATTTGCAAAATTTACTACTTTTTTCTTTTTTATAACTAACAGTTTTTCAAATTAAGGGCTTTTCCAATGCACTTATAAAATGTGTATTACCAAGGACACTGAGGGCAGATGCTCTGGTTTTCAAGCCTTCAGCTTTAGTTTTTCTGTACTGGGTTGTTTTTTTTTTTGTTTTTTTTTTTTTTTGTTTTTTGGATGATATACTTATCAGTTTGCCACATTTTTAGACAGAAGTAAAATAGTATTGAGTAGACACAATTTTATTGTATGAAGATAAGAAACAAACAGATCTTTTTTGCTGTTTTTTTGAATTTAAGAAATAACTCACATTTATGGACAAGGAGAAGGAAAGCTAATCGTTTGACTAAAGATGACTACAAGCTCTACAAATTCTCCAGTTTTATGCTTCAAAAAAACCCCACAGATTGACTTCATCAATTTCTACTGGATCTTCTAGAAATTTTTGATTACTTTTATTGGAAGGTTTCTCCAGTAATAGCAAGCGAATAATAATTAAGGAAAATAAAATGGATTGGCACAGCATAAGTTGACAGGTGAGTTTTTCTTTAGGATCTTAGGAAATGAGATATTTTTCTCAAGAAAAATATAAAATTAAGAAAGAGGATTTATTCTGGTTTGTTTGGCTTTGATTTTGAAAAAGAAAACAAAAACTGTTACACAATCTTCTCTTACAGTGAACTAAATATTATTTAGCTCTCTGTGTCTAGGTAGGGGGCAGGGGAAAGGAAAGGTATTTCTTATTTACCCTATCTACTAAGAAATGTTGGAATAATTCTGAAATAGCTTTAGCCTAACTCTAGTAAGGTGAATCTTTATCTTTATTCATATCTCATTGTCATGCTAAAAAATGAAGTTACAAGCCTAGTTTTGTTATTTAAACTTTTCTGGTATGTTTTGACAGGTTTTACTCTCAGAACTGCACTTTATTTTTTGTCTCCATTTTTATTGCTTTTTTTTGGTTGTGTTTGTTTCTTTATTTGATTTACTTCTACTTTTGATTTCTCCACATCTCTCTTGCTATGTACTTAATTACAGTCAACGATAATACAGAAGGTAAAGGTGAAAAATTCTGATGTTCATATTTCATTATTAGCAAAGGAAGGAATGAAATGTCTGTACGGCTCTCTCAGCCTTTCCTCATCAGAGGGATGCTCCAGACCCTTCATATTTCTTGCCTCCCACTTTACCCACTCCAGGAGCTGCAGGTCTCTCTTGTCCTGAGGAGCCCAGAACTGGATCCAGCGCTCCAGATACGCTCATCTCACTGGGGCTGGGTGGAGAGGCAGGATCACCTCCCTGACCTGCTGGCTGTGCTGCTCCTAATGCACCCCAGGCTGCCCTTGGCCTTCCTGACCACAAGGGCACACACTGAGAGCAGGTGTGTCACTGATGCCTTGTCCTCTAGAAGATTTATAAGGGAGCAAGAATAGGCAGGACCTCTCCCTCCTGCATTTCCAGTGAATCCCTTTGGAAATGCTGGTGGAGAGCATCTGTCAGGTTAAAGCACACGTTCACAAGGGGCAGGTGAAGGAGGTTTACTGCAATGATGGGTACTGGATTTTAAATTTCTGCAGGGTAGGCTGGAAGGGCTTCTATTCACAGGCAAAAGCCAAAGCAGAGGAGCACAGCAAACAGCACTATTGCAGAGCTGAGCAGCAGCACAGCTGGGCACAATGTCAAGGCTGTGCTGCACCTATTTAATGCAATTATGCCTCATTTTAGACTTTTCTGTCATTTTATGGTGCTGCCCCTTGGTTAATATATCTTGCTGCACAGGGTAAATTTGCTCATGCTAAGAGCTACTGAAGATAGTTTCCTGATAAGACAATGATTATTAACTATGGAAACAATAGCATGGAAAAGGTGTATGGGTTGGAAATTGAAGACAATGAAGTTTAAACAGAAAAGATGCAAATTCTTAGTAGCCAATATGTTTAAATACAGAGCAAATCACTAAAGTGTATAAGAGACTATTACCAGAACTTTTTAATATTTTTTTTTTAACAGACACAGTTTGGAAGAGCAGGAAGATGAATCTCTATGTAAAATCCCATAGATTGGTTTCACATATAGTTTATGAACATACTTGTCCTGTCTGACCTTGAAATCAATGATTCTGTGGGAAATTAAAAAAAAAATTGAACTCCCCTGTAATGCCAGTTTCTCTGAGATGGGTTTTCAACACCGGTTTCCTCAAATCAGTATCAGTCCTAGTTGGTCCCCCTTCCTCACACAGATATAATTTAAATATATTTAAGCAATTTCTGACTGAGAGCAGCGTTTAAGCATAAAGTTAAGCAAAACACTGGAGCTATTTCTTGTTCAGACAAGAAGAACTCTTACTATGAACAGGTAATGTATTTCATCTGGAAACATTCCTTGGGGCACAAGGTACAGACGCTGATGAGGAGCTTGCAGAGGAGCCACACAATGCTACTCCAGTGGAAGAAAAATTAGCATTTTTCTTTTTCAGAAAATACAGTTTTGTTATCTGAATGGCAGTTTCAGGAATGAATCTGATATACATAGAAAAGAAAGAATCACTGATAAAATAGATTGACACTACGATAATAAAAGCAGGAAAAACCGCTTTTTTAAATGTTGATTAATTCACACAAGTAGGGATAGGTATG
Source organism: Motacilla alba alba (assembly GCF_015832195.1). Taxonomy (NCBI): domain Eukaryota; kingdom Metazoa; phylum Chordata; class Aves; order Passeriformes; family Motacillidae; genus Motacilla; species Motacilla alba. Next base: position 114,094,544 of record NC_052016.1, read on the forward strand.
GATTTTACAGTGGGCCTTTGCAATAAAAAAAGATGGAACTAAATGAACAAAATTCCAAAATTAAGGACCTTCCTCTGATTTCTATTCTGTAACTGAGGAGTAACTGAGGCCAGAGGGGCAATAAGCCTGAGTTTCACTATCTGGTCAAAACAGAAGAAGAGGATTTCTTGAGATAATATTACAACACACTTATAATAAATGTTCCTGAAAATATCGAAGGTAAAAATGAAAATATTCTTCCCCATTATCTTTGTTTGGAAACACTAATATGCTTTCCACAAACAAGATTATCTGTGCATTGGAAACAATTGTTTTATTGTTTTATGGCTGCAATTCCCTTGTTTTGAAGGAACAGAACTTGTTTTTTAGCCACTCAACATTTTCCTGGGACACTGGAATGAAAATAGGTATAAAACTGTATCTTGCAGTGTATTTTTATTTACACTTAGTTCCTGTTATGTTTTTAAAATAGAATTGTTTTATAGACAAGGCATTTCCACAGTTCCAGAAAGAAATAAACTTGTCGCCAGATTTTTGCTAGACAGCTCTCATGTGCTTGCTCTCCCATGTACTACAAAAGATGAGCCTCAGTTTAACAACAAACTATACTGCACACTGCTTTGTGTAAAACATTCTGACCACATTCATAAATTCACTATATGCAGTTCCACAACGGTGTCAGTCAGGCTGGAAAATAACTGAAGATGGAATGACTGTACCCCATCCATTTTTCTGGTGCTGCTTTTCAACAGGAGAGGCTAGGGTTTTTTTAAATTTTATTTCACAGACCTCAATTCCTAAACCCAAGGCCTTATGGCACTGGCTGCTACCAACTCACTGGTAAAAAGTGGTCATCTTTATCAGTTAATCCAACTTGATTTTCAGGTTTACACTGAGCAGTAATTTTGCAATGCCATTAAGGTGTTCTTCACATTAATAGCACTGAAACATTATTTGACATGAAGTACAGTACAGAGAAACATATAAAATCCTGGAACAATAATTTTCAAGTCTAACATACCTGACAATTTGGCCTTACCTGATATGTGATATTTTCACTTTTTCCACACTAAATGAGGAAGGTACAAGAAAATGTCATCCCATACAGAGGATTATCTGAGGATTGAGGCAGTCAGTTCTCCAGGGTGGAGAACCCAAATGAACTGGGAGGCTGTTATGATGCATCTGGACCCTGCCTCCTGCTCTCCCCCTCCCTGTTACCATAACAAAGTCAGTTACTGAAAGGCCATATTGGGAGGTGGAAACAAGAGCTCTCAAATGTGTTATATTTTTAAAAATTAATGATTTGTATCTCCCTATGGAAATGCTAGATTGTGACAAGCAGTTCTTCAAGAGCTGAATCCTGGAAGGACTCCAGACTGAGGTCACTGGTTTTTTGCAAATAGCAGCCTGCAAAACTGGGAGCTATTTTACAGTCTATGGAACTGAAAAATGTATCTATCTTGGCAATTTTTTCTTATTCAACTTTTTGACCTTATTCCTTCTTTTCTCTTGAGAATTATCACATATACATATGCAGACACATAGACACATTTCTTTACAGGGACTTTTTCCATCAGACAGTAAAAGTAAGAGTTTGGGTTTTTTTTTGTTTGTTTGTTTGTTTGTTTTTCTTTTTTTTGTTGGGTTTTTTGTTGGGTTTTTTGGGGGGGTTTTTGGTTTGTTTTTTGTTGTTGTTGTTGTTGTTTTGGTTTTTTTTTTGGTGAGAGCTACATTAGAAAGCAATTTTTTTGTCAGCTATTAATTATTAACAAAAGAAAACTGATTTTAGGAATCAACTATTTCTTTTACTTCTACTTTATCCCTCAGAGTATCCTTCTAAATACCTTCATTCCAAGCACTAGAAAATACAAAGATGTAAATTTTAGCCACATCCAAGGGATTTGCAGAACTCTCTAGAAACATAGGCTGAAACAAGAATAAGAAACTGCACCAAGAAATTAAAGAGAAATATTACACATAAGACTGAACAGATGTATCCTGTAGTGCTGATGAACCAGCTAAAAGCAACATCAGTTTATTTATCCCTGACAGCATAATATATTCTGGTTAAAAACAAAACAAACCCGACAAGCTCAAGAGAAGTGCCTTAGCATGTCCTCGCACTCTGTATCAGCTCTTTCCTCAGTAAGAGTCTCAAGGGCTCTGGAGATGCCCCTGGCTGGCCATTTCTGGTGGCACTGATGCCACCATGCCAGCTCACCCCATGACCTTCCTTTTGCTCTCATCCTCTGCCTCGTGCCAAGGAAGGTCAGAGGACAGGGGCGACAGGGACACAGCTCTAAGAAAAGGGAACAGAATCAAGCTTCCAGGGGAAATGCAAGAGGGCTGGGCTGCCTTACTGAAGATGGGTGGGGAGGAGTGGAGGATGGCAGCTGGTGTACAGATACCTGAAGTTACACACTGTAGTTTTAATTAAGGTGATGTTGAGACTGAATGCCAAAGAAATGTAACACCAATAGCAGTGGTGTAAGACACTAAAAACATAGTAATAGAGAAGATGTGTGGTCAGAAATTTTAATTTTTTTTTTCTATACAGACTCCTGACAGTGGAATAGCTGCTGTGATATCATATTTTCTTAGTCAGTAGCCTTAGGTGTAGATTACCGTGTACAAAAGGATGTTTTAATTTTGAATATAACCCCTATGTTTCTTTAAAACAAAACAAAAACAACCCAAACTTAAATGTAGTTCTGAAAAACTGTGAAGACTGTAATAACTTCTAAAAATTTAGTTTTCTTTCAGACTTTAATTACTCACTGCTGCAGATGTGCAGGCATTAAGAGATAACAAATAATTATAACAGATTCACCATGTATGCCGAGGTTGCTCTCTGGAGGCTTGGTGGTTTATATTTTCTAATGTCACCATAGATCAAAAGAAAATATTTTACTGTCTTCTACAGTGTAAGACATTGCATATGGAAATCAGATCCTACAGTTACTATCAGGAGGGAATGTTCTCTACCATAACAACTAAAGTCACATAAGAGCTGCATTAGGAGAGTTTTTCTTGCACACAGTTGCAGAGAATTTCTGGCTGAGGGCATGCTTATTGAGTTAACTCCAAATCAAATCTCTGTCCACAGATTAAGAATCCCTCAGACCCCAAAAAGCCACAAAGCATGAGCATACTCATTACTCATGCTGAACAAAAAAAAAAAAAGAGAAAAAAAAAAAAAGCAGCAACTTCCACAGCATCATTAGCCCAAGATTTTGGTGCCCAGACTCCAGTGTACCACTGAAAATGGACACACATCATACATTCCCTGGGAGAGTGAACAGTAGTTTCTGGACAGCTGTACCACCCTGCTTCCTGAATCATTCACCTCCCACCTTTAGGGAGGTGAAAGCTTCAGACTGAGCAGAAGCTCAGTGTGTGAAGGCAGGTGCATGAAGGGTGGGGAAGAGGAAGGAGTGGGAACAGCAGGGTAGAGGCCGGACACGGGGGCTGGAGGCACAGGAAAAGCAGTGATATGAAAGAGAGGAGCTAAGTGATATTTGAGGCACACAGTCCTCAATCACCTATGGATGAATCAACCCCAGTTCTGGACCACACACAACACAGGAGAGAAGCTGTACAGCAGATCCAGTAAAAAAGTACCTTAGGCCAGATAGATTTAACTAAGGCACACAGAGTGTGGTGTGAGCACAGCTGTGTGATTTCTGGGGCCAGCTCAGCAGTACAGAGCCTTTCAGGACTGGTCTGAGTTAATGAGATCTGATGAGTCTCACCTGGCTGAATACAAAACCACTTACCTGCATCTGCTCCCCAGCTTTATCTCATTCAGAACAGCTGCAGTGAGTCTGGCTGTGATGGAGACACACCCACAATACTGCAGTACTACAACATCTGTGTGTGTACGTGTGTGCACAGGGGAGAAGGAGGTCAGAGTCAAGCCTTCATTGCTGCATATTCCGTGTAATTTTCTTTGAAAAAGCACAGTGGGTTTGGAAAACCTTCACGGAGCAGCCTGAGGATATCTGTACTAACTGACCATAATTTAATCTCGCTTGTATTTCCTACTATTCTTGTTGGAAGAATATTTTCAGATATTCATTCACTATTTCAACCTCAGAGTCACTGCTTAGTTAGGCTATTGTCCAGAATTTGCTGTTACCAATCCTTCTAACTACCTGATAATTTATTTTGATTTATTTTGATGGTGGGCTTCATTATGTCTTCTACCAGGAAAGAAATATATGTACTTAAAATGTAGATATGTATGCTTACATGCTCACACACATATATACATACAAGAGATATAAAACAATAGCCTGTATTTGGATAAGGACTACAACCCAGCACAGAGAGTCTAAACAGCTTTTTTTTTAGTATTATCCACAGTGTTTGTTATCCCCTTATGGAAACAAGAGTTTCAAATCTATAGCTCATTTCTCTTCTGTAATGTTATACAAGATGGAGATTATTCTTGCAGGTGCCATAAAGTCTGTAAACTTCTTTTGCTTCAACATTTTTACCCAAACAGAACAAAGCAGTCACCGAAACTTTTGAAGTGAGTCTGAAAAAAAGGTTTGTTCTAGCACTAATACTTATGTTAACAGCTTCGGGGCAGAAGGTCTCTGTGTGAAAGACAATAAACAAACACTGCTAACTTTGTTATTGGTGTGACATCGTTCTCATCTAACTCAATATGAATTCTGATGTGACAGCTCATGAATTTCAGCTATAATACTCAGGAACTGGCTCAAGAAACCTCGTGGGTATTCGTAGTTATTTTTAAGGGCCTGCAATGGATGAATATACCTCACTTTTGAAAGTGGCTTAGAAAACTACCCAGGAAATTCTAGGTGAATTATTCCTAGCTCATTTTTAGAACATACGAATAAATAACTTTTAAGAAGGGAAAATAGTAACAAGTAATACAGCCACCCATTTATCAAGAGTGAAGAATAAGAGGGCAACTGCATTTCTTTGTGTCCAGAGCTGTCAAATTTATCAATAGTGAACCACAGGTAGAAGTTGTGCCTGATGCCCACAGCAAGACTTCCAGCACTGCCTATGTGATGTTACCACAAGCAGGAAATTTGGATGTAAGTGGAAATGAAACTGATGGGAAAAACCCCCATAACTTGAATACACTCTATAGGAAGGCAATATCAAGTGAAGCTACACACAGACTTGTCTTATTTGTCCTGATATTAATCCCTATTATTGGTTGATGGAACGGAGCATAGATTTTTTATATTCACAATGATTCAAAAACCAACCATCAGCAAGAATGCGAGCAGAGGGAATACAATTGAAAGCAATCTCAAAAAAACCTGAGAACTCAGTAAATCCAAGGCATTAAAATAACTAGCTGGAAAACTGGATTAGCATCAGAATGGGTTGCAAATGACTGGACAGATGGTCACTAATCTAGAAACAAGGGTAGTGATTTTAAGGAGCAGGATTTGTTTAGTCTAGAGAAAATTGAACTGAAGTACCACCCTTCAAGTATATGAGGTTATTGCTGAGAGAGAGTAAACTGTTCTCAATTTTCATGGTGGTCACGTATTTAGCTTAAATTGAAGAAGGGGACATTAAAGTTGGAAACAAACATCTTCTGACTGCCAAGGATTGCTAAATGGTGAGAAAAAAAATTGCAAAGATACAGAGAACAAAAAAATCTTATGGAGCAGGTTAGACAGAAACTGGTCTGAAATTATCTGTCTAGTTGATCCTGCCTGATGCAAAAATCTGGACTGTAAAGAATTTCAAATCCCCTTCAAGATCTTTTTAGTACTCTTACCATTTCTTTGTGGAAAAACCCAACTATAAAAACCTGCACAGAGAATAAATAGAATCCTGTGCCTCATTTTCCATAGAACTTTTAATGTTGGTTTGAATAAAAACATGGTCATCTACATTTTTTAGAGCTAATACTCTTTCAGCTTTTACTTTGATTACTTGATAACAATGAAGAAAGACAGAATGAGAAGGATGGGGAACAGTACCTGAAGACTGTCTAAAATAAGACTGCCAATAATAAGAACAATTACTAAATGATTACTTCCTCAAAGTTATCTCAGATATTAAAATTGGCCTATCTTTTCCATTGTAGTTTCTTTGTAGTATGATATTTTTTATGGAATGACAGTGCAACATGGCAGGCTAGCACTTAATTTTCTCTATTTTTAATTCTATTAAAAATGCTGGCCTCAATTTCTTAGCTAAGACATGAAGAGCTTGTTTTGCTTTAGCTGACATATCATTTCTCAGAAGTTTGGTGACAGAATAATAGTAAAGTGTGCACTGAAACATACAGATGCAAATAATACAGGAAAGAAAAGCTGCGTTGGTGTTGGAATCCTATTATATACCAAAAAGCACTTCAAAATAAGACAAGATTAATTACTTAATCTAAAAAAATAACCCAGAAATTGTTTTCCAGGCCTGAAGAATGAGATGGGTCTGTTATCAGAAGTGACACAAGCTGCCTGTGAGGAGGGAAATCTGAGAGGCTGCGAGGGCAGGAGATGTGACCATAGTGCACAGCTTCAATCCTACAGCTCCAGCACTAGGATTTGATACTGGTGTCCCACAGATGCTCTAGCTTTTTGTTAGAGAAACTCCTGGGCGTCTTTAAAGATATAAACCATATGTAAAGGTTTTTTTTTTAATAAAATCCTTCAGGAAAAAGTTTTAGGAAACCTGGTGACATTACAAAAAATGAAAATTTCAGTCCTAAATGTGTATTTCATTTAAAGACAGAAGACAGTGGGCAGGAGAATGCTGCATTGTTGGGTTTTAGAACAGAAAAAAAATAAAGTATTTATTTTCATAGCAGGTAATGACTATATAGAGCTTGCTCACAGGATATCACGAGGGCCAAAAGAATCAGCAGTTTCAGTGAGGGATTAGGCAACTTCATGAACAACAGGCTGAAAAACAGATGCTACAGGGACTCCTGATGTCCCAAATGCAAGAGCTGTGCGTGCTGTGGATGGGGCAGTACAAGGGTAACATTCAGCAGAAGGCAGCCAGGCTGATACATTCTCCCTGTTCAACCTGCCCTAATGCCACCACCAGAGACATTTTCCTGGGTCAGACAGAAGAATGATGGTTTGACTCAGTAAAGCATTATGCTCTCAAGTGTGATAAAACCCTCTTTTAATCCCATTTAAAACCTATTTGTTCTTGTATTTGTTACAGCTCCATAAAATACAAATTCTGTCACCAAAAATACTGAAAGATCTATTGCAAATACAGAGTTATGTGAGATGCAAAATATTTATTAAGAGCAATGCTGTCCTCATTCAAATTTATGCCAAATCCTATGAAAGATTTTTTTTCCTAAATTATAGGGAAATCTGTAGTGTTATAAATAAATCTCCTTTTAGTAGTAAAGAAGAAGAATTTGATTTGTTACTATGTTGGCATAATATATTATTTATATTACTAATATATATTTTCTAGCTGCTGCTAAGAAGAGTCTCCAAACACTTGACTTTTTAGATAAATCAAGGAATTAAAAAAAATAGTAAACACAATACATATTAAAATGCTTTCCATGACTGTATCATATTCCAGTTATTTAGTCATCACAAATTTCCACTGAAATGAGAAAGCCTGAAAATGCTGGCAAGACTGAGACAACGCAGTTCATCTGAGAATTCAACTGCATCTCCCTTTAGGGAGCAAAAGGGCATAAATTGCCCATGTCTGAAGAGATTGGTCCCAACTACAGCAAGGGGCAAAGGAGACCACTGTAGTTGTGATGTTTTATGAAAATCCCTTGGCGAGGATTTTCTTCTCCTGAGAAGCTGAAGGGCCTCAGCTCCAAGTGTGAACAATTTGTGATCTGCTGCTGTGGGACGCAGCAGGTGCTTCCTCCATTGCTCACTGTGGGATGTTTCTGCTTGGTGGCCAATCCAGGGGGCAGCAGCTCTGGGACTCTGGGAGTCACAGAACTTTGTTATTCATTCCTTTCTATTCCTGTCTCACCTTCTGATGAATCTTTCTCTCTGCTCTTTGTAGTATAGTTACAGTGTGGTGTTTTTAATGCAATATATATCATAATATAATAAACCAGCCTTCTGAAATGGAGTCAAGATCTCTCCTTCCCTTCACCAAGTCCTATCTGCCCTGAAGACCCACAGCAATAGACCACATCCTGACTCCTTGAACCATGTTGCAGTTGCAGCCTTTCTCAGGCAGAGCAATAAAAAATTTGCTCCTCACTCAGGCACTGAGGCTTGGAACTTTACAACATAGACCAAAGCACTGAATCAAAATCACTGACAACACACAAGACAAACTTCAAGGAGTATAGATTTCATAAAGCATGTTTCACAGAAGAAATTAAGCATGGAACAAGTAAGGAATGGCTGAAAATACGTAACTCTTTTTACGTGGCTGTCACACAGATTGGCTTGCAATCATCCTTCTCATATATATTCCCCCTAAATATTCAATACTGAATACTTAGTGAGGTTTCTTACAGGAAAAATGTTATTTTCTTCCTGACCCACTCAAACTAAGATCACTGTATTGGGAAGGACATGCACATTCTCTTGTTAACAAACTTTGTTATTCCTGTTCATCCCTCCTGAGCTGTGCAAAGAAGCCATTATCAACAAATCACCGTCTGCAAAATGCATGGAATAAAAACCAAAGTGATGTGGATGGAGACAAAACAACACATTATACCCACAATGTATGTTGAAAGCTTTATTAAACAAAGTTGCAGGGAAAGTCACATATCTTCTTCCTCTCTTGGCTGTCACTTTATCTATTTCATATGCTCCATTACCTCTGCACAAGCCCAGGAGGTGTTTGCACATAATAGCATTTCATTCTTGATTGAATTTACACTGAATGTTGCCTGCCTATTATGCATACATATGATTCTGCATTTTATCACCCCTAAAAACATATTGTGAACCCCATGCAGTAATTTGGGAAACATCCCTTACAACCACAACTTTAAAAAGGCTATTTTTAGCTCCCACAGATGCCGAGACACTTTATTACGTTCAAGAAATCTTTCTACAAATGCTGTTCCTGAAAGGTGCATAATTATGATGCATTGTGCGTGTTGTCATTTTGAAACTATGCACCAAAGTAGCCACTGCAAGTGGATTAATGTCAAAACAGATAACAGGCTGCTCTCTGATGGCCAAATGGTCTGGAAGTCTGAGATAACCCATCTAACATTCCAGTAGCAGGAAACAAACAATCATTTTTGCTATGATCTGCCCCAATTCATGTCTATGATTAAGAATTACAAATGATTTTTTTCATTACTCAGTGAGACATACCAGGAATTTTTATTGTGACTAAAATATGATCAAAACAATTAGTGCATGTTAGGTTTCTTGGGTTTTCTATAATAGAATCTACAGTGTCTAAATAATATTTAAAGGGATATGAAGATGGGATCCCTGCCCTGGACAGTTTGCAAGCTTCTTTCTTAAGAACTCACATAAAAAGTGTTCACAGATTATGGATTATTGACAGGTATCAGTGGAAAATGAGAATAAGGCAGAAAAGATGGCAAGGATAATAAAAATCTCTGCGTCAGGGTGATGTTAATTGATGAATGATTTGTTACACATTGTAAACCTAATTTTTCAGAGGCAGTGGGTGTATAAACCAGCGATATTTCAAGTTGGTTCTAAGGAATATACTTTGTTTCCTTTTTGTACATATTATGGTCAGCAACACACAATCTGTAAGAGTGGAGAAAAATATCTGGGAACATCTTTTTAACATCCTGCCTCCTCCCCTCCCCTCCTTTTCCTGTGAAATTCTGTCCACACAGTCTTGTCTCTTCCATTCACTAATTAAAATAAAATAAGAAAAAAAGAAAAAAAGGAAAAATAGAAAAAAAAGAAAACCCCTACATTTTCAAGGACAATTCCAAAATAGTGAGTTTTCTCTGAAATCTAAGTTGAAATTTAGTTAACATGCTTCAAAATATTACTATCTTCTCTCCCATAGGAGTGTAAATTCAACCAGATTTTTATTATGGAGATTCTAATTTTAAATAATGTTTTCAGGGGTTTTTTTGTTGTCATTATTTTTAAGTGATTGAGTAGTTTGCATTAAACCATACCAAATTAAGAAAGTAAAGCTTAAACATTAAGAATTACTGTATAGAAGAAGATCAGTCTCCTAGATGTCCTCATCAAACACAAATGGAATGACATAGACAGATGTCTGCATTTTTAGAGATATTTAAGACTGATGGAATAATTTAATTGAGAGAATTGGATATTAACAAATATTAAAAAGAACACCAGAATACTTCATAATTGTAACAGAGTATTTTCCAGGATCATTGGTAATTTGTCAGATAGAATTGTGGCTATACAGTTAAAAAAACCCCTTACATTTCTCAATTAATTTCTAATAAAAAGCAGCTTTCCACACTGATGTGGACACTTCATTTTATCTAAAAGCCTCTAAAAATAAAAATTTTTATCAAACATAATAGAAAATTGTTCTGAGAAAATATAGTCATATTATAGCAGAGTTATTTCCATCTCTCATTACCTGAACTTTACTGCAGTGCCGACCATAAAATTAGGACTAAAAACTAGTTTTAACATTTAACCTCTCTGCTGCTCAGCAGTTATTTCTGAATTGTTTCGATGAGCCTCTTGCCAATTAGATTTTCTTTTCCTTTCCCTCCCCAGAGCACCAGAGGAGCAGCAGACGGGAAGAACCCCAGCAGACAGAACACTGGCAGCAGGCTGCTGCCCAGGAACAGTTTGCCATGGTCAGCCCTTACAGGGACTGGCATCCTCTGTGCTGTGTTACCTTCCTAGCAGTGCATCCCTCACAGGCAACATTCAAATAAATTTAGAAAAGAAAGGGAAAAACTACAGAGGCAGATTGAAATGAAGGCAGAATGTCTCCAAGGAGAAGCATCAGTAGCAAAGCACTAAAAGATCATTATTTTCTGTTGAGTATTGTGAAAAAGTGCTTGTTTTCACATTATTTTTAATAATCCATTACAATTCTTTTGAAGTACCGGGAACTGGAAATGAGTCCTGCTGTTCATTCTTTTCTTTTGGAGATAGTACTAAAAAATAATCTGCTATTTATATGGTTTTTGTGCTGAAAACGGTAATTACAGTGAAAAAGTCTTATTCTGCAATGACAGTAGAAGGAAAGAGGGTTCAAAATGATAATATAAATGGTGATTTACCCATCATTCAAAACAGAATGAAGAATCCTTTAACCTATATATTGTTTAATAGCATCCCTGAGGATCAAACCCAGCAAAGCCTAACAATGATCATATATCCCATGGAATTCAGAAATGGGCATACAATGAGACATGAAGTCAAGAGAACACATTTCCTGTGAAACCTACAGTGGAAAAATCCCAATTTTCTCATAAGGAAAACTAAATGCTTTGTATTCCATGCTAAGAGGTCTCCAAAGGCTGTCCTGTTATTTTAATTAAGATTTGTGATTTTAAGATTGGCTAATGAAAGAATTTCAAAGGAATTGGGTAATGAGCACCCAAGGAAATGAAAAGTCACATGCACATTTCCCTTAGATTCCACTTACAACTCTGGCTTATGTATGAACCATTCTAATTGTTAGAGGCATACCAAATTATTAAATTCACACAAAAAACCATCATAATTAAGTAAAAGAGATTAATCACACCTTGATAAGAAATATTGGGAAAGAAACTTAATAAAAACATAGAAACTAGTAAACAAAATGAAGTAACGTGACTGAATAGAAGTTTAAATATGAAAGATATTCCTTAATCTCAGCATATTTGGCTAGAAAGTGTCAAAGAAAGATACTTGTAAGATATTCTTCTCAGGAGGCAGGTGATGTTTGACCTAAATACTTCTGCAGTCTAGCAGGAAGAGGAGGAGATGGGGGAGGGAAATGTGGTGATATTAGATTTGCATATACTAATCTAGATAAAAAACAAGAGCATTTCTATGGTACAAAGTTTTCTCCTTCCCTGAATTTTTGCACTTCACCAATAGAGACCTTTATACAACTTTGTCTTAGAGAAGACAAAGTAAGAGTCTTGCAAACTTTTCCAATTCAAGAATTACATTGGTTTTCCTACCCTTTCCTCTCCACCTACATTTAATCCATCTTTCCTGTCTTCTCTTAACCACACTCACAAGACAAGGGCGACAATTTCACCTTTTTTGCTCAGCTCAGAACAATGATCTAAAACCTGGTTGAAATTACTTATAAATATACAACTGTTTTCATCCACATGCACCTTCTCAGAAGTATAATTTAAATGCACAAAATACCACTAATTCTTTTCTGTGAACCCTTCTGTCTCTAAATCAATCATATCAACAATGTCTGGTGTGGATTATATTGCAGGTTTGTGTAGCTCTGGAACATTTAGTACAGGAACACAGAAGTGATATTTTTGGGTTCATAACATCAGGCCAAATATATATATGACACTCACTGACCAGAAGGGCCACTTGGCTGTGCTCAGCCCCAGTTCAGATTCTGCTGCCTCTAAAGAACTTTCCCCCGACTTGTAAAAAAGTGCATGGGAAATCCTCTTTAGTAAATAAATACTGAATTTGCTTTTTTTTTTTTTTTGCCTCTAAATTAGTCAAGGAATACAAAATACAAATGGCTGAGGGAGTTGATTTTATCAACTGTCTCACAGCACTTTGATGCCAAGCTTTCACAGTTCTCATCTAGTGAGCACAGATATCACAGAATGACAGAATCACAGAATTTCTGGGTTGGAAGAGACCTTTAAGATCATCGAGTCCAACCCATGTTCTAACACCTCAACTAGATCATGGCACCCAGTGCCACATCCAGGCTTTTTTTAAACACATCCAGGGATGGTGACTCCACCACCTCCCTGGGCAGATGATTCCAGTATTTGACCACTATAATGTGGTTTCCTAGCACCAGTGTTCTTGTTTTTTATCTCTTGCCTCAACAACAGGTCCAGGTGGGGCAGAAACCCCACCCAAAATCGCAATACCAGCAAAAAAGCTGATAGTTTTTATGTGTTCTGAGGCACCATCATTTCCTTGTAAAACACAACCACTCTGTCAGAGCTGAATGACATGATAGGAGTGTGCCACATATACCAGTTTTCATCAGGAATATTATGCCATATGGACCACATATGAAGGAGTAGAAGGATTTATGATAACATTTTAAAATGTTATCCGTGTTGATCCCAATGCACAGCAGGAATTTAAGACACACTGATTAAATACCAGAAAGGAAAATGGTCAAACATATGTCAAAGTGTTGGACATTTACCCTGAGCTATCATCACACATCATGCCACCTTCAGAACTGTCTGTTTGAATAAAAGATTCCGTGACATATGCAGCAAGACATAACTGGTAGCTCACAATAGCCCAAAAAATAGCATTCTTCCCACAAAGAGGGAAATGCTTAAATTCACCTTCTGCTTATTATTTCTTCATTTTAACTTCCTTGCTTTTTTGGTCAAAAAACATAACAGATATTCCTCTGAACATGAAGGAAAAAAATAAAACAGGGTATGTGTGTTACCTTAGAACCATTTTTTTCTAAAATATCAAAACCAGCTTCTTCTCTAATTAGAAACAACTGCTGATCCTAATTTTTTTGTTTCTCACAGAAGGAAAGTGTCAAGCTGTTCTGTTAAAACATCAAAAAGAAGCCACTTTGAGTATCAAAATACAGCTTTTCACTTTACCATTGCTAATATTAGAACATTATTTTTTTGTAGTTTTGTTTCAGGGGGTTGGGTTGGGTTTTCTAATACTAAAATCAAATTTGTTTTTTAATACTAAAACCAAATTAAACTAAAACTTGGAACTGTGACCTTCAGGGGTGACAAAAGAAATGGACAGAGGAAAGAGAGATAAATCAGGGAGTTTTTTAGTGCCCCAAAGGAGTAAAATCAGTGCCTTTGGTCTGGATATCCAGAAGCTTATTTGTGCTAACAAATGGTGGGGACTGGCTGTTCCACATTACAGGAAAAGTGCTCGGTTTGCAGGGTTGTGCCAGGATTCCTGCTGGGGACAATCCCTGAGCTGCTTCATTCCCAGTGGAATGTTCTGGCTCTGTCATGTTTTCCAGCTGAAAACCTCTCCTCCACAGGGGTGGAGATGAGTGAGGCCAAATGGAGGGAGGTGTCTGTACCTGAGCTTGTGTACTGAGAGAAAGAAACCATTCCAGGAAACAATTCCCCTCACCTCACTGCAGGAAACCCAGGGCAAATTCCAAATTTAACAATTCATCTGGAGAATCTGACAAACCCAGAGGCAAGAAAAAGGAGCTTGGGAACTGGCTGACGTGACTAAATCTCACGTATGGATCTCATATTTGGCGGGAGAAAATCCTTTCTGCAGGCAGAAAGCACCTGACCATTAGGAGTGCCATGGTGAGCAGTTAAATTGATCTTAGCTCAGTAAGAAAAATGGTCCACAGAAAAAGCAGAATACAGTTCTGAGATTGATTTGTTACCTTGCTTATTGTATCAGCTGGTAACAGAGACAGATGAGAGCCTGGAGAAATGTGAAATGGCCCACACTTACTACAAAATGAAGGGTTTTTTTTAATTAAGTGATCCTTCAGCACTTGATTGCATGGAGAGCTGAATTCTCTGTTTCAATTCAGAAAAATACTTTAGTGTCTCTTTCTTGAGGAAAACTGTCCTATTGCTTTCAGTAGAAGTACATTTGTATTTTAAGCTGCATTTGCATTCAGCCATCTTCTAGGATTTCATTGCAGTTGTAACTTGAAAAACTGATATTCTATTTACACTGCAGATTTTCTGTTGGCTAATATGATTTTTTTATTTTATTTTTGTAGAAATGAAGGATATTGAACAAAAAAAATTCTACTTCTATTTAATCTATATCAAACAAAAGAAAAAATAAACATAAAACCCACCATCCCCAAATAGTGAAAGGAGGAGAGTCTTGAAGGGCTAGAATCAAAGGCTTCAACATGTTGCACACCATTAAGAAATGTTAGATGGGCTAGACAATATCTGACATTTTGACCTCATTTTCTGCATACAAAATTCAATTTAGTAGACACAAAAGGAGAATATGTTGAAGAAGAGATGAGCCAAAGTGGACTCCAGGCAGCAGAAAACAGGCCTCGTTCCACAAAGGTGAACAAGGTGGAGCAAGGGAAACTAATTCCAAGCACAGTGTTCCTCTCTCCTGAATTCCCCTCATGGTGTCAGCTTCACAAGATGCAGTTCTATCCTCCACTATTTCACTGCCTCCCCAGAACCAAAGGGACTGACTGTCTATTTACCTTAAATCTAGTGACAGCACACAGATAGTGGTAGGGCACATGAAAAAAACAAAATGGGTGTAATGGTTAGGGAATAGAGAATATTTTTCAACAACTCGGTGGTCTTGAATAAAAATATGCCTTTAAGCCTCACTTACAGTGTTTTTAAATGTTTTTCCTTTCGCTTAGAGGCAGCTCTACATAGCAAAAAATTTAAATGTTGCACTGGAGTGAGCTAAGATGTTTGTCTTCTTACATTTGAGTATTTGAGTGGTTTTTATTACTTAATGTGAGTGTTATAAAACAGTATGTACATGTAAATCAACTGAGAACTTTCCATGAGAGCTTCTCTAAGTGCAAAAAAATTATTATAGAATTCTACTGGGAAAAGAGAAGACAGAACTCCAAGAATTGTGCTTACTACAGTAGAGCTAAGTTACTAGAAACTACTTATTCTAAAGCTTATACTGCATTTTACAAAAGCTAGTGACGTTTTTTTAAACAATTCCTTCATGAAAAAGGATGATAATGACACTGCTGGCTGTTCTGCCTCAGGAGGGAATTGTCCATCTGCTAGCAAAACCCAAACCTATATCATTATTTGGATGTGTTTATAGGAGTATCAGAATACCCTGGCACATTGGGAAACCAATAGGGCAAAAAAACATTTCAAGATCACAGATTTTTAAAGTTTAAATTCTGGGGTCATTTTTTTTTTTTTCCACATAAAAGAACTGTGTTTCAAGATCAGTTTTATTAGGGAGGTCTGCTGAGATTTGATGTTTTTATTTTCTTACAGAAGAAAACTTATTTCTTGAAGAGGAGCACCATCTCCTCACACATTAAATGAGCAAATATACAATTGTTCCCCCTAGTTTTAATTTGCATTTTATGATTCCAACTAGATTAGAATTTTATACATTGCATCATTATTTAGAAACAAGCTGCTTTTATACTTCCCACAATTTCTGAATGAAACTAAAGCCACTCTACTCCTAATAACATATATCAATATTGGTACAAAAATAAAGTCCCCTAAAACTTGTGTAACTGTCTTAGCAGATCCTCACAATTATTTAGAACTAAAAAAAAGGTGTCTAAATTTTAACAGGACTTCTTCAGTCCTTAAAGCAAATCACAGCTGAGGTGGTAGGGTTACAAAGCAGGAAATAAAGCCATGATTCCCTTCATTTAAAGCATGTTTCACTGACGAGGTATAGAAAGCAGAATCCATATTTGAGAACAGCATTTACATAAAATGACAGAAGAGTTTTTCCTGGAAGTCACCTTTGCAGATCATCTTGCCCAGCTACTGCTCAAAGGTGGCCAAATTCAGTCACATCAAGTGGTCACACAAGGCTCTGTGCAGCTTTGTGATGAATATCTCCAAGGATGGGGAACCCTTGACATCTCTGGACAGCTTGTTCCACTGTTTCATTATGTTCATCATGCACATTTTTTCCTCGTAATATTTCATCAGAATTCCTTTTGCTGCTACGGCATGTGTCTGTTGGCTCTCATCCTTCTGCTGGGAACCTTTGAGAAGAGTCTGGCTCTATCTTCTCCACAGACTCCCATCTCATGGCTGCAGAGAGCAAGCAGGCGCCTTCTGAGCTCTGCCCAGGCTGAGCAAGCCCAGCTCAGCCCTTCCTCGTTTATCAAGTGCTCTCCTGCTCCTGACCACATTGCTGGCTCTTCACTGGACTCCCTGCATGTCTTTCCTGCACTCTGGGCAGCCCAAACCAGACACACAACTCCAGGTGCTTCCCACAGGTTGATTAAAGAGGAACGATCCCTGCCCTCAGCATGCTGGTGAGGGCAGTATCAAATTCAGCCCAGAATCTATCAGGCATTTTTATGCTGGCTGGGCACACACAGAGCTCATGAGGGTTTGGGGAGTTTTACACTTTCCCGTGTTTCTGTGGACAGCCCACAGCTGTAAAAGCCTTTCCACACCCATGGTATGCACTTTCCATGATGCATTTGTGGAGGGCCTCGTGCAGCAGGGTCTCTGAGCTGCACGTCCTGGTGGAATAAGAGCCCAAAATGAAAGTGTGATTTGGATTAAAAAAAGAAGATCATGCAAGATCCAGTGTTGATGGAACAGGTCATTTATACTTATAACATAGGTCAGACTCAGAAATTAAAAAAAAAAAAAATTGCAAATGAAGAAATGCAGCCCTAATGAAAAGTTGATACTTCTAATACTCAGTATATTGATGTAAACAAAACTGAGTTGCTGCACTCTCATCCCTTTCCCTGCTGAACAAGATGCCAGTTGTATTCATCATGATAATTTATCTTTATCCAGAATTGGAAAAAAAAAAACCCGCTCAAATTATTTCAAAATAGACCAATAAAAGCAAAAAAGAGTAACATTATCTTTAGGCACAACTGTTATATTGTTTTTGTGTGGATGCTGATCTACAGCCTGACTGAAAACTAATTGAAAAATGATGAAAGTAACTCCTTTACTTAAATGAGTTAAAAATAGATCCTTGGAGGTACAATTTTAATGCATATCCTAGTAATTAACATAATAGAGAAATAAATAAATAGTTGTTAATCATACTCCAAAAGACAGTATTTAGACATTTTTTATTGTTGCAGAAAACAAATATACTCTGTTACACAGTAATGAGCTGGCCAAGTTAGTTTAAAATATCAGCTGTCTTTTTGTTCAACAAAGTATTAAAATAACAGTCTCCTGACACATATTCTATATCCCTTGAGGTCCAATTTTCCAACTAATAGATCTTTTTTTCTTCCCTTTCCCTTTAAAGACTCAGATTTCCAGACCCTCTAGAGCCTCCTACTGCATTTTCTAACCTTTAGAAAGAAACTGGAAGGCTGGCAGACATTTTTGAATTTTTTAAATTTTTCTCTATTCTGCAAAAAAGCAAAAGCCTTTCAGGACCACAAATCTTTTAATTTTAAATCCATAATAATAAATTAATATATTTAGAAATCTGTTCATTTATTAGGTTTTTTTAATTCACTTCAGAAACCGAAACCAGATTTCCAGTACTTTCATAAATTAGAAGTAATTTCAGAAGTCTAACAGCATAACAGCACAAAAGAAGAATTCCAGTAGATATCCCATATTAAATACAACAACAATAATACTCTGAAATACACGTAAAATAATGATAATGTCTCCTGAGCAGTTATGTCCTGCTGTGAATTTCATAGAGGTAAGTGGGGTTTTGCACACCATTTAACCCATAAAGTCATCTGTAGGGTTATGGTATCAGAGAGGAGGCACAAAAATTCCAGTGAACCATCCAACATGCTGCAGGATCAGTTTCAGCTCCAGCCCTGCTTTATCGGGATAGTTTATCCTGGTCCAACAGTGACACAGGGAATGTCTGCAGTTGTGTATTCATATGGAAAAAGAAGATTCTACAAGATTTGAAAACAACCCTCAAAGCATCATGACAGCACAGAGCAAAGGATGGGGCAAATATGCTCTTGAAGCTTGATTCAGAAAGTGTGAATGTATATTCCCAACTTACTGGCACCACACTTGGATTCTGGACTAGCAAAATTTTCCCTTTGAGCACATCACGGGAACTGGAAAGGTTCAGATCCAAGGGTAAAATCCTCTGTTATGGTCTTTTACAGTACATTATCTGAGGATGCATGGATCTTTTCATGCATTTGTCACTAAAATAAAACTTCTGCAAAACTCTGTGGACCTTGAAGTAGACTAGACAAAAGGATGAAGACTCCACCTTGCCTATAGCTCACACTTCTAACATAAGCTATATGGACAGAGCAAAAGCCTCTGTGTGTAACCACAACTTCTCATTCAACACAGGCACATCTAGAGTACACTGATTCACACCCCGTGATGCAGAACTGCAAATTTTAATTTGGAACTTACAGTTGCTTCTGTAATAATAGGATATAAGTCTGGAAAACGATATTTTTATTTATACAAAATGGATGTTGGAACAGTTTGGACAGAAAACTTCCCATTCTTCTGATCCATGTTGATATTAATTGTAAGGTTGCACATGAAAATGCACATTTAAGTGTACTAAAATGCATAACATGTAACCATGGGAAAGGATAGATAAAAAATACTCAGACAAGAGGAACATAAGTTAAGCCCACTCTTTTTTTTCCTGCAATTTATAAACAAATATTTTTCCTTAGCTGTTATTTTACTATCCATCATCTGGAAAAGATTCTCAACTATAGAAAAACCAATTACAATTAAAAGTGAAAACATTTCCTCAATCTAGCTTTGTTTACTTCTCCAACTGACAGATGATCAAACCCACCTTTCTTTGAATAGTGACAAATTAATTAGACAGAAATAAATTCTCTACACCTTTTTTGGATGACTACTCTGGGATGACACAAATCATCCATCCTGAAAGTATCTTTTCCTCTTCTTTGCTTAAAAGTCTCAGTAACTAGGTTGGTCTCATTCTAATAAATACTTTTTTTTCAGATTAGTCCCCTCTACTGCACCTAAAAGTGAAGATTCAACCTATTCAACTCTTAGAATCAACAAGTAAAAGCAGGCATAAAAAACTGTAGTCCCATTCATATAATGCTTATTACAGACCTTTTACTAATTAAAATCTATGTTCATCCAGTGCAATAAAAAAGACATGCTTACAACTACGTATGTTTCAAAAAATTTGGATGGACAGCATACCTTGGTAAAATCCATGGACAGAATTCAAAATTTAGGGAGATTATAGTACCTGATCCCTTTGAGCAGCATCCTTAATTAACTTCAAGCTTTGCACAGCCTCCATGATTCACTACTTTCAGTAGAAATCTATTCCTGCTGCAAACCTTTCTCAAAGCATGATGCCAAGGCAGAGTTTCTGAGTAAAAGCTTGTTGGCATCTCAAGTAAGGTTTCCATTTTTCTAAAATGTAGCAAAATGGAGTATATCATCCTGTTCATCACAATTTTCTCTCTTATGAAGAACCCCCACCTGACCTTCAAATATAAAGCATGTTGATTGTCAAATATAAAGCATGTTGATTGTTTTGAAATAAGGAGAGCGAATTGAAGCAACTGGGTAAGCCATAGTTTGTCACGTCCCTCACCTCCCTACATCATGGCATATTATACAGCCATGGACTTTGCCATGAACTTTATTTGCATTATTTCTCATCTAAAGAAACAACACGAGTCTCTCGCCAGCCTGCCAAGGCATCTTCAAGCAGATGAGAAAAATATAATAATTTTCCTTTAATGAAAATACAGATGACACTAATGCTAGTATTAAATATCTTTGCTACACACTTTTTAGTATCTTTTAGTTTAATTATACAGAGTTTAACAAGATATACACAATCATGGATGACTGAAATATGTAATGCATTTGTTTGAACTACACCACTCGTTTGACTGAAAGATTAACTATAGATATTAGAGATGAGTAGTCATTATGCTACTCTTTTAGTATACTACTTTTACTATATATTATGTGCACCACTTAAGAGAATTTAATTTGTATTGTTTCTTTCATTAAGGGGAAGCTGCCACTAAAATAAGCCTTCTTTAAAAATAGTTGTCTTTTTTGAGTTTTATTATCCTATAATTAACCCGTGTATGTGCTATCCACACAAGAGTGCCAATTCACTGAGATCAGCTCCAAGCAAAGTTCAAGTGAGGGCTAATGATGTCTTAAACTTTTATGGAGGAAAAAATATGGCAAAGTTAGTGGCTGTGATCCTTTATACAATCAGATTGAAGTGGACTTAACCAAAATGCCCTCAGAGATGGAGCTTCAACAACATTACATGCTGCTGTGAAAGAAAGGGCAACCTAAGGTCACTTATTTTTACCTGGGTGATTTGGAAAACGGCCTGTTACATACACTGCCAGGACGTGGGATTTCTTTGCTTTTAATATGCTTGCTCTGACATTGCAATTTACCATTAGAAATGTGGCTCTCTGCTTTGAATGAAATACAAATGGAAAGAAAACCCAAAGCCAGTAAGGGTTTGGTAACACAACAACAGGATGAGCTGTTTGAAGCATTCTGAACTCTGGGTGAGCAGCTAGAGCCATTTTATAAAGAAACAACTTTCTTTAAGCATTTATCTCTGTAATGATGCCTTTTTATAAGGGAAGTATTTGGCTGTGTTCAGATGGTGTTTTACACCTGAAGTCTAAGAACTGACTTTAAAAAAACAGGTCAATCTACAAGGATGGAACTTTCATTAAATCTTACTGAGGTACCTGTAAAGATGCAATAAACTCTCCAAATAAACCACAGTGCAGTGTTGTGGTTTTCAATGACCTTTAAATTACAACCTCAGGAAAAGTATCCCTATAATCTTCCACAGAATGTACAGATCTGGGGAGGTAAGCACTACTTCACTTTTGGATTTCCAACTCAGATCATGTCTGGCGTGACTTTTCAGATTAGCCAAGTACCCACACGTCCAACTTCATCAGCTCACAGACTGCTGCAGACACTCCACACATTAGAAAGCAGGGTAGGGTTGGTTTTTTTTTTTCTTTTTTGAGAAACCTAAAAATTCTTTGTCAGTTTTGAAAATTGTCCATCCTAATCTCACCTAATAATCCAGTGATAGATTTACAAGAAGAATGAAATATTTCATGGCATTCATTTCCATGTATTAAGTGATATTAAGATGATCATTAGAGAAGAGGGAGACAGCTAACAGAACTGCAGTCTATATATAGACATTGGTTCTTCCATTTCATCAGAGAATGTATTAAATGTCACATTCTGTTGCACAGCCAATTAGAGAGGTAAGCATGACAAAAAAGACTTTTCCTGCTGGTTTTGTTACCAGCACAGCATGGTATCAAAAAAGAGACAGGGCTACCCAGCCAGGAACAGACTGCAGTAGTGTTAAAATATTTTAGCCTTGAACTAAGATAAAATGCAAATACAAAGCAGTTAATTTTAAACCATATATAATATTAACTGAAATTCTGAAGAGCTAATAATTTGATCTCGTATTTGAGTAAAACACATTTGCAGAAGGAAGCAAACTATGGATTTTGCCTGCCAGAATAGTATGCTAAAGTGAGGTGTAAGACAACTGAACAATGCTGAACCAAGTATTTGACAATATAAAATTTTAAAACCAAAATGATTCTGAAAAACAGTGAAAGATAATGTGTAAACAAGTCTTCTTTGGCCATCAACCTTTCCAAATGACATAACAACTATTTTAACCTAATGCCCTGTGCAGATGGCACTGGAATTATCACTTATATCCATTCTGTTTTAAGGATATTTTAATTAATGAAGCAGTATGTAATTCTACTTAGCAAATATAATCAGCATTAATCAAGATGAAACTAACATGTTCATCATATAGAAGGTAAAGCCAGCCAAATTTCTCAAAAATAGTTTAAAGCACTGGGGGAAAAAGGAAGTATAAGAAAACAAGAAAAATGAATCCCATGAGACATCAGCATATTTTCTTTAAAATGTCTCAGTACAGAGCCTCAATAAAATGTATACATTTTTTCTCCCTCTATTTCTAGTTTAAGCAAAGAGAAGAATGTCAATATCTTCCTCACAATAAATCAGATTTTTTTTTTATGAGGAGGAAGATGATGAGAAAAAAACAACAGAATCTTATAATTGGGAATCCTAAACTCAGTTTTGAACTGAACTGAATGGAAATTTAGCACTGAAAAGTTTTGTGCAGGCAAGGCAAATGTTTTATATTGAACAATGCTAAATCTAGAAGGCAGGTAATTACTTTAGAGCTGTATAATACAAAATTACTTTTATTGCTACTGAGTAGCTAAAATTTAGCCTTTTTTCTCCTAAAACATGTGTTTCTGTATTTTTCTGTGTTTTCAAAGGTAAGTGATGCAGCGATGCAGTTTTGCTGACGAAACAATTGCATTAATGAGCTGCTCTTTCTGTTAAGACAACTGAGGAGCCTTTGATAAACCGAGAGCAGCAGCATGTAAGGCTCTCACAAAGTTATTAAGAAGTAACATAAGAAAAGGTGTGAAACAGGGTCGTCTTCTTCCTGGCAACCTGGAGCTTACTACGCAATTCCTTTATTCTCGTGAAGTTTATATTTCAACCATTGGCTTGCATACTCCTATAGCACAAGCAACAGAAACATATCTGCTTCAAATACCAGAGAAAATAGTAAATACTATTCCTTTTCTCCTCAATTAATTATCTAAACATTTCATCCAATAAGTGTGTTCATGGGATGAAGTGGCTGAAGTGACAACTCCATGTATTGCAGCCTATCATCTCTCCCGTGTTCCTTGTTGAAAGGATTTAATACAGAACATAGATCATGAGGCTTTCAACTTGAAAAATCAGTGTTTCTCATACCTTTTGTTTGATGATCATGTCGTTGATGTCATCAAGATCACCTACTTTCACTCTCTGAGATTTTATCTCTCGATCCAGTCGAGAAAGCCAGTCAGTGAGTTCTGCCCATGCCTTATTGAAGTCAGCCAAGGCTGGAACCTCCAAAAGCACAGAAGATGGCATTTCTGGTTTGAAGGTGGTGGTTTCCTTGGTTACCCTGGTTTGTGTATCCACAGCAACACTTTCACCAGGAGTTACTGAAAAAAAAACCACAAAAAAAGCTTAAGTTACTGAATAAATGAACTATGATAGATGTTTATTTCAGTATTTCAGAATTTATGCTATAGAAAGGATAAGATAGAAATAAGCCTGTTTCTTAATATTATCTCTACTGAAAATCTGAAAATCAAAACTAAAAGAAAATATTAATTCATTTTTTCCACCATATTTCTATTATAATATCAGTTTAACATCCAGCATTCTCAGCATATTCAAATTCCATCCTCAGAAGACCAGCTGGAACTAACAACACTACCAAAATTCACAGTGTAAGAAGAACCCCTTGCTAAAGGTTGTTGAAGCAAGGGGGTCGAGTAATTTTCCAAAAAATCTAGTAGTGGTCAATTCTATCTGTGTCAGAAGACAGATTGAAAAAGGTTGTTTGGACTATGCAACACATCCTAGCATGACCATGTATTTAGAAACAAGTTTCATTCACTGTGTCCAAGTCACTCTGCGGCTGTGAAATTGTCTGACCAAAAATCTTCTCACTTACTGTTATCACCAAGTGCTTCCCATAGGATCTGTGGCCAATATGGAAGTTTATGCAACAAGAAATTCAGCCTTGACTAGTTGTTAACTTTTCCACCTTATAACTTCAAAATATTATATGCTGTTATTTGCATATTTTTGGGTTGTTTTTTTCCTTTTGGAGGAAAACAGACACATCTTCTTAGTGTCTTTTCCTGATCTACCAGCTATGGGTTTTAAATAATCTGTAAATTATTCATTGCTTGGAATGGGGACGTACCCAACGCTGAAGCACCACTTCTGTCTCTGCAGCAAAAATGATGAGAGGTGTCACAGACACACACCATTGCACAGGGAAGTATGGAACATAAAATAATTCAGAAGTTCAAGACTGATCTTTTCTCCTTGATTTTTGCTATTTACAAAGAGATGGCTATGAGCTGTTGGGCTATTTTTGACCTTCAGTTAACGATGCAAAAGCAAGTCCGCATGCATGATATTATTGCAGATGAGGCTACACTAAATTATATCTTTTTCTCATTTTTTAAAAAAAAGATCAAGCAAAGAAGAAAACTAAAACAAAGAAAACAGAAGAACACATGTGATTGCTTCACTGAGGTTCCACAGTATTAGAAAAGAAATGAAATACCTACAGTTTAGGATCTCTATCTGAATCAGCTGCTGAAACAGCAATAACTAAACCAGGAAGGCAGAAATAAAAGCTCTGTGGAGTGTGTTCTACATTTTCTAGCATTGAACCACCAAATAGTAATTTCTAAAGGACTGCAATGGGGTTTTTTTTGCATTTTTCCCAGTCCTCCTACAGAGTAGAGAACATCAGTTTCCTGCCCTCTTCCTGTGAGATAGCTTGTCTTCAACAAAAGCAAACCAAAACACCAAAACAGTGTAACTCCATGCACATTAAGTGTTTTGCTTTGTTTTGGTTTTTTTCTTGCTATTACTTTTGAGAGTCTAATGCTTTTTCATTAACATTCATGCCTTTGCAGCAAAGTCTGTTTGAAACGTGAAAACCAGGTGGTAGGTCAGGGTTCAATGATTCATTGATGTCAATAAAGCCAAGGCCTCATATTTCCTCTCTGGCTTCAGAGATTCTTAGACAACAGGAAAACAGTTGCCTAATTTGGCATTCACATAGGTGAAAGAGAAGTTGTCTCATCTCAGAGGAAATTCTTCTCCTCATCAGTATTCAGGTAAATTGAAAAACAATTTTCTAAACTGGGACATCCATCAGTAGACTTAGGCACCGCTTTGCACCTCACATATTTTGACCTGAGTCCACAATCACAAGTTCACCATTCAATATCTATTTATTTATTTTCCCCCCAGTGGCAGCCATTTCAGAAAAGTGTGCTTCTAACCTTCTAATGTTTATGGGTTTACTGATCTGGGTTTTGGCTTATGGGTTTGGGGTTTTTTAATCCATTGGGCTGGTTTTTGTGTGGTTTTGTCAGAAGTGCAACAGTCCAGTATAGTATCTTTTCTAAAAAACATCAAGATCTACCACTATCTACCATCATCTGCTAAGGATGGCAATAATCTGTTCCAGTTTGACTGATCATTAGAATATTTGAGTTATCAAATTATTTATGAAAATTACCTTTAGAAAGTGTTTGTATAGTGATTCACTTCTGAGACTTATCTCCCCTCCAAACAAAAATGCCACTTAGAATAGTATTTCTCCTCATTTCTTATTTCTTCCTTATTTCCCTTATTTCTCCTTGTTTATGCTTGCATAGATATGACACAGTTCATTTAACAGAACTGTATAAATAAGTGAATAAAATAATAGACAAATATAAATCAACATTAACAACACAATATGTAGTAAAAGATCTCATTCTGAAAAAAAATTTATCCCAAACTGCACTGACATTTTCTGTGACTCAAAGGGGACAGTTTGCTCCTTTTGGCTTTGGTGGAGTCTCTTTATTATTAGTTTGCTTTTGGATTTTTCTCAGGACAACTAATTTATTGATGCAAAACTTGAATCAATTTTTTTTTCAAATATCTGAGTAATAAATTCTATCCTATTGAAACATGTAACAAAAAAAAAATAAAGGACTTAATCTTTCAATTTATTTAAAGGTTATAATGGTTCACTCTTGTGATGTGATAAACATGAAAACCAAAAGGACACTTAGAATTTAAGACATCAAACCACACAAATACAGTTTTTAAGGTGATTTCTCATTAGCATTTTCTGCTGTTTAACAAAGAAGGAAACAACACAGAACAATAATAGGAGAAAAATAAGCCACAGAATAATAGGTGTGATTTTCAACTTTTTCTTGAGCTTTGAAATATACTGATGAAATTGAAAGTATATTGGCAATTTTTTCATCTTAAAATTAATCTGTAATGTTAAACTTGAAGCGTTAGGATAATTGGAATGTGACATGAAATTGAAATTCAAATATTGAATGCAAACCCAAGTAAAACAGAATGAAGCCAATTGAAAGGAAAGAATTTTCTGCCTTTTTACTCTGCTTATTTCAGTGTTGTGTTTCAAGAAAGGGTCAAACTGACAAGATAAACCAAATAAAACTCCTTATTTAGGTACTGAAGAGGAACAGAACAGACAGGAAGAATGACAATGCTTTCAAAAGCTTCAAAGCCCTTCAAACACCCTCTTTCAAGCCACAGTCTTTAAGCAGAACTGCCTCAGTTCACAGGAATGTTCCTAACCATCCTTCTGAATGCTTTTAGTGCTGGGTAAGTTGCAACTATGTAAGACAACTGCATCTACTAGGTCAAAGCTTTTTGACAAAGAAAAAATAACACAGTAACTGGATGTACATTTTAATTCCATTTACAAGTCTAGCCTGGGTTTTTAGTTCCATTGTGAGCAGCACCAATTAAAGGAGACTCCAGCCTTAAATCCTTCATGCAATGAGTAGCAGTAAAATGCACCCACTAAACCTCCTTCTTGTTTCAATCACGGAAACTCATCTGCCTTTTACTCACTCTGAGCAAGCAGAGAAGGAATACCTGTACCTTGCTATACACTCAGACAACACCACTCAGTGAGTTTGCTATTTTAACACAGGCAACACTTGATTTCTTTAGTGGCAGAACAGGTGAGTATCCCCTCTGTGGCCATCGAGCAGTTCACAGGGTGCCACATTGCACACCAGGCAGGTTTGGCTTATTTCATGGGAAATCTCCATGTCATTTTACCACTTTATCCTTCTGAGCTAGACTTGGAACAACTAAACTCCACAACACCACACAGGTGAAATTCTGTCAGCTACTAAAATACATTTCCAACCCCCCCACCCCCCCGTTATGCTGTGGCATTGCAACCAGTTTTCTACAGAGTTAGAGCATCCACGAGTGTATCCCTAAAATCCAAGCAGACTTCTTGGAGGGAGATCTGAAAAGACAGTTCTGAGACTGATTTATTTAGACCTGTTCCAGTGATAAATGAATCACTCATCATCTCTGTCTGTCCTTCAATGTTAAGGAAATAAAGTTAAGAGTACATTAAGTTCTCCCATTCAGTACAGCCCCTCCCTGCAAGGTGCTCACTGCCAGTAGCACTTTTTGCAGAGGAGCTACAGCTACTGGCCAGGTGTTCCAGGTCATAAAGGAGTTCTGAAAGGAAAATAATAGTGGCCGACAGAGCTCTGATTAAATGTTATGAATAATATAAATTTATTACCTCAAAAAAAAAAAAGCACGTCAACTTTGAAGTTTGAAAGCAAGGAATGTTTTTTTCTAGTGGTCTGAACTCAAAATAAAGATTTTTTGTTGATCAAAAATTATTGCCAAGAAAATTCCACCCACAGCTCTATATCTGGAAAATATGCATCCTTAGAGCATTGTTTCTCAAAGTTAACATTTTATTAACATTTTAATCAACTTTTAAAGACAAAAATCATGTTCCAAAGTGAATCTTTTCTATTTTAAAACAACACCAATGTTTGATTTCCTTAGTCCTGAATATTTAGTAAAAGCAATTCCTAGAAAAAGAAGACTTGGTAACTGTATCAGATATATTTCATAAATAGCAATTTTATAGACTATAAATGGGTAAAAGTTTTATACCTAATTTCATTAACACTTAGGGAATGTTCACATTATATGTTACTGTTAGCAGTTTAATACCCAAGTTAAGTGCCTAGACTACCTTTTAATTCTAGAAGTTCTTTATGACTCTTAACAAATCATTATGGATTATATATAATTTTAATTATTAATGGTAAAAGAAAAGAAGCTGATCGTTTATGGGATTACTAATTAAAGTTTAGATCTAAAAAAGGTCTGTGCAGTGGGATGAAGGCACTGAAACTAAAGAACCCTTAGAGGTTCAAAAGAAAGTAAAAAGTCAAGGTTAAAATGCTTAGGAGAAAAGCAAAATATTTACAAGTGAATGTCTACTGCTATATTTGAAAAATAACTATGGTTAGTTTTCTAAAATATTGGTTATGTTTATGGTTTCTAAAATATTACCGTTACTATTACGAGATTTTTAAACAGCATCAGAACTTTAAATTTAGTAGGAAGAAAAGTGTCAGCTTTCTCAGACTTTTCTTTCTTTGTCATAGGATAAAACTGGTAGAATTTTCTTAACATCCTCCTTTTTATATCTGGGAGTGTGACAAAGCCATTTATTGTACAGTGCATTTTTCAAAGTTCCTCCAAACACAATGGCAAGATGTTTTGATATGCCTTTCACTCAATGTAAAGAAAACCTCTTCTATCACAAACACTGAATTACAACAGGAATAAGAACACAGAAAAAAGGTAGAGTCTACCAAACAGTAAGAATTTCAGTGATATAAACCACATAAGTTGGTTTGTGTGCATCATAATGTAAATAAAAACTTAGGGTGAGGTTAAATTAGTGCCACATAGGGAAAAGTTCATATGGTGACCTGTTACTGCAAAGAGCTTCTACAAATACTTTCTGTGTATGCAAGATACCTAGAAGTAGAATGTTAACAGCTCCCTTGGTCATAAGAGGCACTTCAAGGTAATTTCCAGGTACAGAAGTTGGAGCTTTAAAAAATTGCTCTTTGTAGAAGAGAATCAGGTTGGGGAATATTTCAGCAAACCAGACACATATATAGAAATCCATGGGCTCTGATGGGATGCACCTGTTGAGTGCTGGGGGATCTGGCAGCAGTCATTGCCAGAATTCTCTTTACAAACTTTGATGGATCATGGCAAAAGGAAGAAGTCTCTGAAGACTGAAGGAAAACAAATGTCACTTCTATCTTCAGAAAGGATAATATGGAGGACCCAGAGGATGACAGCTTCACCTCAAACACTGGTAGGCTGATGGAGCTGTTGGCATCACTGGCTGCACTAGGAGGATCATTGCCAACACGTGGACAGAGCTGATCTTTCCCCTCTGCTCAGCACCAGGAAAACTGTATCCAGCACAAGACAGCTACAGAACTACTGAAGAGAGGCCAGTGAATGGCCACAATGATGATTAAGGGACCGAGACCTCTCTTATATGAGGAAAAAGCTTGAGAGAGCAGGAACTGTTCAGCCTAGAAAAGAGAAGACTCGGGGGGACCTCATGAACACATATAAATATCTGAAGGGAGGGTGCACAGAAGGTGGAACCAGGCTCTTTCCAGGAGTGCCCACCAGTGAAAAAAAAAATGGGCACAATTGAAACACAGGAGGCTCCCTATGAATATCAGGAAACAGACTTTGAGTGAGTCCTGCAATGGGTTGAACCAGAGAGTTTGCAGAATCTCTACTCTTGGAAATACTCAAAAGTCATGCAAACATCAACCTGGGTAGCTTCCTCTAGGTCATCCTGCCTGAGTAGGGGGTTGGACCAGATTATCTCCAGAGTTGGACCAGATTATCTCCAGAGGTCCCTTCCAGTCTTAGTCTTTCTGTGGTCCTGTATAGCTACATTCCCAAACACTCTCTAAAAAACAAATTGGAAATAGTGTAATAAATGACAATTCTTTGGGAAGGAAGCAGCAAAGAAAGAAGATAATACATGGAAATAATCCTGGCACAGTGTACATAAAGAATTCAATTGACTGCTCTACATGTGGTGGAAATGGCTTTAAAACTGCAGCATTTGATTCTAATTAGACTATGACTCAACCAGGGGCAAGTAGTACAAAACCAACAGAAGATTGTAATATATATCTGTAAACAGAGGTAGCATTAATCTGCTTGGACCTATTGTTCCATTCAAACCTTTCTGAAAGATAAACTGCTCTAAAGTTCAGTCTCCTTTTAGTAATATAGCATTGTCATGGCATTCTCCAAGAACCTTTCCTTAGGCAAAGTTCAGCATGATTGATGGGGCCACTAAAAATTGAAAAGCAAAAGGCTATGGTATGAATGGATCCCTTTTAGTGAGTGAGAGAATTAAGCAGACAGAAACTAAGGAAAGGTAGCCCAAGAACCTCGCATGCACTTTTTTAAAAAGCAGTATTATTTATACCACTACACAAGGCGTTTCTCTTTTTTCCAAAGGATAAGAGTCTTCTCTGGTGAGCAGTTGTTACAAAAGGGTTTCATGAAAATGAATGTTTTGTACTACAGAAGTTGTGGTGCTGTGAAATCAAATTCTGTCACATACTTGCCTTATAGAGAACATTGTGACAACATCTGTCACAAATGATGCAAGAACCTCTCAGTATTCTTTTTGTCAGTAAAAGAAACAAGGTCCTTGATTTCGTATGCAGCCTTCAATTGGATGACAATCTATGCGACAACAATTTACATTTCCAGTGCACTGCTATTGGCATGTAACTGAATTTTCACAACTAATTCTTTGATATAAGGGAAAAAAACCATACTGCCAGCAGCTCCAAGTTTTACAGTCTCATAAAAATCACCTCTTCTAATTTTTGTAAGATCTATTTATTGATTTGACTGGCATAAATTGCTATCTTATTCCAGGGGAACTCTGAAAAAAGGGTGTAAAAAATTGTACAGATATGAAACAACAAGAAGCCAGTTGAATTCTAGGTACCTTGTAGTTAAAAAAATAAACATCATAACAGATTTAAAGAAGCTGTGAAATAAACAGAGCGCAGTTATTAGCTAATCTAACAGAATTACAGAATTCATGCAAAAATGTCCAGGTCTACCCTTATTCTTCAAGTGGAAAATTTTGCAGGATAAAAACCAGCTGTTCAAAGGTAATGTCATCACTGTCACCTTGTTTTGATAAAGGAATTACTGAAATCACTACAAGCACCTTCTATTCTTTCATCATAATTGTAAAAACATCTTGCCAGGCACTACTTTGTGAAACTTTGTCAAGTTTTCTCATATTATGCCTATTTTTCAGGTCAAAATAATCTCTATTTTACTTTCACCCTCTGAAGAATTGTCTTTGGGAACTTAATTGTGGTCTGCCCACCAATCTACTGTTAAAAAAACCACATCAGTAATGCAAATCTTTTCTTGCCTATCTCTACCACTGCATGTCCCCTGGTGCTCCAAACTGATACAAAGACAGCAGTCTGATATTTCAGTGGTAAACTTCATATATGTCAGACTAAAGAATTTTACAGCAGGAATAGAAGAGGTTTTCATTTGCCATCTTTCCCTCCTTTTGGCCTTCTGTGGTTCAAGGAGCAAGTCCTTCTGCCATTGTCTCATGTCCTCTGACTAGGGCAGAAACCCTGGAAGCAATTGTGAGCTTTGCTCCTCATTCCCTGTAGAATCCACTCTGCTCGCACTCCTTGGCTGGCTGTTTCTCTCCAGAGCAGCCCTAACTCTGAGGCAGCCCCACTCACGACAGAAATGTGAGGAAGGCTGTCAAAGGCTTGGGTAGGGCATGGCCAGGATGTCCCTGAGCGCTACTCCCTTCACTAGGAAAATGTCACCCTGATTTTCTAAGACTTTGCTAAGCCTTCTGATGTTTGCATTCTTGTAACAAACTTTCTCACACACGGTTCTGTAAACAACTTATGTTTTGCATTCTTTCATGGAGGAGGAGAGAATCGATGGACTCTTGGTCTGTCCAGTGTCATTGGAGAGGTGGCACTGTCACCCTCCAATCCACTGACACTTTTGGAAAACTATAAATGTTAGAGTCAGAAAATAAAGGTCCCTCTTTTTTGTTCACCTGGAGAGCAGCAGTGTCCGTGTCGTCTTTTCGTGTCGTATTGCGACAGGAAAAGACGGCTTGCTTTGCTCTTTTAAAGAGACAAGTCAACAAAGAACAGACAGGTCAAGAAGATTGCGTGCAGAATGACCAGCGCCTTTCTACAATTCTAGCAAATGAAAGAGATTTTCACACCATGTAATTGTCAATAGGCCTAATTACGATACAAAAAGAGACAGAATAGAGAGATTACTGCCATTTGCAGGCTGATGCTATCTGGATAGTCAAATATCACAGTAATTTGGGGTATTGTAACAAAAAGAAGTGGGGGAAGCGAGAGAGAGAGAGAGAGAGAGAGAGAGAGAGAGAGAGAGAGAGAGAGAAAGTAGGTTTAAAACACTGTATAAAAAAAGGTGATTTAGAGATGGAAAGCTAGAAACTTAGGCAGAAAAACTGAAAAAGGGCATAAACTACCATTTTATTATGGATACCCTTTTGCTAGGAACTCTACTCCCTTTTTCCATATCTTCCAGAATAAACTAATCTAAAATTTTGATTTTATCGGTGTTTTAAAAAATGATAGCTACCAGATACTTTGAAAATTATCAACCCTGGATTCTGTTACCAAGATTATTGGAGTCATATAAAAAAGTCCAACCATAACTGCAACTTAGTTCTGTGTTCTCACTTGATCTAGGTTATCAATAATAGTCTGAAGAATTCTACAGTATGCTATAATTTACATTTCATGGGATTTAACCAAAATAAATCTGGCATATCCTGCTGCTACTAACTATTGATCAAGACATTAAATGAAAGAAAACAAGCTGCAAAGCTTGCTCCTCAGAAGAAAATGCCAGATTGTATTTTAAAAATGGAATAGGTGTATGTGGTCGTTTGAAAGACTAATGATAGCATTAATCTTATTTACATCATAAATCTTGACAGCTGTGCTCCAACAACTTGTTACAGGAGAGAAAAAGTAGACCTTGGTTCCATATTATCTTTAATAACAGCAAAGAAGCCAAGTCCTGTCTTGAGTTTCTGATTTATGTTTCATCATAGGTATGAGTACAATAAAAATTCTTTGTAAGCCAGAGTGAGTTATATTTAATCAGCTGAGCCCTGAAAAAGCAAGTACAAGTTCACTTTCCTTCTGCAAACTGCACTGTCACACCTGCAGGTCTTTCAAAGGGGAATCTGACACATCCCTGAAACAGGGCATTAAATATAAAGTGTAACCTTTGGTTTTGTTCAAATTGAGACTTTGTGGCTTAAGTATATTTTGCATATATTTTTCACCTGTCAGAAAAAAAAAAAAAAAAAAACAGAAGCAAGTCCTCAAATCAAGATATGTTATAAAGATCAAAATAGAAATTCTGAGAATAACAGAGATTTGTGTTTCTAAACTTGCTTATTATGTTTTTATTCATGCAGCTTGGAAGGCAGAGTGTCAGCTTTTTATATAGATGCTTTTCATTACTTCTCCCTGTTGGTGTTACAGCACATGCTGTGAATGACCTCCAGAGATTCCTGAAGCTATATGCAGAGAGAAAATTGAATCTGAAAGCTTTATTAGACAAGTTTGTCTTCAGCTTGTGTCTGATGTCAGCTGTATTGAAAAATAGAACTGCTTGTGAAACTGGGTCCTGACCTTGAAAAATCTCCAATCAAGTGGTAACAGATTCAGTTTTGTGCCATATTGTTATTTGCTGTATGTGTCACATATGTGAGAGGTAAAAAAGCTTCTTAATGGAAATCAAATGGAATGATTAGACACTTCTTCCCTGAATATAAGGGGGAAAACCAGATATATGGTAATTTACCCATAATAGGGCCATCTCAGGCTGACATCTCTGACCCTCTTCATTACATGAGTCTGTAAAGTAAAACGACTCAAACCCAAATCTACTAAAATTATTTATATGAACCATTATTTATTCCTTTATCCAAAAGAAAAGGTAAAGACAGTAATCTGCTCCTTTAATAATCCACTTACACAAGCAGAAGCAACCTTTGTTAGGCCAGCTGAATAAAGAAGGAGTCTACTGTTACTGGTCTCTAATGTTTTAAGAGCTCAAGGTATTCTCTGTGATACTTCCCTACTGTATTTTTTACATATTCAATTCCCCTCTTGCATTTTATTTTTGTAAATATTTTCACAGCATTAAACCAAATTATAGCTAACATTAAAAGTAGATATTTCCTCTAGAGTCAACATGCACAAGTATCAGAAACTATATGGTTCTAGACACATGACCATTGTTGGAAATAGCATTTATCTCTACTACAGCTCATGAGAGTGATCTTCTTTACTGGTGTCTACAACCAAAGGGAACCAAAATGTTTCACAAGCACTACTTGTCCCAACAGCTGCATGTTGTGGATTTTTACCTGCTCAACTCTCTGGAGAATGGTTCTAGAAAATTAAGTTATTTACCATATCCCTCGTGAAACCTTTTTAATAGCTGACAGCCAACTTCCTTTAAATAGTGAAGACTATGCGCAACAGAAGTTTAATATCGACATTTAATGTCAACACAGGCATCCATTGGTATTGAAAACACAGCATATGCACACACCCACAGATTGTTCAGTCTTTCCCAAAGAATTATTTTGAGTATTCTTGGTCTCAATTATACTATGCCAGCTGCTATAAACAATATAGACACTCAAATATCTGATTTTACATTAGTTTTTACATTAGTTTTTAATTTGCCCTTTGAATACACATATTGTAATATTCTCAGACGCACAAGGAGTTTTAAGACTAGCTGTTGGAAATACTGAGAAGCAGTGCTGAACTACAGCATATGTGTTCACTCAGTCAGTGAGCATAATACATAAACAATGCCTGCTTCAGAGCACATTAGCTCTGAAATACGACAAAAAAGAAAGTGTATCTATTGTGCATTTTTTGCCCAAAGCTAGTTGTTGTCATTTTGTTTCTTACAGCTTTGTCATCGTCTCCTGATTATCTCTTAAATACAAATGGTTTGTGTGTTTTTAAAGAGGCAGTGGAACAGTACACAATCCAGCTCTGAAGTCCATGGAAATGAATAAATTTCAATGGTTATAATTTCCTAAACAAAGAATCCTTCATTCCCACTGAAAATATTAAACCAAATATCAGGTCAGAGATTTAACAGGGCAGTCTTCATAATGCAGGATATTGCTATGTCCATCTTCACATCCCCCTATCTTAGAAATAACCAGTATGGAATAATAAAAAACCCAACCATGCATTTTGAAAACAAAAGAAAATTCCAGATGCCTACAATACATGCACTAGCACTACAGGAGCACTTTCAGCTTCTGAGGTAAGTGGATTTTGGTTTTGAACCTTAAGTTATTTCATCAAGGTATGTATTTTCACATACATGATTTTGCTTAGTGCTAAGTTTCCTCAAAAACCTACAGACTCATGAATGGTATACTTTTAGCAGCACCAGTAGCTGTTTCTTATGTTGTTTCTCACACTTCAAGCAGTGAGTTTGAATTCCAGCTGCATTAAGCCACAGCGGTGCACACACAGAGTAACTGATATTTTTCAAGAACTGCTGCATATGATCTTACAAGCCTGCAACAAAGCAGCACGCCTAGTCCAGGCGGGGACTTGCTTCACAGAGAAATAAAACCCAAACAATATTTCCCAAACAGGAGACATACCATACTCCCACTAGTAAAATACCAAAAGATAAGCAAATGAAATTCTGTTATCACTGCTTTCCCCAGATTCACTGGGGAGTATCACTGTATCACCAGATATCACTGTTTTAATTCAAGCTTCAAGATCAAGGTGTTATAGACTCTGGAGGTGACTGACTGCTGTGAATATTGTTCCTGTACCCAGTTGACTATATGGGCTAATAAGTGATGAGTTCTCTCACCACCACTGCTGCTGCTGAACTTACTGCAGCTCACAGCCTTCACAGTACAGCTCGAGTCTAATGGACTCAGCGTGATCTCTCACTCCTCTCCCATCCTTCCTCACCCATTCCAAATCCTGAAAAGCCTTCTTCCCCTGTACAGGAAAACTCAGTCTTTGTGTCTGCAGCGTGTGACTCGTACCTCTAAAGCAAGTTATACTGAAAGCACAGAAGAGCATTGTTTGTAGGCATTTAAAGAAAGATACCTAAAGCTGATGGCAAGTGCTGATGGTTAGTTCTGGTAATGCAGAATTAGCTTTCCTCTAATGATTTGTATTAGGTGTACAACACCTACCAATGCATATAAAGTCTTTCTGTCAAATGCAACCATGTTAAAATCTCTAAAACTCAACCAATCGTTTTTTTAATCTTTATTTTCTTTCAGACCTCCTACAAATGATGCTCCAAAATAAAGCTGATAACTTTTAAAGGGACAAATTCTACCTAATTTCAGAAGAAATTTCACCATTGTAGTTAATTATAATTGTCACTCTTTTATTCATTTCACAGTCACACGTTGTTCTGTTTCGTTTGATATGGCATTTCATACAAAAAAAAAAAGAGACAGAAAAGGGACAAAAACTTCTGTAAGTAGTCAAGAGAAAGAAAAAGAAATTGCTTGTACACAAATAACTGTTCACTGAATAAGTTAAACTGCAAGAGTATGTAAGATAACTTATCACTCACAGTTTTATTAGATGAATATGTAAAATGTGAAATTAGTTGACAGAGTATTTTCAGGTGGATTCATTTGCAGTTAAAATTTCACTAACTTCAAGTACAGCATGACTGAAAATAAATACACATCAATTTAAAGAAATTGTATTTTCAAGGTAGCTCTAAGTAAAAGTGGCCAGAATTTTCCCGTAGTATCTTACTGAAATGAAGACAAAATATGGAAAATATCTTCCTCCAGGACAAGTCAGGAGTGCCTCTCACCACACAATGCATTCAGAGGGGTTTGCAAAGCAGCGTGTACCTTCACCTAACTTACAGTGAAAACACTTCAGTACAAAAAAAGAAAAAGAAGTAGTATGAATGCTAATGATGCTATTAAAAACTCCCTCCTGGAAAAGCACATTCCAGAACTGCTTTCCTCTCTGTTGAAAATGTTTTCAAACTGCTGGCTAAGCAATGCATCAAGGTATTTGGATAGAGACATTCACACCATTTCACGTTATCCTGTCAAGTACAGATAGCAAGTGTGATTTTCTTCCTGATTCATCTTATCTTGGAAGTCAATCTTCGCTAAGGTTCTAGGCATACCCTTCAGCTAAGTACATTTTTTGAGCTGGAGAAGTAATTCTTGTTTCTTGTGCCTGAGGGCACACTGGACTGGTGGAATATGAAGAACTATTTTTTAATGCTTCTTCTGCCAAAGAAACGATACTATGCCTAGAAACAATTATAACCAGGGTGCTTTACCTCTGTAGCAGCCACCAGATGGAATTTATTAAGATTCTCTGTCTGAGTTCCTGTAACCAGACCAGACCAAATGATACCTGACAGGGCACTAGAGATGAGCCAGTTACATCTTCATTCCCTGGTCTCAAATGCACATCTCAACATTATTCAATCCTGATGTCCCTAAAAGTCCCTATAGGATCAGGAAGTGAATAATCGACAGCAGGAGATACTGACATTGCTTCACAAAACCCTTCCAAAACAATTTTGTATATCTTTCTTTACAAATGACCTTTAATGAGATTGTTTAGCTTTTGGGAGGCTTGGTTAAAGCTAGCTCTCCCATAACCAATTTGAGTCCCCATGGTTCAAAAGAGTCAGCAGCACAGAGTAAATAAGGCTATAAAAATATCTATAATATGAGTGGTTATCTGCAGAATTTATACCACAGAATTACTAGACCCATGACATTCAATTTCTTCCCTCCTTTCCTCCCATTCTTTTAAATGAAATACAAAAATACCTTAGTAGCAGATATCTTTTCCTATCTTTGTAGAAAACTGCTGTCTTGGCCTGGAGAAGAAAAGGCTCAGGGGGATCATATCCATGTGTTTAGATATCTGATTGGAGGAGTAAAGACAGATCCAGACTGTCTAGAGTGAAGCTCAGAGACAGGATGAGAAGCACCATGCAAAAACTGAAATACTAGAAATTCTATTTGAATAGAAGAAACGGTTTTTTGCTGTCAGAGTTGCTCAACACTGGAAAAAGTTGCCCAGAGAGGTTGTAGAGTCTCTGTCCTTGGAGATACTAAAAACCTGACTGGGCATGACCCTGAGCAACCTGCACTAATCAACTGTGCTCTGAGCAAAAGGAATGGATGTCTCCCCGGGTCCCTTTTGAACTCTACAGTTCTGTGTCAATACACCTATAATGAGGTGATCACAGTAAACTGACTCAAAAAAAGAAAAATTATGAATTACTGTTATAACACAGGTTCAAATTTTAAGTGCTCATTACAATAGAAGGGAAATCAATCTTACTTCCTGCTTGATCCTTCATAAACACCAGTGCTTTCATTTTCTGCATGTACTATTCCATCTGCTGAGTCTCAGAAACATTAGCAGTCAGAGACTACGTCTTGCACTAAGGTGAGTAATTTTGCAATTCTTCAGCTAGAGATGAGGTAATAGAAAAATATATCGCATTGCTACTGCGTGTTCTCACTCTTGTTCCATTATTATAATTTCTTTTGTAACAGCAAACTCACAACTTGCCAGCACTCTTTCCCCCTGGAACCTGACATAACCTGTTCACACAGAAAACTGACACAGAAAGTTTAGCACAGCAAAAAATGATTACATATCTCCTTCATTCCTCTATGCCACTACATGAATGCCTATAGAATGCCTTGGAACAAAATCATGCAAAGCAAGAATGCTGTTGTACTACTCATTTAAAAATATAGCAGTGGTATTTGGCTCTTTTTAGAAAGTTGAAATAATTGCCACTGCAACCACAGCAGTTCTAAGGGACTAAACCCAAATAACAGTTCCTTTTTAGTAAGATTCAACATGACACAGGCAAGACAACTCCTTTCCTTGAACTCATACATGCTATTTGGGCAGGAGCTGGACTGTCTTCTGGTACTGAAATTTCTGGATCCTCTCTCTATGGAGCAATTATGTAGTTCTCTGAAAAAAAGGGTTTTCTTCTTTGCTGTCTTGGAGGAGCACTATTAGAAGGTAGAGAATTCTCCAGTTAAATTTTTATTGTATGCTACTGTGGTTGTGATATTTTATGAAAATCCCTTGGCGAGGATTTTCTTCTCCTGAGAAGCTGAAGGGCCTCAGCTCCAAGTGTGAACAATTTGTGATCTGCTGCTGTGGAATGCAGCAGGTGCTTCCTCCATTGGTCAGTGTGGGATGTTTCTGCTTGGTGGCCAATCCAGGAGGCAGCAGCTCTCGGACTCTCTGGGAGTCACAGAACTTTGTTATTCATTCCTTTCTATTCCTGTCTCGCCTTCTGATGGATCTTTCTCTCTGTTCTTTGTAGTATAGTTATAGTGTGGTCTTTTTTAATGTAATATATATCATAATATAATAAACCAGCCTTCTGAAATGGAGTCAAGATCTCCCCTTCACCAATGGAGTCAAGATCTTCCCCTCCCCTGAAGACCCACAGCAATATGCTACCCCTAGAACATGTTAAAAACAAGAGGTGCCAACAACCCGCATGTAATCCAGTTCCAGGTGAGTTTCACTACGCTGAGTTACAGGCAATCTGACAGACGTTGGGGGGACAAATTTCTTTCTGCTCCCACATATGATGAGCAGCTTTCCAACTGGTATAGGAAACATTCTTCATCCGAGCAACTGAAATGATTCAATATCAAGTAGAGAATCTCCGAGACTTTAGAAACTCAGATTGAGCACAGTGCTTCCATTGAGCATTTCTTTTTCACCCATGCTTAATCACTACATTTTAAAGGAAAGCACTGGAAATAAAATCCATTTATCAA
Source organism: Motacilla alba alba (assembly GCF_015832195.1). Taxonomy (NCBI): domain Eukaryota; kingdom Metazoa; phylum Chordata; class Aves; order Passeriformes; family Motacillidae; genus Motacilla; species Motacilla alba. Next base: position 114,134,758 of record NC_052016.1, read on the forward strand.
GGAGAAAAAAAGAGGAGTTTGTAATCCTTGTAGGGAACAAGAAGACACAAAGAGATATGAGAATAATCCAATATAAATATTGTCAAAATAATTTAAATGAAACAGAGATTAGATGTTGTGTATTCATGAATGCAAGACACGAAGAAACATAAGCCACAGACTTAGTGTTTAACTGCAGAATTCTTCCTACCATGTTGTCATATGACTTTCTCTGTTAATAGACAAGTTTTGTTTTGAAACAGTCTGACTTTATTGCCCCATCAGTAGTAATAACTTCACAATTTCATTCTGTGACCAATCTACAGGTACTTGACCTATAACATTATCATCTTTTAATTTGAACAATTTGTCTCCCTTAGTAGTATTTCCTCCATTATTATATGCAAAAAGTCAAAATCTCACCTCTTCATGGAATGAAAGAAAAATTACTTTGAAACAGTAATAATTTGATAAGCATTCTGCAACCTTTTCATCAAATCATAATCTCATTTGTCTTCTGGGATACATTGCATAAAATAGAAATGCAACGACAAAAAAACAACTTGAATGCCATAGTAGCACTTTTAATGATGCAGAATTAATTTATACAGTCTCCAGCCCTTTTAATTTTAACTGTGTGATTTGTAATTAATTTTAAAAAATATATTTACTGAAGCACTTACAGACACCTGAAGACAGATGGCCAAAGGCTGCTAACGCTGGCTTTTCCTTTAGCTGCTGAATTAAGTGTTGTATTGCCTTCCAGTCAGCATTCAAGTCTTCTAACTTTTTCTAGAATAGAAGATAACAAAATATTAAGTTTATAATAGAAAAATTAATGTATCACAAAATCACAGAATGGCTTTGGCTAAGAGGGACCTTAAAGATTGTCTAGCCTCCCACCATGGGAAGGGATTCCACCCAATAGATCAGCTTCCTCAGGGCCCCATCCAACAGGGATTTGTAATGTAAACAAATGCAAATGTAATGTAAACACACGCAACATAAAATAAGAATGTTTGGTGGTTTGGTTTTTTTTTTTCATCTGGTGGATCACCTGGTTTAAAAAAAATATATGAAAGAGAAAGATACATCAATGAGTTTTCACAAATGGGGGAGAGGGATGAGTAAAATCATTTCCAGCTGTGCTGCAAAAGAGTTTCCTGGTGTCAGGGCCCTAAAAGCATCTTTCCTCCTGAAAGTTTGGCCGCTGAAGCTCAGAGCCAGCTTAAAACCAGCAGAGGTGCCTGGCCCTGACCCCAGAGTGACTTCCTGGACCAGCCTCAGCCCGTTCCCTTGGCCCAGCCCAGCCAGCCGGGGTTGTGTTTGATTGCCCCCACAAAGCCTGATCCTGACCCTGCCAGGGACAGCCCCCCAGCCTGAGAGGCTTCTAAACACTGTGAGCATAAGATAAGAATTTTTAAAATTAAAATATAAAGGTGAGTTATGTATTTCAAAAAGCTTTTCAATAAAACCTCTGCAACTTCTAACATCAAATGCAGAATTTATTTTTCTGCACATTAAATTAAAAGGAAAAAAAAATCTTTGGAGTCTTCAGGGTACCATAAACTTCAGTGTGTGTGTACACAGTCCTGTGCAGTAAACAAAACCTGCAGGAAAGTCTGGAGTGTGAATAACATCAGTCCTCAGATAACCCTGAGAGGCATTTAGATTTGAGCATGTTTTTTCTACCTCTCTTTTTTTCGTGCTTTAATTACAGCAAAGAATGATGAAGCTTTGCTAATTCTATGCTGACATGTCTAAACTCTTAAAATGAAGACAGCGTTTCTCTTTAGGCTGCTCTATGATTCTATGATGTTACAAAAAGCAGCACAGAGTGCTGATACAGATCAGGAATGCTTTTAGCACTCTATGGTTTCAATCCACACTTAGATATACAGTCAAAATCACAATCCAGCCGTGACAGAAACAGGATGCCTATTAAGAAAGGTACTTTAATTACCTAGAGTCTAAGCTGATAGAGGTCAATAGGAGAGGGATGGAGAACAATGCTCATTAAATTGAAGTTTATTTGTACCCACACATACACACAGCCTCTGAGGTAGCACGGAAGGTTTGGATATCCAGAAATGATTTGTCACCCAGAGCTTGCCTGGGTACTCGACCAGGCTCCCAAGGGGAGTGGTCACAGCTCCAAGCCAGAGTTCAAGTGTTTGGCCAACACTCTCAGGCACATGGGGGATTCTGGGGCTGTCCTATGCAGGGCCAGGAGCTGGGCTCTCTTCCATCATTCTAATATTGATCCTTGCCATGAGCAGCTACTTAATCATTCTTACACATATAAGCCAGAGATTTCTTGCCAGCAACCAAAAATAAAACATGCCCACCAGACATGTTAAAGTGGTTGTCCGGGGCAACAGCTACACCACTAATAAGAGAGCAACCAGTTCTAAACCCTTCTATCAAAATTACAGTTTGATCTTGCATCTGGCATAAATTAACATGCATGCATTAAAATGTTAACTTCTTTGAGCACAACAATTTTGCTGTAATTGCAACTCTAGAGCTCTGGTGACAGAGCATGAACACCCAAATATGTTGCACTTAGCAGAAAATTTATAGATTTTCTTTAAATGTCAGCACTGGTGCAATTTAAGTGATGTTAACACCCTTATGTGGACTAATCTTACTGACAGCACTAAAATTAGATATGAATATTTAGAGAGAAATGTAGTCTTTTAAATGCAAGATTGAGAACAATGAAAATAAATTCCTCACTACTTCTCACCCACCAGAGGAAAAGACAAATTGAGTGCTGTGGCAAGGGAACCACAGCTCTTCCACTGGCACAGAAATCCTTTCCTGAATAAACTGTTCTGATTAAGTGCTGTTAATCATGAGATTGGGGCTTTACATCCTTTCTATTGCCACTGACACCAGCAGTAACCTCTCTCTCCCTCACCTTCAAAAGCTTTACAGAAATGCATTTCAAAAGCATGAAATCCATTTTACAAAAGTGAATAGGTCCGATTATTAAAGTGCTAGTGCTTAAAGGATCACACATCTCATCCCATTCTTGACTCTTGAATCAGCATATACAAGGATTTCATTTGCCAACAAAAATGTTTTTACAGACTTGTGTTGCAAAATTCTATTTTAGTATGCTTAGTGAAGGTGGGGAAATATACTTATTTCAGTGACATAACTATGAGATAAGATTAAGTACGTGTCAATATAAATCCATGGGATTTAATTTACATTCAAAATACTATAATGAGAACATATTATAAAGGTTGCAAAGATAAGCAGCTAAGCATTAGGAAATGCCAGAACAATTTTAACTATGAACATAATTTCAGATAAAATGCACATAAATTGCAGGGATATCTCTAATTTTCTGGCACATACCGCTTTTGAGCACAGGAAAGGCTGTGGTGAGAATAAGTCAATAGGACCTCTACTTCATTTATTGAAAAGAATGGGAAGATTTGTGGTGAATTAAGGAAATAGTGGAGGAAAAAAAGCAAAGCTACCCCAGAGAACTAAATAATCTACAAATTTGTCAAGAAATGCTAGACAAGTAATTAATGTTTTTAAAGAGGGCATGTAATTTTATCTTTTTTTTTTTTTTTTCTGTGCCACACACTAAATAAGAACTATGGGTCCAAGTATTGAATTGCTGCTTGCACTGTGAGTGATGTTCATATCCTGAACTGAATTAAGCTGGGTTCAGTCTAAAGCAAGGGTACCGGAGCAGCTGTAATTAAAGAATTTTCTAAAATTTTGAGTTCTTACCTCTGTGGACTTGCTAATATCTTTCCAAAACCATCTTAATGTGAGTAAAAATTATTTTTGCTTCCACAAAATACCTTTCATGTGGAAAATTATTTTGATGTCAATCAAAAAGTTTGTGTTGAAACATATAAATTGCAGACTTTGCTGAAAGTAACTCAGGAAGAATGATGACTTAAGGAAACCTACCTACAGCATCAAGAAAGCAGTTCAACAGTCCTGACAGCATATAACCACTGCTGTATGACTTATTGCACTATACAGACATTGAACCAGAAATTAACTTCACTGGTTGCACAATTAAATGAACTACAGAATGTAAAGAAACAAGTAAAATGCAATCAAAGAGGGACTAAAAATTAAATATGCACTACTCTGCAAGTTACTAATGTCCTCACAGACATCTCTTTTGATATCATTGCCAAAACTATAACTCAAGGAATATTATAATTTTTAAAGAGTCATCTTTTCCCAGTAAATCTGGTAAAAATTGGAGAGTTTCAGTCTTTGATGTGAACACTCAGAATACATAGACAGAGTACACTTCTGTGTCAGAATTTTGGGCTAAAGAGAATAATTTCAACATAATTTATACTTCTGTCATTCTTATGTAAAACATGTACTAGCTCTTCCTCTTGAAAATACCAGCATTCATTCTGCAATTCTTCATACGCAATTAAAAAATCTAGAAAGCCAAAATCTGCAGCTTTCTGTTGTTTCAAGTGCTCTGCTTGTTAAAATGTGGAATAAGATCCCCAAAGACTGCAGCTGAAGTCACACAAAATTAGTAAATGCAGTTATTGGGGAATGATTCTTGTTCCATCATCCATTCAGTGTGTAAATGACATTTCAGTTCCCAACAAAAATAGGGGTTTATTAGCCAAGGAAAACACCCAACAGACTCTTGCTTCTGCCCACTCAAATCACCTTGAGTTTACCTCTTCCAGCATTTTATCTTGTTTAGGAGTACTGATCATTAAAAAGGCACACATACCACAGGGGATATGAACTCTTAAGCATTTCTGTTCAGGAAACAAGGTGAGAAACCAAATCATTCTCACACATGTATTAATTTCTAAAGTGGGTATCAGTTCATTTGTGTGTTCCCGTGAATGGAGATCAGGGTGGGATGGACAAATAATTCAGAGGAAGTTTTTTAGAAGTAGGAAAACAATACTCCAACTATAGTGACTAAACAGAGACAGAAAAACAAGAAATTCACTGTGGAGATCACCTACGGACATCTTATCTTTGTGGAGAAACCCTTTTGCTGCCAATTGCAGTTTTGGAGTGCTGTACATTTTGAAAAGCTCTAAATACTAAGTTTACTATCTCGGCCCAGTCAGAAGCAATTGTAATAGATACTTAGTGTAATCAATAAGTCACTATTACTGTTTCTGGGAGCTCTTAATCATTATGTTTACGATACTTAATTAGCAGTTATAACACTAGAAACCAGACCGAGCTCTGGCTGTATGGTATTGACCTCGCTAGTTTGGTCTCCTGCTTGAAAAGCAGCTGACCCAGACACGAGAGGATGCTTGCTGATGACTTCAAGATTCCACAGGATAGAAAATGGCACTCTAGTCTCAATGAAGGTCCTCGTAGTTTTTAGGAAAAGCATATAAAATATCCCCTTTTAGCTGATTTGTAAGCTGAAGGATTTTAGAAAAGTACATTTTTTCTAAAAGAGAAGTGCTTGGAGGCATATCCTTCCAAACAATGTGTCCTCTGCTCCAAAACAGAATCAAGTCAGTAATTCTAGATAAAATTTGGCAGAGAAATTGAGTGAGAAAGTTCTACATTGCCATGTGTTCTTTCCTTCAAAATGAAAAACAAAAATGAAAGCAAAGTACTCTGTTTATAACTTAACTCTTACCTTTCTAGAAAATTTGCTGGTTTTTTATTTGAAAAAATTTCCGAAAGTGAAATTTAAAATAAAGGAGTTTAAAAACAAGATACATGTTGCCATTAATTACACAACAAAAGTTACATTTGTTTTCAGTGTGAATTACTCTTGAGCGAGTAAAACAACCTTAATGTCATAAACAATATTCCCATCACAATATGCATAAGTTTTTTAGCTGGGAGCATTACATTTTCCCTGGCTATGCTATCACAGAATAGAACAAATGCCATTTGCCAGGTTCTTCTATTGATTTTAAACAGAGCACATCAAGGATAAGTGTACAACAGGGGAAGCATAACCTATTACACAGCAATGGATATTGCTAAAGGTTGCTTCATTACCTTCACTGGATGAGTAGCTGGTTTTTCCTTATATAAATGACACCCTTTAGATAAAACCTCTTCCACATTCGGCTGTTTAGCCTGCACTGCTGCTTCAGTTTCCTGAAAAATAAAAACACAGTCAGTCTACATTAACCATAGCATAAGCAGTAAGACTGAATAGTCCTGAAACTCCATGGGAAGCTGTAAAGCGTCAGTAGACAAGGTGCTGTTCAGAATGGTGTGAGGGAAAACACAAGGATAGTGGCAGCTAGGGACAAAGAGGATCACCAGAAAAATCAAAAAAAAGAGGGATGAAAAAGAGTAATGCTACCACAATAAACAGTGGTAGGTCACTTAATCTTGAGGATTTCAATAAAATGAGTAAAAAGCTAGCACAAATTCATAGTAAGAAAGGCATGAGAAATCTCATTAAAGAGGCTCTGTTGTTTTGTCTGTTTTACACTACCAGCTGATGAGAAGTCCACTGGTTAACATTCCTTCATACAGTATGTGGCATTAAAACTGTCTAATGAGATGTGACAATGGTACTGAGTTTGGAAAGATTAAAATTTTTAAAAGAAGACTGTAATTGTGAGTACTAAACTACCAGTTAGGTAGGAACAACTCTTACAGAAACGAACTAAAAAGAAATGCACAGTAGTACTGACAGTTCCTAAAGGTTCAGGGAGGCACCCACCATTAGCAACAGCATCCTACTGAATTAAAAACAGCATATTCTCTAACAATTTCTTTTTTTATCTAGAAAGGTGTAATCCATATGCTAACATAAGGAAATTCCAAATAATGTCTCCCAACACACAGCAGCTTCATTTTGTCAAGCACTGACCAAATAAATAATGAGCAAAACTCTACAATTAAGACAAAAACCCAAACCAACCAACCAACCAAAACAAAATACCAAATCTACTGAAAATTATAAAAGAAAATATAAACTACATCTGAATCTTCCAAGATTCATGGTTTATTTCATTTTTTTTTCTAGTAACATAAGCAAAATAATAACTGAATTATCAAAATGAATTGGTTGGGGTCTTTTTGTTTTCCTCTCTTCACCCACCTACAATACAGGTTGATTACCTTGTCCTAATCAGTATTGCTGACTGCCCACTGACTCCCCAGGTTAACTTTCTGTCCATATTCTGTTATCATAAATGTGACAGCAGACACGATTTGTGCCAGGTATGTCACCATCTGAGCTAACACATCATGCTATTGGTGAAAATCTGCTGTTCTTTTTTCTGCAACAAACCTGCTGAAATCTATGCAACTTTAAGTCCCAAAAAGGGGCCATGTTGCTCCTATGTTAAACTCAACATATAAAGTATGTCTACACTGCTTTCTGAAACTTGCAAAACTTTATGGACAACCACTAAAAATAAAGGTTTAGTAAATTCAATGTCTTCTTTAATTTTTCTTTTCAAATACTATTGGTCAACAACAAATGAATTGAATCAGACCTTGCAATGATATTTGAATGCAATGATTTCTTGAAACATGTTTCAATTTCTTTCTTTTGTTTTTTATTACACATTTCAATGTTAATGAAATATAACTGTAAGGATTCATAGAGAATGAGCACTGAAAAGCAATGCACAACAAAATTGGGAGATTGAGGCGGGTGAGAGTTTATTAACCTTTTGATGAAACCCTCATTAAAGTCTTATTTTCTTTCTGTTTCAATACTATGTTAACTTTTTACTTCCCTACTCAGCACATAAAGGAAAAAAATAATCAAGGAGTGTTAATGAAGAGGTAATTTTCTCCCTATCTTAATGAAAGCTAGGCATTTTAATAATTGTTATTTAGTTTTTGTTTCATAATGTTTGTTTTGGAATTTTTGGGGTTTTTTTTTCCTCAAATTAAGCTATCTGTAGTATTTGGCCAATATTTCCTCTTGTGTTATTCTACATGTCTCAAATACTCATTTTCTTTTATGACAGTATCAGTTACCATAACAAATTCTGTCACTGGAAAATCACATTACAACTCCCTGTGCTGTCCAAGAATACCAAGAACACTGTGGATGTGCCTGTGCTGAGGGTTTAACCCGTGGTATGAATGTGCCTTTGAAGTGGATTTCTCAATCCTCCTCCCCCACTGGACTTTGGTTTTTTTACCATGGACTGGTCTAGGAGCATACACAGCATTTTCTTTCAGGCTGAAACCAGTGTGGAAGGTGTAATGTACTGAGTTGTTAAATCACTGATTCCCTCTGCTCTACAATTTTCTGGAGTTACATGAACTAACCTTATGTAGTCTTTCCTGTGATCTTTCAAATTCAGTGGCATTGACCTAAATCAAAATACTTTGTGCAAGTCTACCCAGTACAGCATGATGCTTCCTTTGACATACGTGTGGCAATAAGAATAGAGAGGTAAGAGCACAGGAGAAAAAAGGGGTTCTCAATATCTTGGCATTCATTTGGACACTGCTGAAATTAACAGGTATCTTATCTGTCAGAGCAGCAAATGCTTTGATTGTCGCCCACTAATCCCAACATCAATTAAAAACATAACAAAATTGCTTTAAATAAGTACACATCTGACACAAAACTGCTGTGGTAACTCTTTGCCCAGTTCATTGCTTGATGGGATAGCCCCTTGATGAATCCTGCCCAGGGAACAAGTTTCCAGCAATTCCAAAACCACTTACTAGGTGACACCTGATTAATAGGGTTGACAGGCAAGAGAGTAGTTACAGGATTCTGCTCCATCATTTAATCCCCTAAAAGAAGAAAAAGGTAATGACCACAATATAGCCTCTGATGGTTTGAACACAAAAAGGACCACAGTTATTATCTAGGCTGTGCAGTATCCAGGAGAAGAGCATATTCCCAGAGCAGAGCCTGACCTCTAATCTTCATCACACAGGACAGGCTACTGCTAAAGCTAGTAGGAATTGTAGATGCTCATTTCCACCAGTTTTTAGAGAATACCAAAGTCATATTTGTTTTAAAGTCCTGATCAAGTCCTCACACTCACTTTGCTGTGGGAGGATGCAGAGCTGTCTCTGGGAGACAGAGCTGACTGCTGGAATTGCACAATTTATGAACTGCCTGGGAGAGCAATCACAGTGCTGCTTCTGGGCTGGGTGATGAATATGCTAATTCAACTTTTCACATATGGCAAATTAAAATACATCATCACTGGAAACTGCTGTTTCTCAAACATGTATAAACAAGAATCAGAGGCTACCTTTTATCCTTGATGCACTATCCATGAATTTTCAGTGGTGTTAAAGTAGTGCATCCAAACTGATAGAAGCCTGCTGCTGAATGAGCCACAGTGGCTTCTGCATTTACAACAGCATGAAATTCAACCTACTGAACAAAGTTCCAGGCTGAAAAAATGGCAAGAACTTGTCTACAGCCCCACCCAGACGATGAAAGTCTGTTGATATCGCTCAGAACTCAGAAAATTCATATTCCCTAGCTGAAACCAATATATTGACTGAACCTCTGGTGTGCATCACAACGAAAGATAAAATTTCATGGCTTAGCATATGTTATTTCAAGGGATGAAAACTATCCCAGCAGACACAGACAGGCTGTTTGACATATGCTGCACATACGTTAGGAGGCCCAGTCAGCTACGGCATTGGTCTATATTAAGAACCACAAGCACTGATTCACCTTCCCTGGAAACACTGGTAACTTTTGGAATCCATTTCCCCATGAGCTTTGGACATATTCTGCTGGGACAGTAGGAGAAGTTCAAGGTAATTAAACCTGTGTCTTCACAGTGAAATACAATGCAAAAATGGAATCTTAATTACAGCCTTCAAATAAAAAAAGTACAACTCTGAAATTAGTATAGTGAGCTGTTTCAAAACCTCTTGTTTCAAATTGTTTCATGACCTCTTTTAGCAAGACAGTGCATTAAATTAAAATTAAAGGAGAGAATTTATTCACAGGAAAAGAGAAGCACTAAGCAATTTCCCTTTATCAAGGGACAAGGCAGTGATGTGTAACAAGTAAATATAATAAATCTAAAAGCTAAAACTATTTGGATGCTTTTAATTTCAAACAGGCTTTTATGAAATAACCAGATATAAATCTCCATATATATTTAACTTGATAACAGAAAACTACATTTAAATATGTTTTTCATTTAATTTAGATGTAGAAGAGCGTAACTTGTAGTGAAAATTCTCAGAGGTGGATCTTCTTATTCATGCACACAGAATCATTAAGGTTAGAAAAGACCTCCATGATCAAGTCTAACCTTTTGATGCTGAAAGAGTTTTTAGCTTTTTAATTTATTTGCAGCTTTGTAGATTTTTAATATATAGTTTTAGATTTTCTAGAACTTTCTTACCATTTTCCATACTTTAGAACAATAGCTAACTCTTTCTAACACATTATGTTACACTCTTGAAATTCTGTTTAGTCTTATTGTCAAGATAAGAATTTCTAACAAGGACATCTTGTTTTGCACCAGCATTCGAGAGACAAAACAAGAACCCCCTGGAGACACTCCAAGGTGCCCAAGGGCGGGTCACCAGGGCAACTGTTGTCCTGTTGGGTGTACCTGATAGATAGACTAATTAATTAACCTTATAAAAATTGTAGAAATCCTGTGTTTCTTGCCTGCATAGCTGCATTTGTGCACCTGAAAGCTTTAATTAAAGAACTGCTCTTTATATTAGCACTTTAACATTGTTTGGAAAAGCTTTTCTTCTGCTTACAGGCAACACTTTGACCAAACACCACCACTTCAGCTAAACTATAGCATGTAGTACTTGGAACTTGAACATCTTGAACTCTTCCAGGAATGGTGACTCCACCAAGGTGACTCCACCAAGGTGACTCCTTCCAGGAATGGTGCTCCCCAGGCAGCATATGCACCCCTGACCATCCTTTTGGTGCAAAAATTCTTCCTCATGTCCAACCTGAACCTCCCTGGCTCAGCGTGAGACCATTTTCTCTTGTTCTGTTGCTGGTTGCCTGGGAGAAGAGACAAACCCTCACATGGCTACAGCCTCCTTCCAGGGAGTTTGAGAGATCAGACGGAGCCTCCTTTTCTCCAGGCCAAACACCCCCAGCTCCCTCAGCTGCTCCTCATCCAGACCTGTGCTCCAGACCCTTCCCCAGCTCTGCTGCCCTTCTCTGGACTCACTCCAGCCCCTCAATGCCTTTCCTGTAGTGAGAGGCCCAGAACTGGACACAGGATTTGAGCTGTGGCCTCACCAGTGCCCAGTACAGGGGACAATCCCTGCCCTGGTCCTGCTGCCACACTATTGCTGGTCCAGGCCAGGTGCCATTGGCACACCTGGCTCATGTCCAGCTGCTGTTGACCAGCACTCCCAGCTCCTTTTCCTCCAGGCACCTTTCCATTCATTCTTCCCCCAGCCTGTAGCTCTGCTTGGGGTTGTTGTGACCCAAGGGCAGGACCTGGCCTCGTTGAGACTCTGGCCTCAGCCCATCGCTCCAGCATGTCCAGGTCCGTCTGCTAAACTTTCCTGCCCTCCAGAAGATCAACAATCCTGCAAACTGCAAACATTTCCCCCTTCTAGACAAGTGAATTCCATCTTTCTCCAATAGGGCTGGTGCTGTATAAACCAGCCCCTGATCAAAAAGGCCAATGACAACAATCTTTAAGACATGCGTTGATCAGGTGTGTTCTCCTGGACCTCTCAGAATTCTTCCCTGCTACCAAAGGGATTCAGGAAAACCATCTCTGCTCCAGTCCCTTCAACCAGTCATTCCAGTGCCCTGAAGTCCTTTTTGATTGCCCTAGAACTTCTTGTCACTGCTGACTTGGACAACCAGAAGTGGGTAATAATCAGAGTCCAAGAAGTCTCTTAATCATGTCTCTTATCTGGACCCCAGGGAGGCAAAAGTCTTCTCTCTGGGATGGATCCAATTTGTATACAGGGCCCTTAATTCCCCTTGGAAGGAGTCACCTACAACATTATCCTTCTTTATTAACAGCTGCAAGTGTGAAATTCCAGCAAACATTCACACCTATCTTTCAAGATACTATTTCCATACATTAAGGAAAAAGCCATAAATAAGCAGTGAGGTTCTGAGTGCCTTATTTTGGCCTCATATGCAAAAACAAAAACAAACAAACAAACAAAAAAAACCCCAAAAAAACCAACCAAACAAAAGAAAAAAAGGCAGTAGATAGAAAACACAAATATATTCCCATTTTCAAGAATTTGGATTCTAAAAAAGTGACCTCATTTTTTTCCTTTGACTCAGCTCTGCATATTCCAGCTCACGGAGCAGGATAACAAGCTAAACCACCACAAGGAAGAATGGTCAGAGGAGACTTAATTAAAATACATCAAAGTTCAGCTATACCACAGCAAGCATCAGATATGGATGACAGGTCAGACAGTACAGTCAACAGCATTCTTGGGAGTCACTTTAGATATTTATACAACATTATTAGAATATATCCAAGATATGCCATAAACAGTTCTGAGGCCATCTTGAGTTGGAACCTAATCCACTAGGGGAAAAATGCAGTTTCCAGTATTTAAACTTCCTGAATAAAGACTTTAATCAATTTAGATAAAATTCAAGGAGAGGCAAGCTCTTACCACTGCTCTTTTTATGTAACAGATGAAAAAGTTTGATAACTTTCTGAATATTTTAGTTATCTCTATATAGAAATAAAATGCTCTGCGAACATCTGAATTACAGAATTTAAATACACCTTCCTGTCTTAAGGATTTATGAAAAATAGTACAAAATAACCTCCTGAGGTAATTCAATTTAAAGATCATTCCATTACTGACCTAGGTCAAAGTAGTGTAAAATTAGTTTATCACTAAAATTATTGTGTAACTAGTGGACAAAGTTTTATGCACCTGCCCCTAAAAATGCCATTTTAATGATTAAATAAAATAATAATTCTTTCCCCTATTACATTAACTGATTGATCTTCTAAATGTGTGAGAATAAAATTTGATCCCAAGCCCATGTTAGAAGCTATCTTAATGTGGAAAAGAATATTGTGCCATGCATTCAGCTTTTTAGAGTAAAGCATGCAAACAAAAGACACCTGGTTTTATTGAGAGTCTGGAAAATTGATACAACTATAATTCTTGACCTAATTGGAAAGTTTTTGAGATATTATGGAGAGAGAACAATCCTTACACAGAAAAGACCACTACATGAAGGATCCCTTTCTTCTAAAAGTGCAATTTTAGAGTTCATAACCACTTTGCAAACCTACAAGTGCAGCCTTTGTGCAGTTTGTAAAATATGCCAGCATAATTTCTTTTAAGACTTGGTGTATTTTTTATGATTCTGTTACAATATGCCTTATTCCTAGTGCTGGAAAAGGGAAGGAAAGAGAAGAACAAGGAAATCCTCCACAAAGAAATGGAGCTAAGAAGGTCCCAACATTTAAGCCATGCAAAGCACCTGAAATTGCAAACCCTACCATTCTGCAGAGTGAAATGTTTTATCCAAACCATGTTTTCCTGCTGCGTATCAGAAATTTGTGAGCTTCTTCTGTACTTCTGGAGGTGATGAAATATAGTAATTTTTCCCCACACAGAGAAATCACTATCTATCCATTGCAGCTGTCTATCCCGAAAAGGAAATTTCCTGGAGGTACTGAAGATAGATGAAATTATTAGCTGTAGAGACATGACCTGCAGATACAGGATATGAAAAGAATTTGGCTGTAGTGGTCATATACTGATAAAGCACAGTAATCATCCAGTGGGACTGCAAAAAGGCGCAGTCAGAATTCTTTGAGATTGGATGTGATTCAGAATATTTTATTTTGTGACTGGACAGGACAGGATGAAATAGCTGCTCTTGTTCCACCAAGACTGCAGATCCTCTCTTATTTACAGTGCATAATAAAAAAGAGATAATAACAAACCCAAGAGAACTGACAGAGAAAATGGAAATTTGGCAGAAAAAAAAAAAAGAGAGAAATTCATGCAAGAAAATAAGGAAGGTCAGAATAATTTTACTAGCTCTCTCTTAGTATTCTGTGTTCTTAGGTGCTAAGGAATAGCAGCTTTGGAGGGAGAAAAGTTATTTAGATCAACACAGTAGCAGATATAGGGTACACCACAAACACCTTGACTGGTGAGTGAAATTTGGTGATAATTATAAAAATACTGAGCCATGAAATTTCTTATTGCAAACAGGAAAGAGAAATCAGAATTTCTTCTCTCTCATTACACAAATAATGAAGTTTTATTCAATAAACTTATTTAAAAATAATTCAACTTGTGAGAAGAGAATTGACATATTTATTCATTTTACCATCAAATTCTTAGTTTCTTACTATTCTCTTTCTTAGTCAGGGCTTAGCTGCTAATTTTCATCCTCTTTTCAAGGTTAGTAAAAGAACAATTTTCAGAGGAGTTTCTGGCTACAAAAAGGAACTAGGAAAGAAATCAAAATCAAAATCTGTTACTGGTCTAGCACTGGTTTGTTGATTGTAACAGGTTTTTAGATGTGCTCATCTTCTGGCAGTAGTCTTCCACAAGTCATTTTAAAAGAATGTGCATGAAGATGTATTTCTACCATTTATTTTCCAACAGTTTCACTGGAAGGAATGGCAAAGACTGCTCCAGTACCTTACTTCAACAGCATAAGTGGAGGTAGATTTCAGTAAATAGAATTTATGTTCATAAAGTATGGAAAGAATGCTATTGGCTCATTTTCAACTGCCTAGCTTGCAAATGAAAATGGAGAAGTTATATCCCCACTCTGAGTGGTGGCACCTTTGGTTTTAATTTCCAAAAATAAGTATGTTCTCAGAAATTGATCTTTTTAGAATCCCAACCCTTGATTTCATCTGGAAAAAAAGAAAATTCTCATTACAAAGAATGAAAAGAATTAGTAAGCAAATGTTATTCAGCTGGGCCCAGGCTCACATGGATGTATTGGGCATAGCTGGGATGAACCTAATTCCCAAACAGCAGCCTGGATGGCACTATGCTTCGCATTTACAATGAAAACAGTGTTGATAACACAGGCATCTCTTAGCTGTTCCTGAACAGCACAGACACAGACCCAAGGCCTTCTCTGTTTTCATGCTGCTCCACCAGCAAACAGGCTGGAGGTGCACAACAAACCAGGAGGGGACACAGTGGGAGCAGCTGACCCCAAGTGACCAAAGGGATATCCCAGCCCATACAACCTAATGTCCAGCAGCAAAGGCTGTGGGGAGGGATGAAAGGGAGACGTCTGGAGCAAAAGAACTTGTCTTTCCAAGCAACTGTTCCTCAGTTTTCCTAGAAGAGATTGAACACCTGCCTGTCCTTGGGAACTAGTGAATGAATTCCTTCTCTGCTTTACTTGCATGGGCAGGTTTGTTTTACCTGTTAAACTGTCTTTATCTCAACCCTCCAGTCTTCTCATCTTTACTCCTATGGTTCTTTTACCCATCCCACTGGGAAGGTAGGGATGGGAAGGGGGCAGGTGGTGAGCAAGCAGCTGTGTGGGGCTGAGCTGCCTGCCATCATTAACTCACAGCAACTGTTTAGAAAGCATTCCCTCCTGCCCTGTCAAGCATCTTGAAATGCAAAATTTTTCCACTGAAAAGCACTGACTGTCTTAACAAGAGCATCTCACAAGAGTTAAGCTTTACAGCACTATACCCAATGTCAAAGCTGCCTTTACTTGGAAGTTTTGCACAAAATCCGCAACAGAATTCAGTGCTTTCCACATTATCACTAAATTTAGTGTGGAAAAGAACTAAGATCACATTAGGCACAAATTTTTATTTTAACTTAAATCAGCAAGTAAAAAATAAACCAATTTTTGCTCAAATAGTCATCCAAAATAATATCAGCCAAATCAAACATTCAAATATCTATCAGGTATGAAAACTTAGTATCATTTCCAATGTACAAAAACTATGAAGACAAACATTGCCTGTTTCTAATATTTATTCCATAGCAATCAATTAAAAGCAAATTAAGCCAAAGTTAATAGGACCCTGTGTAGCTGCAAGTGTTCATTTCAATGAGCTCCTCTTCAGATCCCAGTATTTTAAATTGTGTGTGATCAGTAGAGAAAAAAAAATCTTACAAAAGGGATAGAATGGGATTTGAAGAGATAGAATGTTTTCTGTTAAGAATAGAATATATGGAAAAGATAGTGCAAACCTTAGAAAACTGTGTTTCGTTGAATAGGAGAGTAAATTTCCTATCTTAGAAAACATAACTGCACTGAAGCAAGCTACAGCTTTGGTATTAACTTCACTGGAGCCTTGGTAAACTGCCCTGCCGTTTCTCTAAGTTTGCTTTTGTGTTTATTTGTTTGCTTATATTAAAAACACCTTGAATAGTACCTGAGCTGTTATCAGTAGTACAAGGAGGAAGCCAAAAACCAAAGCTGAGGTACTAGCTCACTAACCTCTAACCAACTCACCCTCACTTCTAAAAAGCTTATGCTTTCAAAAATGAAATCACATCTTAATTTATTAGCCATTATTTCCAATAAAAACAGTAGTACTACACATCAATACTTGATCACCTTTCAAATATCTTTCACTTCCTGAGATGCCCTGGCACAGTATTTGCAATCCATCTTTATAGCTGCAAAGTCTGTTATACATTAAATTTAAAAGGATTACTCACTGGGAAAGTTTTGCCATATTTTCACAAGGCCCCTGTGGCTAATATTGTTCAATATTCTTGCAAATGGAATAGATTTCTTCGGAAGAGATTTGGACACACTGTTTAAATGCTCAAAGCTCACAAGCAAAGCATGGATTGGGTTGCTCCTTGAAGTCCCATAAGAAAATTCCAGGGAAGAGCTGTAACTGATTTAGGCATAGAGTATCAAGATATAGGTAGTTTAAATTTCATCATCAGAAGTTTTCCCAGTTCAGCCTTTTTCCAAATCAGGTGCTGATGCCAGAATATGAGACAGATCTCTGAGGTACATATTCCTAATGTGCTCTTACAGACAAACTACACTACCTCCTATTGTATTTAAAACTATTCCTTTAAAATATGTTAGCAAAATGAAAAGGTAAAAGAATCAGTAAAGTGCAAAAATCTGACTTATCTGGGCCCCAGATTGTCAAGAAAAAACTGACAAATGATCACTGATGGATGAAAAATACAGCAATGTCCACTTGGCATTTTCATTCTCTCCTGTGGAGTAATTTTCTTTTATTTATCTAGAATTAGGTTTGCTACTCCTCAGCCTTGCTCTTCTCTTCAGTTCTAACTCAGGGTTGTCAAGTACATAATGAATTGATTGACAAGAGTTGACAGCCTTCTTGTCATTCAAAGTTATCAAGGACAAAATCCAAATACATGCTAGTTTTTAAAAATAAAGTTATTCATTTTTTGTTAAGAATTGTCAGTTTTTATCTGCCAAAAATAAACTCATTATGCTATTTAAAATATATGACAAGTGACCACCACAGAAAGTAAATAGACATAAATTCTGCACTCAGGAAGAGTTTGAAGCAGCATAAGCAAAAATCAAGGCTGTATATGCCTTGGAAAAGGACTCAAGTGTAGAGGAGCACAGGAGGAGGGAGTGATGACCCAGGGGTAAGGAGGGAGCAAAGGGAAAAGACTGGGAAACTGAGTAAGCAGGGAGAAAGGACCATTGAGATTGCGAGAGGATTAGGAGTCAAAGGTGGCTGGAAAATTTAAAGTGGTTTGTTATATTGTCTGGAGAAGATGATTTGAATGGGTCAGCAGGGTTTTCAGTGAGCTAGCAGTAGAAACATGAATTTCTGCATTCTGCCAACTCACTTCCTATCCTATCCAGAAGTGTCCTTTCTCCATCCATTCCCTAGATGAGACTTGCATTTCTATCCATCTTTCCCATGTCCTCATCATATATAATAACCTAAATCTGTCACAATCACCCTGGAAAACTGTTTTCCAGGGGAGATGGCAGTGCTGAAGTGAAGACCAGAAAGAATTCCCAGAAAGCTCAGCTCTAACCTTTTCCTGTGGTTAGAAGGAGGGATGATGGCTCCTAAGGCTTTCAACAGGTAGGAGGAGGAGGAGCTGGCACTACCACCTCACTCCCCTCCTCCGTGCCCTCTCCCCATACCCTTCCTTCCATCCCACACATCCCGAGCTCTCCTGCAGAGGGAAGGAGCACCAGCTGCAGACATTTGTAGAACATGAAGGATGGGGTTGTCTCCTCAGGTTGGAATAGAACAGCTTCAGCTCCACTTTTAACAGCAGGAGAACTGGAATCAAGCTGAGCATCCCAGGCTATTTGGTCCTAAAAGGAGTAAATCATTGCAGTGGCAAAGAATTTGTGAAAGTATTGAATGAAAATGGACCCTGTGTAAATGCATACAATGGTAATATGCATCTTATTAAAATAAAGTCCAGAAATGCAAAAGCAGAAAACCTAAACACTGTTTACTTGATATGTGCCTTTACTATGCTGTGCAGCTTGTTCAACCAGACAGTCAGGAGTATGGAATAAGGGTGGGTAAAAATCTGTATTTTAATTTCCTTATAAGAAGTTTTTGTGTACTTTCTACATTTGCTGCCACTGACCAAAAAATAAAAAAAAAAAAAAAAGAAAAAGAAAGTCAGAGAAAAAAACCCCAACTTCTGTTTTACATACACTTTGACACAAACTAGTTAATGGACTTTTTCCACCAATTTAAGACTTTTTCCACCAATTTAAGATTATTTCTACAATCAAAAAATATTGACTTTAAGAATATAATAGATAACTAAGAAGGCAAAAGAGCATTTAAAATATAGAATATACAGAATATAGAATTCATCCTTTGTTTTCTGGACTACACTAGCCAAATCTCAAAATTAAAGTACACAAATCCTTGAAAGGATTAGAGTATGTTCCAGTGCTCTTTTAAATACTAAAAAATTACTGTTCAATTTCTTCTGCAGCATTTTTGTTTTTTCAAGATTTTGTATTTGAAGTAGGAATTCACTAAATAAAATCTCACTGCCTCAGAAACTTAGAATGTTTTAGATAGAAAAAAAAATCTGAAAGTGTTTTTAAATGAAGATTGCTATCAGTAATAAAATATATCAGAAGTACTAGATATTTATTTTCTAGGTTAACTAAGGTGTTTCTGAACTGCACAATGGGGGAGCAAAAAGAAAACAAATTTTATTATGCTAATTGAGCAGGGCTGGAGAAATCTGTGAATTTATATTTTTCGGAAGACTTCGGCTGTTTGACTTTATACAAATACTGACCCTTAGATTTCAAACACTAAATAAAAGAAATAGATAATCCACAGTAGCAGCTAAAATTTATAAGCAACTAAAACCATATAAGCATTGGCCTATTTGTAAGCTTTTCTTAGCTTACTAGACAACATACTGTTCATTCTTTACATATTTGGGTTTCTAAAATTGTTTTTTTGGCTGATACTATCTTGCTGACTACATCCCAACACAATAAAACAGCTTTACTATGTACATATTAGAAAGAAGTTGGATTTTTTGGCTGTAAAAAAGCTTTTAACTCCCACTTTCAGTATTTTTCTAAAGCCTTAGCACACTACAAATGTTACATGGACTACATTTAAAAAGTGCAATCTGACTGTAACAGATTGCAAAATGTTAATTTTATCTTAGTCACAGTTGCAGTAGGTTCTAATAAGAAAGCTTTTACTTCTGGTATGTCTTATCCAGTCATTTTGATTTTTTATATACTTAAGAAAACCCCATTATTCTCACTCTGTTCTTCAAAATACAGCATGAATTTAAACATGCTTTGAAGCTTTCCAGGGTTCTTCCTGCAAGCAAGACGCCTGGGAATCTCTAATCAAAACTTTCAATGACTTGGGGTCCTGTCATACACAGAATTGGGATTGAACAGTACTATCAGGAAATAAATATTTAAAGGAAAACTGGGATATATCAAGGAAAAAATTGGTTAGATTTTCTGAAGGTATTTTCTTATGCTGTCAACTAGAGCAGCATCACTTCGAAGATCCCCCTTTTTTTCTTGCAACTGAAGTAAACAAATCTCAACAGAACAGTCAGTAGGATGATATAAAGGTCAGTATTTGCACAGCTTCCTTGAGCCATAACTTTGGAGCTCCACAGATTGTCTGTGCCGTAGGCAAAGCTGTTTCAAAGTGTAAAGTATAGGCCTATATCCATATGTTGAGAATAACGTATCCCTAAAAGGTTTAAGTATATAAAATCTGGATGAGTGGATCAGAATAAACAGATTTCAAAGTGCTCATGTATGTCCTTAAGTGTTCCATTAAGGAGGCAATGAAGAAGCGACTGTAACTTCTATTATAACAACATTTGCCACCCACTTAGACTCTGATTATCTGACTTAGCCAAAAAAAGCTTGTGATTAAAGATAACCACGTTATTATCAGGACCAAAAAAATAATTGCTTTGACCACTACAATGATTGTTTTTTGAACTAATGCTAATTAGATACTCCATATTTGCTTTCTTGTCTGAATTAGAGCAACAGCACTCATGGCGAACAAACAGGGTTTAGTGATTACTGTTTATTAATACAGTATTGGACTGCTCTCTAGTTTGGCAAAGCAGTGACAGAAAGATGGAGTTAAATAAACTCAGCTGAGGAAAAATGTGCAGGTTTTTTACCTCAACTGTTGAAGTAATTTACCAGGAGATGTGGATGGCTGTTCATGTGTGGAAATTAGAAACCGGTCTTGGTTGGTTTGGTTTCATCTGGGATTTTTTAATTATTATTTTTGAGAAAGGTGTGTTGCAGTTCAAGCAGAAAATAAGCCAGAAAATGGAAAGGATGACTTTATAAAGCAGGTCTGACTGGATGACCAGAGAAGTATCTTCTGACCTTTCACTGAACCAACTATACTAATGCTGTGCATATCTCAGAGATGACAAATTGCTGACTGTTCAAAGTCAGCTGCAGGGCTGCCATACTGCATGCAGGAGTTGTAACTGTTTCTGTATAAATGTTTCATATAATATCTTAATAGCCCAGCAATATTTGTGGGCTTGTTTCAGGGGCTCTTTTTAATACTAATATTTTTGGGAAAAAACCCAACAAACCTGGAAAAATGTTTGTCAGTGATGTCTAGGTTAAAAGGGAAGGTAGAGACCATCCTATTAGAAGTTCATGGGTGTTCACACTTCAGTAATTGCTACACAGCTTTCTCTGCTGTTAAATCTACTATCTCCTGCTGTTAGATGGATATCCCACACATTTCTAGGCCAAAATACCGCCAAAGTATCCTGGGAAATGTATATCAAAATACTATGAAATTGCCACAGACTTGAAAGAAGCAAGGCTACATTTAGAGAGCCCAAGAAGCAAGGAAAAAATTGGAGATAGTGCTGCTAGGGGCAGGAAACAGGAAGATCTGAAAATGCTAAATAAAACTTCTTCATGTCAAAATTCCTTCACTGACAGACAATATTTCATATCACCCATGTTATCCTGCAGAGCCTCGAGTTTACACTGAGGGGATATGGTTGCATTAAGAGTTGAAAAGCAGCCATCACTTCCTAGGACTAAGGTTTACTTATGTGAATAAAGATTGTGGCCATACAACCCACAAAACCATGATATTTGAATGTGCAGGAGTTGGAAAATTCACATCTTTAGCTGTGGATTTTTTATTGACAGGGGAGGAAAAATAGCTGAGAAAAATAAAGTTGATCAACATAAATTGAAAGCAGGACCAGGAAAATCAAGGCATTACATAGTCAATAGGATTGAGAGAAGCTACTGATTGAAAAAAAAAAAAGTACCAGCATGTAAACAACAATGACATAATAAGAGCTGAGCTTCAGCATGCCATTGATGACAGGTTCTCCTGCCATGGCTGCATGCCCTGGCTGTGGCTGTGACACCCACAGCTTAGACACCAATGCTGGCAGAAGCTGTATCGTAAACAGAGCTGCTCTGTTAACTGCTCCAATCTTTTTCCATGCTGCAATGTAAACAACCGGTGTACCATTTCCTTGGCACCATTTTGTAAAATTGGAAATTTATGATGATACCGTCTAAGTTTGTGAAGTATGAATACTAAATCATGCAAAATAGCTATCAGAATGAGGGTAAACCCAGGTCGAGGAACAAACCCAGACAGAGTCATACTGTCAAGCTTGGGAAACCAGAGTTATAAAAGACACAATATGAAACATATTCTACGTGCCTGAGAAGCTGGTAAACTGCAAACCTGGAAGTGTTCCAGTGCTCACAAGTAGCAGAGGAGTCAAGACTTTCTTATAGATGTAGATTTCATGCCTTCCCCATGCATATACATGAGTATTTCACAGGTTCAGTCTACATATTATGCTATTATTGGAAATGATCACGTCAATGTGGTAAAAAAAAAAATTCAACACAAAGAACAAAGATCTATCCTAATACTTTATATTTCTAGCCTGCAAATGTACATTTCAATGTTGATTTATTTGGATAGTTTCTTAAATTAAAAAATATATATTTCTACAGTTTATAGAAGAAAACTGTAATTAAGGATGAAGATAATGAGTGAAGCAAACACTGGTACAGAGGCTTTCTACATCTGAGAATGAAGAATCCTTTCCCTACTCTTACTCAATACATACATTTCTCACGTATTGAGAAAAGATTTATTAAAGCTCAAGCATGATTTTTGACACCACTGTTAAAAATTATCTTAACTGACTGTGCAGGTCCTAATTGTGGCACTACAGGCTCTAAATTGTGGCCAAGAAAATTATGAAGACAAATCGTAATATTATAAAATATATTAGAGTTTACTGAGCCATAATGTAATTCTTTGAGGTAAGTGTGGAGTTATGATAGCAGAATGAGCAGAAAGGAAAAAAAATCAGCAGGAGATATATTTTATAGTAAATTGTTGCAAAGTACATTATGCTTTCTGGGGCTGAAAATCTAAAAAGGTTGTTTCTATAATTTAATAATGTTC
Source organism: Motacilla alba alba (assembly GCF_015832195.1). Lineage (NCBI taxonomy): Eukaryota > Metazoa > Chordata > Aves > Passeriformes > Motacillidae > Motacilla > Motacilla alba. The sequence continues at coordinate 114,157,575 of NC_052016.1, forward strand.
ACATTTTTCTTAACATTTTTTGCTGCTTTTAAAACTGACATTTGTTCATACTTTAGAAGCTGAGATGTTGCCCAAAACCTCAAATGACAGGATGTTCCAGGAATTGTAGGACTACAAAGTCACCTGGTGTGTACCTTGGTCTCCACAAAATCTTAGTCCACATAGGTGAGCAAGGAACATTCTGGACTTATCCAATCTCTTTATATCTGCATCTTCAATTCTTCTGTTTTCTAATTGCATTACCGTGAAGTAGGAAAGAGCCTGTCCCTCTATGTACGTTTTTGCTAAACTTGGGATTCAAGTGTAGGAAACAACAGGTATAAGCATCTGGAACCATGAGCTATTTAGCCAATGAACATTAATTCCTTTGGTTGCAAGAGTCTTTAAATAGTGAAAAGTTTAAAATTAAGTTGGGGCCCTCCCCACCGAGATGTCCAGGGTGAAGAAAGACCAACAGGAGGACACTGTTGGATCCATGGATGATGCTATCTTCTGCTCAGCCTGTCTCTGTCTCTTCCTCTCACTCTCTCTCCCCCTCCCCTTTCTTTTCTATTTCATTCTATCTTTCTACTTCACATTTTACAGTTAAATAAAATGTGTACTTTTGACTTCAGCACATGATCCTGTTTGCACCTTAATTTGGGTAGAGACACCTCTCAATAATTGGATCTTAACGACTCTTATTTTCATGTAACTAATTTTCATCCTTCCCTGATTTTTTATGTGGTGACAGAAGTGATGAACTAAAAAGGGAGAGGGCATATGCTCAAGTTATTCAGCATAACTACCCACACCATTAAATTGTGAGCTTTGCTTGCAACATCGAACAAACTGCAAGGTCTGAGGCAATGCCCAGGCACGGGCAGGGATTAGCATCAGCCACACGTGCAGCAACAGGAACTTTGGATGCAACTGTGACCTTGGGGGAGTTGGGAATGTTGCTGAAAGGATGCGAGCTGTGCTGCACCAGTCAACCTCTAGGCCAAGAAATGGTCCTGGGCACTTCATAATTACTAACAGAGATGTAGTTTTAAGAGCTATAGGAAGGGTTTTAATTGCTCTACCTGTCGCCAAGCCCAAATATGTATTGTGTCTTCAAAGTCTTACTTTGTCAAGTTCTTTGTAACAACACATAGTAATTTTGCCTTTGGTTGCACCTGTTTTACTCCCACAGAATTACTTTTGTGCCATCATTAAAGTTTAACACTGCTAAAGATTTTACTTAGCTTTTCTTCTAAGTAAATTTAAGGGACTTCTCATCTCTTTAAAATAGCTAATTTTTGCAGGTGGAAAAAAGCTGTGAACTTTTAAACTGGTATTAATTAGGAGAAATTGAAAGTTATCAGTGTGAGTTGTGAAAGTGAAATTCCCAGACATTCCCCTTTATATTCTTATTATGCATGTATTATATAGATCAATATTATTTAAAAGGTTAAATCAGATTATCTGATAAGGACCTGCATTTATAATATCCCTTGATTTATGGAAGAAAATGCAATGATGGTTATCAGAATATAGCAGCATGTCAGAAGCAAAGGTTGCTATGGTTTTGAGAGAAAGAAATCACTGTATTTTGGAAAATTCTTTCAGAATATTTATAATTGGTATTTTAGATGCACTTTACTTTTTGTATCAATTTTAAATTTCAGCTACCACACATTTCTGTAATTGAAATTTGCTAAATATAAGTAAAAATGCAAGAAACTTGCTTTAAAACAGGCATATTAATTCAACAAAATATTGCTAACAAGCTAAAGACACATCAGCCATACATTTAAAATTAACACATATCCACGTCCTCTTTCTCTTCTACTCATCCAACCCCACAAGTTCTTATTGTTTATTTCAACCTGCTTCTGAGGTCAGAAAATTTCCAACACCTAATATTTTGTGTTTTTTAGAAATTAATAACCCTACAATACTTAAATTTATACCTATTCATGTTGATTTTGGAACTTAGAGTTCCAAACAACTTAGAAAAAAAAAGAGTCAGGAGGGGACTTAATGGCTGAGGACAAAGGAGAACTTAACCTTGCAGGCTTAGTAAGAGTATGAAGAACATTGACAGAAATTTCACAGAAGAAAATGTCTCAAATGAATTTAAAATTAAAATTTACAAGCCATTACATCAAGTCCTATCATCAAAATAGTGTGGTTTTCCTGAGAGCTTACATAAACCTGTTTTTTTTTCACTCCAGTTCTATATTTACAAGTGTGATGGCCAGTTTTAAACTTCTGCTTCATAGCTTCCAAGCTTTTAGAATGTCCAAAAAGATTATTTATAAAATTTTGTATCCAGTCTCTTTTCCAAAAATATTATCACTATGATTTTCATTCTACTAGGTGATCATAAGTGTCACTCTTGTTTCTGAGAAAAAGAGTTATGAAATCCTATAGGAGATACTTCAGTGTTCTTTGGATATTGGTGAAGGCATTAAAATGGTTGTAGAGTAAATGTTGAATATTTATACAGCATCTGGGAATACCAGAGCAAAAGACACATCCTTTCTATAGGTAGGATACACATCCTTACTTTTTTAAAGGTACACATTAGCCATAGCAATTTAAATTAATTTAAATTGCAATTAGGATAGCAATTTAAAAATATACATAAATACAAACATTTCAACAATGATTTGAGAGGGTATGTATGTGCAGGCTTGACCCAGTATAGAACAGACAGCATGTTAGCATGGGTCAGAAGGTTTGAAGTTGAGTGTAAAGTTGAACGCTCTCAAGAATAGGCTGCTGTCCTAAGTTATATCTACTCATTATTAATGTGTTTTATAGTTATTGATGGTTTTATTCTGTTAAATCTTAAAAAAAAGGTTCTGAGGATCTGCCTTCAGAGATAATCTGCCTTCAGAGATAATTAATAAAGTGACTTAAATGTAAACGTTTCTCTCTGTCAAAAGAAACCTACGGTCTGGATGAAGCTAATCCAGCATCTTAAAGAAGCTAAATTTATGTCTTTTAAAAGCAATCCACATAGATAACATGCAGATAAGAAGCAAATACACTTCATATGATTACAGTCCTTATAATAGCAGCAGTCCTTATAATCCTAAAAATCCTTATAATCACAGCCAAGTGATTGACAACCAAAATTGGCCAACCTTTACAGAAAAGTGATAAAACTTTTTCTGTCAAAGGAATTCGGTGGAGTCTTTCACAGAGAGAAAGGGTATTTGAGTTTCTTTGGAGCTCTTCATTCCACCTCTCAGGGTGGAATGAACTCTTGGAACTCTTCCCTTCACCTCTCAGGGCATACATGACTTTTTCCCTCCATTTCAGGACTACAGATTTCAATTTTATTTTTTTTCCCCTGATCTTTCAATCATTTTTCAGAAACAGTCTGGTCACATCACCACAAGATGGAAGAGCCAAGCAGAACATTTCACTCACAGTACGTATGGAAAACAATAGTCCTATAATTTGTAAAAACTTAGCTCTAATTTAATTTTATATAAAATTCAATGGTGAAATCATTCTAGAAATAAAGGAACAAAACAGAAAAATATTTTAGTCGCCTAAAAATTTTTGTTAGAGATAAGGAGTTAGTTCTCTTGAAAATAAAATTCCATCAGTCATTCAGTACATACAATGACATTTGCAAAAAGCTACACTAATTTTATCCTTTAGAAAGGGAACAAATGCTATTGCTGAACTCATTCTGTCAATTACAGGACTGCAATAGGACTTGAGATTCAGTGTTTTATGTAATGTGATTGTATGGCTTAAGAAGTGTTTGGGCATTAAACCAGCTCCCTAGCAGAAACAAAGTTAAAGTAAACTTAATAAACATGCTCTGCAAAACCATACATCTTCAGGAGCAGGTATTATTCCATTTCTTGCAAGACAAGAAAATTTTCAATATTTACATTTTTTTTCATTTTCTGCTGAAAATTGCACCAGCAAATTGACACAAAACAAAACTCAGTGTCTTCTGTTTAATCTTCACCTATGTGAACAAGATGCTGAGCTGCTATAAACTATAACCTCAGGGATTTTGAATATCTATTGTACTTTAGATATTTCCTCGGTTTATTTGAAGAGCATGTATGCATAGATAAAGAGCAAGGACAAAAGATCTAAGTGTACACCCAGCAGGTCAGTTGATTCTAGAGAGTATTTTCGGCCTTAATTCCCCTAGCCTCAGTCAACCCATACACAGGCATCCTTTTTATACTTCAATATATATCAAAGATCAGATTACAAATATTTTTCTCACAGTTATTAGATAATCTCCTTTATTGATTCTGGAATGTTATTTGTGCAGTTAAATATCTTTCCTTGCAATATCAGAATTGCATTATGGTCCTAAATGTTCTGATTTTCCTGTAGTCATAATAGCTTTAATGAAATAGCTTTAATGGTTCAGCACTGATATCATGAATTTTAGTTCACTTTATATTAAAATTTGACTTTTGGGGCTATTGTTTCATGTATATAATATGGCAAAAATAATAGGTTATCCTTACATATCGTCTTGGAACCATTAGTTCTAATCAGCCCTCTCACTAGAAACCATTCAGCAGAAAAAAAATAAAAGGTTTCCCTAATTCACAGAGCTTTGAACTGGGAACTATTGCTGACTTCTGCCTCAAAGTTACATCATTAATAAACACTACACAGCTGATGCTGCAACTGAATTCTTGACCACTAAGTACTCCAGTGCTTTCTTAAAATGGAGGAAAATTTACCTTGATATCAAAGGCTCCTGGCTGACCCACTTTGTTGTAAAGCTCTAGCTGGTTCTTGACAGGCGTTACCCACAATATCACCTGATTTAGCTGCTGATCAAGTTCAACAAAATCCTTTAGCAGAATCTCTATTTCTTTCTGTTTTTCTGGAAGATCTTTGGACACCTGAAAAAATACCAGAAGCCATTGTTTTAGTGAAAAAAACACAAACAAACTAAAAAACAATTTAATGCTACACATACATGCATTCATATAAAATGTTAAAATATGAGTTTTATATACTTGAAGAAGAGAAAGAGAGGGTAGACCCAACAATAAAATTATTATGGCAGGTATCTTGCAATTCAGTTGAAACACAGTCTGTCCTAAAAAAACCCCATAACACACATACAAAAACTTAAAATAAAATTAAAAAAAAATTCAAACCTTACCATCAGGCTTTTCAGTATTTTTAGTAAAAAAAAAAAAAAGTTATTCAGTATTGTAATTGTTTTAAAGCTCAATTTTTAATCAGGAAAAAAAAAATTGAAAACATGAAATTGATCACTTTGATTATAGCTAACCTTTCTAGATATCTTAAATGTAGAGGTTTATAAGCATGTTTTTTATAAGGTGTCTAGAGTTGCCAATTGGATCCATAGATGCAGAAGCAGATGCACACAGTGAAGAAAAATAATGAAGAAATGTATCATGAGTTCAGATCAGGCAACTTGGTTCTCTGATTTACATTCAAAGCAGCCAGATTTCTAACTAAGCATATTCTTCTATGCCAACAATATTAGAAATTAAGAATCAGTGAATGGCGCAGTTCAAATTCACCTCTAAAGCACTTGGAGTAAATGTAGGAACAGGCTGGCAATAAATAAGCCAACACAAAGCACCAGGCTGTCCTTCTCAGGCTGTTTGCTACAGCTAGAGAGGTGAGGTGCCTCAACTCTACACCATGGGCAGCATTGCGAACACACACTGGGGGAGAAACCATCTGTACTTTGCAAAAAAAAAAAAAAAAAAAAAAAGCAGCAAATATAGGGCATGGGCAGATACAGAACTACAGTGGTTCATCAGAAAAATCAGCTGTGAAATGTGGTTAGCTTTCCATATAATGAAAAGTAAGGCTTCCTAATGTTCATTTTTTAAAGTATGTTTTTAACCAAAAGGACCCTCCTAAAATTGGCAAAACATGAGATTTCTGTGACACACAATAAAAAATACATTCCCTGTAAAGTTAAGCAGCATTAATGGCAGCATTACTATCATATTGCCCAGCTACAGAAGTATTAGTGCCTCGTACTTCTAATCCCTGAAATTTTTCAGAAGACAATAAATCCAAACTCACAGTCATGTCAGCAATGAGTGCTACTAAAACCAAACCACCAGCTGCTGGGAGAATGCAAGGAACACAACTGTCTCATGACATGTACACTTCTTTAAAAATTTGGTGTGAGAATATTGATTTGTAGGTACTAAAATAATCCCTCTACATAATCCCTGCATGTGATTTTTTTAGACTGTATGCAAGGGGTATTTGTAATTCAAGAATTTGATTTGCCATATATTACTTTGCCTCCATTGTTCGTTATAAACACCTCTTAACATCCTACTTAATAAAGACTGATCCATGAAGCAAGTTGCTTTTAATGTCTTCCTAATATTTTAAAATGTAATTTAAAATATGTTTTAAAATAATTTACTTTATATATATATAATAATTTATATATAATATATATAAAAATATAATTATATATATAATAATTATATATATATATATATATATATATATATATATAAAATTTTAAAATCTGCTTTTCCAGAATGGCCCCAGAAAAGGAAGAAAACAATTAAAAATGCATTCATTTCCCTTATGTGTTAACTCAAAATTTATGCAGACCTTGGCCTAATTTCATACAAGATTGGCTTCATCTTTCTTACAACTTTTGAATGCTAATCTCTAATGTTTACTAGCTTTAATATTAATGTAAATAAGTTCCACAGAAATACAACTGAAAGCAAATAGGTAGTCGTAGGCAGATAAAAATCCAAGCTGACTTATGAAGATCTGAAATTCAAATTAATCTGCTTCCAATCAACATTAATCAAATATTTTGGGTGTAATACAGGAGAAAGAAAGAAAAACTTGTAGAGGTTTTGAAGAGAGGAAGAGAAAGGGGGAAGTAACCAATTATATACTAAGGCATAGTCCATCCAGAGCAGCAGAAGAAGAATGATTAAGTTTTGGTGACAGGCTGTGCTTCAGCTACTGTTTTCAAAATATTTATTTATCCCACCTATGATGAGAGGTAAACTGTAATTTAAATAAATGCAGCCTCTTCTTACAAATTGTCTCCTGCTCTAAAATTATAGCATAAATACAGGATTATAATATTTTTAATATAAAAATAAAGAAATCTATTGAATCAGTTAATTATACATGGTAGTGTCATCTAATTTTACCACAAAGATAAAAAGAACAACTGCAAATAAATAAAAACTTTCACCAACTCAGGTTAAGGCTACAGGTAAGCGTTTAACAAGGCAATTCCTTGTAAAATCCACGTAATGTGTCACATGCTATTGTGTGGAAATCTGAGCCTTAGATTCTGGTTATCAGGGATTTCATTTGCCAGCTCATTGTGGTTTGTTTGGGGTTTTTTGTAAGCTCTGGCATAAAGCCGTCAAGCTGGCTAATCAAATTAGAGCCTGATGAGTTTAAGGTAATTACAAGTCTGCCTATCAAGCCAAGGCGCTGTTGCAGACTGTCTCCTGGGGGACAGCTTGTTTCCTGAGCTAATTCTGCGGCTCACCAGAAGCATAAATTGGAAAACCTCCACGGAGTAATGGACATGGACATGATGACTGGCTGTTAGGATTTATGCCCTTTCTGTGGCACAGGAGTACATGTGGAGATGGGGCCCTCCAGAATCTTCCCTACTGTTTTACTCGCAGTCCTTCCAGCCTGCTCTTCACAGCTCCAGGAGATGCCCCCCTGAGGTGGGATTCCAGTGCTGGTGGGAGCTACAACAGTCCCGCAGCTGTTGTTTCTGGGCTTTCTGAATGAGTTGGTAGAAGTTCTCGGATGGCTCCAGGGAGGAATGTGCAGCAGCTAGTGTCCCACTTCAATACTCTCTTTTATGTTTTTGCTTTGGGCCCCATCCTCCTTTTATTCACTTGTTGTCTTGAGGTAACGATCGAGCGTTTGCTTACTTTCATTCCCTTTGGTGTCTTATGTCTTTCCCTGCTATTTGAGAAAGACTGCTAAGTTTTATCAGCTGATGGCTGAAGCTCTTTTCTAAGAGTGACAGCCAATAGGAATAGTGGCTGTAAGGCAAAACCAGCAGCAGAGTGAAAACAGGGCAAACATGAAATGCTTTCCCCAGGGTCTGCCTAGGACTGACACAGGTCAGACAAAGCAGTGCTACAAGACTGGCAAGGAAGACGGGATGCAAATAAAACCATGAATTGAATAAAAGTAACTTCAGTTGGAACATCTTTCTAAAAATCCGGGTTATCCCTTTCAGTACAAATTAAGTATTTTCAACTTTGCCTTACTTCACAACAGATGAACATTGGCAATACACTTTGGTTTGCAACCAAAGACGCGAAATAAATTTGCAAGTGGAAACACCAAAAGTATGGATTATACTTTCAAAGAAAACAAATCAGAGTTCAACATCAAAGGACAATATAATTTCAATGTTACGTGTCAAAACATTAATCTCGAAGCATGTGATACACCTAAAATTTTGTACTTTAGTTCAAGTGCTAATTAAGTAAGATTAATTGGAATCTTAGTGACAGAATAATGCAAAAGATTTAAGCTCTAAATGGCGAAACAGCAGAAGAGCTTAATTTTACCAACTGACATTGGTCTGCACAATATTCAATTTTATTCTAACCTGGAACTATCAGACTATTTTCTACATATTAAATTTTACTTATTCTAAATTTTGCTATTTTCATTAAAAAAACACACACACACAAAAAATTAACAAAAATCTGCCAGCACAAAAAAAATCTATTAAAACATGAGGATGTCTAAAATTTGAATAATGGCATACTTTCAAAACCTGGGTCTTCATTTAAGTATTTTAATTTCTTCTCCTTATGAATTTTAAAATTACTTGCATTGCTTGCTTCTGTGCCATCTGAACCTGATGTCTGGCATGATTTTACCCCACAAGTAGCCTAAACAGCACAGTACTATGGTGATTCTATCCCAACCCCAATCTGATTACTTTGGTGCAAAACCTTACCTATGCTCATATTGGCAGTTTAGATCTCCTTGATCATTTCCCTTGCTCCAATTTTCTACTGCTATTTCCCACTTGAGCTTTAGATATTTATTTTTTCAGTCTGCACACAGTTGTGTACATGCACTATGGGAAGAATTAAAGCTCTGCAGATGGAAAGGAATATCAGTTCTTATAATAACAGGTATAAAGGGAAGAAGGATTCTTATAAAGTATGTCACCTGATGTAAAATCATATTCTGTTTGCCCATTGTGTTAAATTCTTATGAATATCCAGAAAGCAGGTTCAATTAATGTAGTATCAATCAAAATAATGGTTGTAGAGTTACAGCTCAATCTTTTAAATCAAGAACAATGCTCAAAATGAAAAAGTTGAAACTAACTAGGTAGAGACAGTAAGTAAGAAATGTCAAATATTGGGGAATAGTTTTGCAAAAGTCAGAAATGCTATTGCAAATTAATTAACTTGATGATTATATTGCTAGTAAGGCATCATTATAAATAAAAATAAGGAAAGCCACTGAAATGACTTGAACATATTATATTTCGAGTGACTGATGCCTGATTTCAAACATCACTTCTCTCTCACAAATCAACCTCTTTCCCTGTTTACTTGAAATGACTAAAGAGAAAATAATGCAGTTATTACCCAGATATTTGAGAATAAAGATGAGGACATGCCTCTCTCCCACATGTAATTTTTCAAAAAAGAATATAAAGAATTTTCTTAGTGGTAAGTGGAGAGCAAAGAAATCCCAAATTCCATCATTTCAACAGCAGTGCAAATACGTCAGTTTCTTCCTGCAGTACTAAAGTACCCCTTTTCCTTGCTATCTGCCTCAACAAACTCTTAGAGGACAACACTTATAAACAGACCTTATTTTGAGGAATCTGAGAGTGGAATATAATTTAGCTATCCTGATATGCATAACAAGATAAGCTGCAATAAACAGGAGCAAAAGCATGTTGTGGGATATCTGCGAAGACCTTCAAAAATGTTAATTTTGTATGGCCCCCTTGGGAGGGTCACTTAGATATAGAAAACTCTTCATGAAAATAGGCTTCAAATATAGGATAACTGATAGTGTCAGGTTTTAAAAAAATCAGAATTGCTTGCATAGAGAAGAATGAAGTATTCTGTATGAAGAATTGAGGAAGCTTTCTGTATGAATTTCTTTGCTTACTAAATGTAGATCAAGCAGCAGCTTGTTCTTTACCATTCAATTTCTTTAAAAAAAAGCAAATATTAGGAAAAGAAGAGACAGTGACTGACTACAACCAGCCCAGAGCATAACTGGACTGAAAGCAGGTTTGATATCATCCAAGGGAGGACTAGGATAATAAAGGAATAACTGAAGTCATAACAACTATTAAACTCAAACTTCAATCCAGATTTATTGATGAATCATAACTGGCACTTTCATAGCACTGGTAAGATGATTACATGAAACAGAAATTCTTACAGCCACTGTTCAGAAAGTTTGATCTGCTCAAAGTCACCATCCCTAGAGCATGTTCTAAAGAATGGTTTTAAATGGAAGAAGGAAAAGTTGATTTGTATGCATCATTTCTTCATGAAAAACAATCAGTGTAGAAAAGAGTTTCATACAAGTTCAGTTTAGGATGCCATTTAGTTAATTAACTGAGCCATTTGCATTAGCAAACTCAATATTGACTTTAAAACAAAATCTATGTAATTCCTTTAAACTTATGAATATTTATGAGCCATAGTGTCTCTGACAAAGTTGGAGTAAAGACTTTATTATTAGAGGAAGATTAAAGCAGGCTACTAAAAATATGTATAGAAGATTTTATTTGCCAAATATAAAGGAGATTTATTTGTTTTTTATCTATCATTTCATGTTGCTTTGCAAGGCTCCCAGGACCTGACCTTGGCAGGTGTTTATTTGGTCTTGTTTTTTCAAAAACTTCTCAATGGAATTATTGTAATATTCTTTACTTTTATTTTTATTAAAAAATCTTTTTTTTCCCCCATGAATGCAGAAAACTAAAGCAGTCCAAAAAAAACAATGCCCCAAACAATTTTCTGCTTCATCTGGCTGTTTAGATTTTTTAAAAGCAACCAAACATATTCCCCCATCTCAAAGACTTGCTTTGTTTTTCTTCCATGGTAATATGATCATATATATCATAGTCTTCTGAATATCTTTATTTTTATATGTAATACTTGTAACTAATTGTCATTCATTCTGCTCTCCACTCTCAGCAATTCTCCTTTGTCAAGGACATTTTTGAGCACAAATCCCTCCACCTTAAATCTCTGCTAAATAATCTAGTCCAGGAATATCTTTTCTTTATCTTTTTTTCTCACTCAGTTCCTGAAATCCAAAAGCAGCCACAAAGGCTTTAGAGTCTAGTTCTTTCAGTAATTCTTAATGAAGGACATTGCAACAGGAAAATTATTTAAAAATAAATGTAATATGCCCTAAATGTCCTTTCCCTGGTTTGCAGCAGAAAGTACCGTATATATCCCTCAGGCTACACACAGTTCTGTGAGGGACTGCAGTGGTTAGAGACTTAAATTTAGGATTTTGCTCATTATGGCAAAATTGTATAAAAAACTGCGACCACCAAAACCCACTCCCCACACGAATGTGCTTTCTGATAGGAACGGGACTGTGAGCTAAGCCACCTGATGGGAGCTTGAGGTAAGATAAAGGCGATACGATAGTCCAATTATCTCTAGGGAGAAGTAAACAAGGCTGGGGGCAGAAGAATACATCCACAAAGAACGCCAAACTCAGCAGTTGTGGTGACAATCAGCTCTGGATGGGTTTGGGGTGGGAGGATGAGAGTTTTTGGCTGTGTGACAAGACTCCGTCTTCTCTCACACAAACTGGCTCAGTTGTAAGAGAAGATGGACCCCAAGAAAGCCACATGCATGGGACCTTCATGTGAGAGGCAGCTGAGGAGGTGTCATATACCATCAAAGACCCCCAAAGTGTCCCTCATATTCATTTCCAAGGCCTTGCACCAGATGACTGCATGTGAAGCAAAGAGATGCAACAGACCCAGAGTCTGTTGCAAGAGATGCGTCAAACTTGTCCCCTGGGGGAGGTACCTGAGCATTCCCACCCAGCCTGAACGTATATTAATCCATTGAACCCTATGTTTTGTGGGACCCTCACCACTGAGAGGACCAGAAGAAAAGGATCAACAGGACACCATCAGGATTCATGAGGAAGCTGTAACTGCAGTGAGGTCCCCCCTCAATCTCCTCCAGGCTGAACAGAACAAGGGCCCTCAGCTGATCCTCACATGGCTTTCCCTCAAGGCCCTTCCCCATCTTTGTTGCTCTCCTCTGGACACTCTCTAACAGCTTAATGCCTTTTTTGTATCATGGCACTCAAAACTGCCCCCAGCACTCAAGGTGCAGAGCAGGACAATCCCCTCCTTGCCTGGCTGGCCATGCTGTCCCTGATGCCCCCAGGACAGGGATGTCCCTCCTGGCTGCCAGGGCACTGCTGGCTCACATCCAACTTTCCATCAACCAGGAACTCCAGGTCCTCTTTCCCTGGTGCTGCTTTCCAGCATCCCATTCCTAAGTCTGTCTGTACATCCAGGGTTGAGGAAAACTTTAACTTTATTTTAAACAGACTATTGCATTTGTGGTTATTTTAATTACATAGGCGTGTTACGACACAGACAGGTCTATATAATTAAAGTATAATCTTTATCTTGTAAACAGCAAAGAGTAAAACATTGATTTTAAGCCTCTATGGTCTTCCTTAATAGAGATGGATGAAAAACCTGGCACACAATGGCAGTGTCTTTCTAAAACTGAAGTTTTAGAAAGCCCAAGTCGTTGCAATTGATTAGTGGGCAGTAGCATCTGAGCATTGTTCATTACAAGTGAAATCTTTCTCAGACACACAAAACTTTGTTGTAAAAAAATGTGTAATGATTTGCCTGAAGTTACTTATTTAATATCTAGTAATTCGCCATCAATATTAACTCAATGTAACTCATATGTCAGCACATATGTATTGAAAATTAGTACTTCTTGCATTCAAAGTCTTGACATAGCTTCTTAAATATATGATTACTGTATTCCGGATTTCTATGGCAAACAAGAATAAGAAGGAATTTTAAGATGGTTGGCAAGATAATATGATATATATTGCATATTTACACACATACATGTATTTAATCGTGCTTTTATGTCTTCAATGGCTAACACAGACTTTTTTCCCCTGCATGACTTGACTGTATTTCATATTTTTATTTGCCTAGCTTTTAAAATTTTAATTAATATTGGCTGCTAGCAATATGCAAATTAAAAAAAAAGAATTAAGCCTATATATTCTTGTTTCTTAGGGCTTGTGACACTCCCATGTTTGTCCAAAGAACATTTACATCAAATTTCTTTTTGCTACATATGAGGCCACTTTTGAGTGTGGCTGATGATAACATGAATGTGGACTACACTTAATTAGCCATCTATGGCAAACTGTCAGAGGAAATTCAGCATAACAAAATACTTTATTATATTTAGTGGAATCAGGTCATTCATTAAATGAAAGTAAATTCAGGAAAATGCCAGTTATACTACTATTCTTATTTCAAATTGAGAGGACAGAAATCAAACTGCAGCTTTCATTTTCCAACAAATTTTCCTCTCCATACCACAAATAACAACAGTAGCAATTGCAGTAGTTCCAACCGTGAGCTCAAATTAAGCTGCATTGACATGCTGGAAATTTTATGTCATTGCAGGTAATCTATGAATAATTTCTACTCAAGGCAAGTTATAATACATGAACTATAACCTTGTTACGACTTTGTGTTTCTGCCCTTTTGGGCCCATCTGTTTTTCTCTGCACTTGATCAACCAAGCTAAGACAACCTACGCCTGTTCTGGTAGTACAAAAAATGTTCACAAATTATAGCCATGTCACTCCACTCTAATTTTTATCTTGTCCACATAGCACAACAAATTGATTTGCTGAGGCAATAAACAGTGAAATAGTCTCTTCAGTGTCTAGTAATTAGAACTAATACTAGTAGACAAATTAAAAGGCAGCAAAACAAAATGTCTCCATCAGGCACTTATAATAACCTTCATAATACATACAGTAGATGTTGTGAAGACTAAGGTGGATAAATGAGGAGAATGCTGATTTTGGCATCCAGCTTACTTTCAGATAATTTAGCTCATCGCTCTTGGCTGACACCAGACCAAGAATAATATTAAAGAGTAATAAACTCCTTCCAGCAAACCTCTGATTCCATGGTTCACTGGTCTCAGACCTAATCTATCAATCCATTTACTGCACAGTAAAAGGTAAGAAACCCATTACAGATCTGTTGCATGCCATGGCAGGTGGTATATGACAAGAACTAAATTCATCACAAACCCCAGTGCTGAGTACCCTTTTGTGTGCTTTGAAGCACTGGGTGGTTACCTTACTTGGCTATCACTGCAGAAGATACTTTAAGCTTTGAAAATAAATGAAAAATTCTTGATGTGAAAGCATAAAAATGGTCATAAACCACTGCATTTTTCATAATATTAAGACTTCACAAAGATAGTGTTATTTTCATTTTTACAAGAAATGGCTGGCACCAACTGGCTTTGGAGAGGGTACTATAAGTAAAATCAGGATAGAATTTAAAAGTCATGCCTTTCAAATGTGGGCTTTAATCTTCATTCTCTGCTTAAACTATACTGTATTAGGTAACAGCCTACTAGAACCAGTATCTAATAAAGCTGTATAAAGAAATGTGGTGTTAAAATTATTGCTATCCACAGGAAGAAAAACTCTTTGCATATCTACTCTCAAGGTCATCAGCGCGTGATATAAACACCCAAAAGCAAAGACAATTCTGAAGTAAAAGCTAAAAAGATACTTTTATGTGACTGCAATTCCCTTCATACTAAATTTCTTTTCTAGGTTATTTCTATTGCTGTAGGGCAACAGTTTCTGTGACTGTAAAGAAGGTTTGAACATGACTTATTTCAAATATGTCACCTTGAAGGTTAAGACTCACAGGTGTTGTCCCCTATTCCCCTGCTTGGCAGATCAAGGCAAAACAAAAATTTGTGATAACTTTAGGAGATATTTGGCCACATCCTCAGCTGGTGTAAATTTTCCCAGCTTCTCTGAAGTAAGCAGAATTAATCTAGTGTACACCAGATAAGGACCTATCTAACATTATTTGCGTAACTGTCATGTATGTTTCATATCTTGAAAACAGTATCATCCTGCAAAATGAAATGATCATAAACAGTAGATTGTTACATGTTCATTTCTAGCAGAGATGCCAGAAAACAAAACATACAGTTTGAAACAAAGGATTAAAGTATAGGATACACTCTTAAGAGGGGATGGAGAGACAGAAAAACCCCGGAGAAATCTCTGTGTGATGATGTTTGTCTACTGTGCTTTGAGGAACACAAAAAATACATCCTCTTTATAACCACTGACTACAGAATCCTCCTCAGGTGACATAAGAAGTTTGCCTGATATAGAAGTGCCCATCCTGTGAGCTTTGGCTCAGAGTAAATATCTGTGGGGTTTTTCCAGTGTTTACATATCTATATCTACAGCTGAACAAATAGAACATTAAATTCCTCCGTCAGGCTTGCAGAGTTTCTTTCCATGACTTATAGTTTTAATTCAGATCCTAGATTTTCAGGGCAGAAAGTGAAACAAATAATTGAGGTTTCCTAAACAAATAATGAGTAACAGCAAAAAATATTAAAATGAAAAAATAATTATTTTTCCCTTCAGTACCATTGGGAAAATCTTACTGAACCCCAAAATAAGCATCTAACGTTTTGTTTTGTATTGTTTTCTACATCTGCCAAGATCACAGAGAAAACAGAAAACCTGAGAAAGAGAGCACCTTCAGAGAAGATGTATGGATTTGAGTATTGTAACTTTCAAATTCAATTTCTGTTCTTCAAAAAAAAAACCAAAAACGGACAAAAAAACCCACAAGAAAACCAAACCACTGCACTTTGCAGATTCTTTACATTCAGAGACCAAGGGACACTGAGAGATCAGTTTTATACATCTCCATGGGCAGATAACAGAGATAAAAATTATGTGGTTAAGTAATCTCAAATGGAAGATTTCTTTCCTTGGTTAATACTCTTTCAGTAGTAAATGAAATTTTTCAAGTAAGAAATTCCAAGAATAATTATCTTGCCAGACACATTAGATCTAGGAGACATAAAATTATAAAAGTTCAGGAAATTGTAATGATTTACTAAACAGTAGTTTTTGTCTCACATATTCCACCCAAACCTCAGTACATTCAACAACACTCATGGTTGCTCTGACTGTGACAGGAGACATGAAACACTTTTGCATCAGCCAGCAGAAAATGAAAATTCCAAGTTTTTAGGTTTATGACTAATAAGTTAAATGCTACATTCAGTGGCAAATTGCAGATTTTCTTAAAACATATTTACGTGATCTGACTAAAAGTTAATTAGTTTTTCCTGAGAACTAATGCTGTCGTTTTAAAATCACAGCTTAGGTATTAACACAGTCCCTGAATTCAGCTATTCAGTACCTGCTTCCTTTAGCTAGTAGATAGCATTGTTTTGATCTTGAAGTGCTCTGAATTCTTCTATATACATTGATTTCAGAAGCCCATTTATAGAGAAAAAGATACTTCTGCCCAACCACTGAAATAATGATTTATGCGTCCAACCTGGAGTTTGTGAATGTGATCAATATTTATTACCCACTTTTGCCTGAGTCATTAGCTAATATTCTGAACTTTGCCAGACTGCTCCTGTTGGGAAGAAACTAGTAAGAGTACCACATCAAGTTCCTTTTTATTTTTCAGATCTGTGCTTCAAACTCAACTGTATTCATGGAAATGGTAACAGAAAACCCAGGATGTATTCTTGACCAGAAACTCTTTTCAGTAAGGTACTTAGAGGATTATTTTCTCACTTTTTCCCCAACCCCATAGAACTAAACACAATGAATTATTCCTCTTTGCCCCAGCATCCTGGTAACTTTAACAAACAGATACCACAGGTTAATGTCTCTGACTGACTTAGCAATCAGACTCAACAGAAATCCTTCAAGTGATTCTACCTTGATTGTTTCCAAGCAGGCTAATCCATACCTTGGGCAGTAGTCCTCTGGACAAAGCTTTCTATCATTTCTACCATGAAAACACTCAAATTATCTACCTCTCTTTTCCAGATTGCTACTCATTTTCACCAGGTTTCAACACATAAAATATGCTATTTCCACAATAGAACAGAACAAAGTCCTCCCTTACTTCTTTCTATCATATGGAGATCCCAGAAAGCAAAATATTTGGTACTTTGCTACACAAAAAATGGAAGTAAATGCTCAAGGTTGGGAGAAGTGTGGTGGAAGGTGAAACAGAGGTTGCAGTGTTCAGCTTGGGATTGGGAACAGGAGAGATTTGGGAAGTGTTTCTATAAAGAAAATCAAACATTTTCCTCTCACTCACCTGAGTCACAAAGCCTTGACTATTTGCTGTTTCAGCAAAAGCAACGGGCAACAAAAATGATGCTGTGCATTCCACCCTTAAGAAGAACTGTAATTTAGGGAGTGTATTTGAGTGCAACATCATCACTCCAGTCACTAATGGCCTTGGTTTGCTGTCACTGTTTCTCACAGAAGTGTATTGTATCCATTTTTCTTCCTCAGGTTTATTATGCACACAAACATCTCTTCATACAGAGAAAAATTATACATACCAGAAAATATATAATGCAAATATTCACTGCAGATTAAAATTTTATATCACAGTTATATCAGTAGTATGTCTCACCTTCAACAAACGATGGTTAGCTTCCTTCAGTGTACTTTCAAGCTTCTGTTTTCTGTCTGGGTTCAGTGATGCACTTCCAAGGGCTATTCCTCCAGTTTCATTTAATCGTTTCAGTATTCCCTTGTGGGGCTGCAGCTCTCCAGCTCTTAACTGGAACAGACAAATACAGCAGTTAAGATGAACTGTGGTAGGATTTTCAGCTCTCTTATTTTGACCCTTATTGATTTGTGTATCAGCCAAAGGAATAAACTCAATTCAAGACAAAATAACTGTTGCTTTCTGAATGTAGAAGGCTAAAAAAAAATCCCAAAAGAGATTGTATTGGTCAGTCAAGTCTAAAGAGAGTTCTACCTGTCACAATACAGGGTTTCTCAGGATATTAATGACTATAAATTCCAGACCTGGATAATCAGTACTACATGTATACCAATTTTAATGATCTTGTAATATGGTATGGAGCAAGCACTTTGGAGAAATGTTTCAGTGTGTTCCAGGCTGTGAACAGCCACCCAGATGGCATGTGGTGAAAAGCCCTCAACTCCAGTTTAACGTCTTAATTAAGAATGTTCAGGTACGTTCACCAAAAAAATGAAAATAATAACAATAATAAAAAAAAGGAAAGCCAAAAGGAAAAGCAGGGCAGCATCAAAATGTACCAGTTCTCAAACACATATGTTGTTACTGAAAACTTATATTGTCGAAGTAACTTAATTTATCAGGTAAGGTTAATGTCATTTCAAGGGTTTTATTGTTCTGGGGTTTTTCCTTGTTTGCTCTTGATTATTAACAAAGCAGATAAATATGAAATGAGCCATGCTGCAAGGCAATGCATTATTATTTGCTCCATTAGGGTGTATTCCCTTTTGTGCAGCTCCAAAAGAAGGTGGACTGTAAAAACAAGATACAAATAAGAGATGCCAACACCTTATATTTGTACTATATATCCCTTGGGAATATTATATGTATTTGAAGAGCGGAGCCTTCCTGGTTCTGAACAATCTATTTAGTCTTTAAACCCTTCATCATTTCTGCAAACTGTAAGATGCATCTAACACCCCTTAAAAGTATTTATTTGCCTTGGATCTGATATCCTTAACAACAGAGCCTCACAAATTCCCTGACCAACTCAATGGAATCTTCTGCTAAACAAAAGGACAAACTCACCACATGGCTGAGTCTCCATTTCCTGAAACTATATTTATCCTGTTTGTACTTATAAAGAAAATTGAAGATAGATTTTTACTAAATAATCCTTCAGGTTGTTTTTTTTTTTTTTAACTTTGTTGTGAGAAGGATAGAGCAAACTGAAAAGTTTTCTTCAGATTCTTTAATGCTCTATTCATCACTAGCTGAATTTGTTAAACTTGGATTTACAAAAAGGATAATTAGGTCCTTAATCTCAAGGGAAGACAGAAAAACCTTTAAGCATATATTCTATAAGTAATATACATTTTCCAATTACAGTTTAATTTATTATTGTATAAGTAATTAAAAATAGTTATTGAACAAATTTCAAAAAATTAAACAGAGAATCTTCTGCTGAATATATTTATCAGCAGTATCAAACTCTAACATATTCATGAAAATATTCCAGCCCTTAAAAGCAAATATTTAATATTCTGGTGGGGTTTTTTTAAAGTATTCTAAAAAATAAGACACCTAGATGTTTAGTCTAGAAAATGTTGCAGTGATATTTTAATAAGTTGACATTTATAATTATGCATGCAGTTCTGGATCCTCTTGTGAAATACT
Source organism: Motacilla alba alba (assembly GCF_015832195.1). Taxonomy (NCBI): domain Eukaryota; kingdom Metazoa; phylum Chordata; class Aves; order Passeriformes; family Motacillidae; genus Motacilla; species Motacilla alba. Next base: position 114,177,070 of record NC_052016.1, read on the forward strand.
GAATACCATTTAACAAGTGAGAAGCTATAAAATGTTAACAAGACACCAACAGAGAAATGCTATACATATAAACCAGTCATATTCTGAATTAAGAAATGAGGATGAAAAAGATAACGACTAATTTCCTAGTTTTGGGATACTTTTCTTTCAATAGATTTTCCATTACTCTTCTGGTTTTAGTATGATCAATATATATTTGTACCTGGGTTTTGAAATTCCCAGCTTTGATTTGTCTAAAAAGCTACATGGGTGCTGTGTTTGATATCAGAAACCATTTTGGAAAATAGCTTTTAATTTCCTTCAATGTAGAATTGATAAAGTAAGAAAATATTAAGAATAGAGCTTACAATACCTTTACTTTGCTCAGGCAGTCTCTCAACTGGTCTTCATTCCCTTGTTCAAGGGGAATACAAATAACGTTGTCTGCTTCCTCTAACCATAAAATCAACTTGTTCAAATCCTCTTGAAATTCTGATAAAATATTCTTTTCTTCCTCTATCCTGCAACAAAAATGAAAAATTAATGTATCTATAAATTTATTTTTATATTGAAGTGCTTATCCATATTGAAGATGACAGATAACTAATTCTTAGAATTTATACTAATTTTTTTTTATAAGCAGACCACAGATTTCTTCATATCAAAAATATCAGACAAACACCAATGCCCTTTTAACATGGCATTAAATGTATTTTAAAAGAAAAGATCAAGGCATAATTTGCAACACTACTAAATTCAGCTTCCAAATTACATATGGCAGTTAACAAACAAGCACACCAGAAAGAAAGCAGCTAATTATTTGGACTAAAATTCTGTTTGAACTATCGGCAGGGAAGCCCAGTGTCAACAACTAAGAATTCTAGCATGGAGTGTTACCAAACTGAACTTGCAAAACCTGACACAGACTTATTAAACAAAATATTTCAGTAACTGTGCCATGTAGTTTGGTGTTAGGATTCACAAAATGTAGGTAAGACTGGCAGTCGATGAGTGGGAATAAGATGGGATTCACAACACCTAACTTTAGATGTCTACTCTTCGTCTCCATCTACAACTCATCTGCTCATTTTCACTATGGCTGTATAAATATACTGAGATGTGAACTTTCGTGCAAAGCTTTTGAAGTTATTAAGAGATCCAGGCAAAAAAAAAAAAAAAAAAAAAATCAAAAGCAGCAGGGAAGAGAAGGGTAGAATGTGAATGCTTGGGATTAACATTTTGGAGTGGGCTCTTCTAAAGGAGAAAAATTATGATTTGTATAAAAATACTTGCAATTTGACCACTAAAATTATTCACACACTGAGAAATACCTGTATGAAAGATATTCATCCCTTCTGATGGGGCATAACTGGCCCAACTACGCTGGTATGACAAGCAGCTGTATGGTTATAGAAGGTGCCATAAATAATCAAAAATACCCAAACTGCCCTCAGACTCATTTCTGGAGCCTTCCACCAGAGGACTGTGCATGATCCACAGTGTTGCAGCAGAGTGTTTAACTGCCCCCTCCCCAGGGGAGGTACTTGGGCATTCCCACCTGAATATGTTGAACTTTATGTTATGCAGGCTTCCCTCACTCCCAACCGAGCAAGACTGAGATCATCACTTTGACCAATGGGCATCAAAATTGCAACAACCAAATTTTATTGCCTCATCCGCTGATGGGCATTTCTTCCTTTCCTCTTCACTATTTACTCTTACCCTTTCTTTTCCTTCTACATTTTCTTAAGTGATATCTTTACATTTCAACATTGTTTCATTTTTATAAATAACTAAAATGTCTACAAACCTCCTTCCCACTGCAATCTAAGTGCTCTAAAATAAACTTGCCATGTACACAGAGATAATCGGTCATTGAGTGTTGTCTCACTCTAATCTTCCTGAAAGGATCTACTTCTAACGAGAACCTCAGTTACTCTGCCTTCAGGAGTGGGTTGTGACAGTGTCTGACCTAAACCTCCCTTGCCCCAGCTTGATGTCATTCTCTGTGGTCCCATCCTTTGTCTCTGGGGGGAAGGGATCAGCCCTCACCTCACTACGACCTTATTTCAGCGAGTTGTAGAGAGTGATAAGATCTCCCCTCAGCTTCCTTTACCGAAGACAAAGTTTATTTTCAACACATAAAAGTCAATATTCACAACTACACTTAGAGTATGAAAATGCTGGTTGTAATTTATATATAAACTATTTAAACAAATATATAAACTTTTATATATTTGCCAAAATAATCGGCAAATTTCTGCTGGTCTGAATAGGATCTCAATATAGTTCTAGATCAAGCTCCTGGTTTAGATCTAGAATGGATTCCAAATCAGTAGTTTTATTTGGTTTTGTTCTTAAAATAGTATATCTTAATATTTACTAGATATATAAACCCAACACTGTTTTGTTTTTTCTTTAAGCTCAGAAACAAGTTACTCTGGAGTATTGGCCTACAGATTAAACAAACATAAGCCACTGGCTCCAAATTTTCTTTAGAGGAAAAAGTAAGAGACTATATTTACTGTGAAAACAATAAAATTCTCCAAAAAATGTTTACACTTATATATAAATTATGGTTATACCTATATATATACACATATACACATTAATAAAAATACATTAGAAAATGAACACCATGAACAGCAAAAGAATTAACAGCCCTAGTCTCTTGGTTTTGTCTTAGATTTTCTAATGGAATCATGCATGAATATTTTCACGAACTGCCATTTGCCCAGGATTTCTGGAAAGGCGACTGATATCAACAAAAATTGCTGATGCTCCTGGATATAGGAATATTTATTGTACTAATATATCTATTTATTACAACTACGGATATCTTATGGAGTACTGTCATGCAGACAAAAATTCTAGACCTTTCCAATATGCAGAGATTACCATTTAGTTGCACAGGTCATGCAAAAAAACTCAACTTTGCAGCATCACACTTATTGCACAGTTCTTCGCTGAGACGTGTTCGTGTTCATGAGCTCTTCTCAAGCCAAAATAAATCATCTAAAACCAACTAATCAAAACATTTGTTTCTTTGAAAATGAGTCAGATGTTAATCTACGCTGAGATACATAGCACTGCATCTATAAAAATGAAGGAAAACTAACTTCCTGTAGTCCTGAGAGCAGAAGATCAACTTCAAATGTTTCTGAGGCAGTATCCCTCCCTGCTACAGTTATGGAAATCTGGGAATCAGCCTTCCAGTGTTACACCATGAACCACATAATAAAACCTGTCTCTCAACCCGACCAGGTACTCCAGAGCCCAAACTCTCAGCAACAGCTTTCATTTTTCTGGGTTTCCTCTCACTTCTACTCATTTGTGAAGTGCATAGCTCAGTGGAGGTATTACGTGATGGCACCCTGAGGATAAACCTGAGAAAGATCCAAGTTTAAATACGTTAATTCTGGCACAGAAAAGGCATAGCATTCAACTCAATACACCCGAGAGCAAAATTATTGAGCTGCATAGTATTTTAAATGAGAAATCAAAATGATTTCTTGTATCCTAGAAGAGATAGCAGTTGGCAAGATTCCTTTTTCATCTTAAGTATACTGTCAGTTTTATCACCCTTATGAATTAAGCTGCAACTCTTAAAACATTAAAAGTTTTCCTAGTCGTGAAGGTAAGAATTTTTTACTTTGATGACTAATTTAAATACTGATCAGTAGGATAAGGATGTTTTTTACCCTAAGACTTTCCAGGAATTATTTCAGAGATGTTTTATGCATATATATATATATATATATATATATATATATATATATATATATATAAAATCTATTATCTATTTTCATCTATTATTTATTATCTATTACCTATTACTTCTTTATTCTAATCAGGAGCAACATCCAGTAAAGGAATTTAAAGGGTCGTTGCAATTAACAGGACACGCAGGTGCACCTTATGATTTACTTTACCATCTCTTCTTGACCTGCTAGAATGTCACTTCTATCATAAATAACACCCTGCAAGGCAAGTGTCATATTATGCAAGACACTAAACCAGAGTACTCTGTGTTAGCTGAGCCGGTTAATCAAATTAAAAGTTTTAACTCAGACTGACTACACATTTTCAACAAACTGAGTTCTATCCCCATAATTACCTTTGGAGCAACACACACATGTAATTTCCAGGTGTTTAATTTCATTGTGGCAATGAAAAATCAACATTTAGTTGTTCCTTAGGGAGAACGGGCTTTTAAATCCAAGCCTAAACAAGCTGGAGTAAGGAACATGAGCCACCAGTCCACTCAGACATGGACAGAGAAGAGAAAAGAAAGCAGTTGGGATGTGACTTGCTGGAGAAGCAGGGGACTGAGGAATAAGATATAACTCCAGCAGCTGGCCCTGTGGAGCCAAGGAGATCCATCTCCAGCATAGGTCTTCAAGCTGTTGATACTACTGCCTTATCCTTACAAACCAACCTAAGTTCACAAAAAAAGCCTTTAAGCTCCTTCTCTGTTGACAGAAGGTTTATTTCATTAACCCTGAAATATAACCCATTTTGACTGATGGAAAGTTTTCAAACTACAGCAGAGAAGCACAGAATTTCATATGCAACTTTTTGTCTTCTACACAACTGCTCTTCTTAGGCACATTATTTTGTATTTTCCATAGTAAACCATAGATTTCTGTTTGTATGTCTGAATTCATAGGGTCCCTTCATCAGCTACTCTGAATGCACATCTTTTTATAGGAATCTTACATACATTATGCTTTTGGAAGCAAATGTATCAATATTCAGGTTTTAATACTAAGTAGTTAATTAATTATTTTTCCTAATTGCATTTTGTATACATGATAATTGATAGATTAAGGATTAGTTTTCCTACCATTATTAAACTGAATCAATAACAAATTCTTATGTTAGTCCACAAAATACCATGGAAATAATTTTTTTTCCTAAACTATCATTAATCCTTAGAATCCTTAGTTATATTTGTTAACTACTACATAAACCTTCACGGCTTATATCAGTAAGCTTGTATTTTCATGTGAAGTGTCAAAAAACCACGTAAAATATAAATTGCAGCTCAAGTATTTTCTCCATAGTCAACAATGTGGTAGCAACACCATAGCAACCCGTAAATAGTGAAGCACATCAGATGTTTAGAGTTTGTAACTGCACATGAGTGATGTCGCATTTATTCAGGAGGTGTCAGCTATAGAAATAAAATATACAATCATAGGAGTAGGACAGATCTGCACTTGTGACTCATGTTCCCATCTGCAAGTCCAATAATATGTCGGTGCCTTTGCGTATTTTACCATTCAGGTGTCAATTCTTGTGTATTTATTGTGTTTCTAAAATTAGGAATTAATGTGTTTAGTAGCTTCTGCTGAGAATATGATGTCACCAAAATTGTAACAAAAATGTAGAGATAATATTTACCAAAAAAAAAAAAATTCATTTTCATTCTTTCTCCAAAGTATGGATAAATATGCTTCATTAGGGTAAGGAACTTTATATAAGTGAAATTAAAATAGCACATAAACTTTAGAAAATGTATTTAGATGTAAATACTAAGACATTTAGTTAACCTGTTGGTAAAAACAATACAAATTTATGTCAGTAATTCTTTTCTAGTAATTCATTTTAAGAAACCTGAACAGTAAAAAAAAAGAAAATTTAGAAAAATTCAATATGTAGCTAATTATGTGCTGTGAAGAAAAAATGTATTTATTGACATAACTGTCATAAAATCTCTTCATCCTAAACCAGTTTGTAAACTGCACCTAGGAGATAAACGCAGCCTTCAATATGCTGAGTTTTCAAGTAAAGGAAAACAATCACTTGCAGCTAGTGTGTTATGGAAGAAAAAGAATACCTAAGTAAAGATATTGAAAAAAAATTTAAAAGTATGTTTACTTTATAACAATTAATTTTCACTTAGAATAGAAAGCTTGTATTTTTGTATTCAGGAAAGTACTTGGACGTCTTCAGGTAAACAGCCTTTGTTCTGTCATTCTTTCCGTAATTACTTCAAATTCGCTTGGGTAGAGATCTGAACAGGCAGTCTACAGGTTCAAACTCATTAAAAGTGTAAATGTATTTGCAGCTAAAATAATGAAAAATTCTCATCCATTCAGCTGAACCCAATTTTAACAAATGTCAGATCGTGATGAATAAAAAAACCCAAACTGATTACTTCTGAAACATTGAAGGAATCTATTTCCTGGGCATCTGTTTTCAAAAATTACACAAGAAAGTTTTTGCAGAAGTGAGAAATAAAAAGACCAACCAGCATTACTGTTACAAGTCTTTCCAGAGCCTCATTTGTGAGTCATCCCCTTCTCAAGCTCCTATGTGAGATGTTGATTCTCCTCCTATGTATTCTCCTCCTATGTGTTCTCCTCCTATGTATTCTCCTCCTATGTATTCTCCTCCTATGTATTCTCCTCCTATGTATCCTTCTCCTACATTCCCTTGGCTATCTCTGCCTGGCCCACATGTTCCAGCAAGAGCAGCAGCTAGCTGCAGCCACAGCCATGGGGCTTGCTGCACATTTTGGCTCTGATGGCAAACCACCACATCCCTAAATCATCCAGAACTCAGCAGTCCCAGTGGCACGTCTCAGAGCAGACACAGCGTGCTGTGGCCTGATGAGTCTCGGGGGATGAAACGGCAGAGCAAGCTTCTGTTGGTGCAGTTTAGAAGATCCAGTATTTAAAATGATTGCTGAAGTATGAAGAGGGAGACGCAGACACTTTGTATTTCCCCTCTTTTGTCTGGGCTTAGTACCATCTATTCAAAGGACCTTTGTGACTTCCCATGGTCTCCAAAGTCTCCGTTTCAGAATCATGCTGTACTAGAGTACAAACTCCAACTTTCCCAAAAACATATCTTTTGTAGCAAAATGTTAACAAAAACTCAATTAAATTCCTAATTTGCTAACTACCAGCGTATCAGACTTTCAATCAAGTTCCACTTTGTTCAACTGCCTGGTCTGTTTCAAAGTTTTCAGTAAGATAAAATGACTAGATGTGCTAAAATTACATTCTCATCTAATTCTTAGCGGGATGGATTAGACTACAAGATACAGAAACTTAAAACACTGAATTCAAACTTCTACAGCTTTGAAACTCTTAGATAAAGGCAAGTGGAAGATAACATCCTACACAAACATAACTCAGGCATAACCTCTTGATCTTCAGTACCAAAGAAAGGAGATTCAAAGTCAATTTTAAGTCTGTGCTTTGCCTGGGATCAGTATTTGACCTTTTAAAACTGAAAACCAGCTCCTTTTTACTGAAGAGCAGTACAAGTTCCTCAAATTGTTTTGAGATTGAGTTTGTTTTCTTGTCTGTTTTTAATTAAGTTGACCTTTTGCAGTCCAAATAATTCTTATTCATTAAAACTGTCAGTCCATCACTGAGATTAATATTAGCATCTAGTGAACCTATGATCAGTTTCAGCAATTTATAGAATATCATGGTTTTGATATGGTGTACAGTTATTATTCAGGTAGTTTATTATTTATTCCAAATTATTTATGAAAACTGAATTAACATGGTGAAACTTTAAAAATTATATTCTGTTTAAATCTTTCCTTTTCAAGTCAGCTTGAAACCATGGGGTTCATGGTGGTTACAGGAAATGTTTTGAATTTACAGGGTCTTTATCAATGCAGTGATAGTATTATAAACAAATAGTGGACCATTTAACAATACAACCTCAAGAAAACTGACAAAGCAATTTTGGAAAACTTGTCCTCTCCTCCCCAAAATATAATCAATGCACCAGAAAAATACCCAAGTGCTTCAGAAAAGCCCAGAGAGCCACCAGCATTGGGAACAGGAGATGGTGGTCAAGGGGAACACAGAAGATGGGCCATTTTCTTTACTCCATTCACCTCATACTCTCCCAGGATCCATGGACACTAAGTTAAGAATTCTATAGGGCTGACTCATGATATTTTCCTCCATAACCTTCTGTGGCTAGCACATCTCCGACATTCAGAAACCATAATGTAAATCTTAAGTCCATTTTGACATCTCCTACATTTCCAACAAGGAATCTTCCCTTCTAGGCACTGAGGTCAATAACATTTTGTTCCACCTTCAGTTTACCCATCAGTTCAACTTTGTAAACCTTAGTCATTACCCTCCTGACATTTCTCTCCAGACTGAAGATCCCCACCTGCTTAGTCTCCCCTCACAGTGAGCCACTCCAAACTCTGGCTCATTTCATTTGCCTCCCCCATGAATACTTTCTGTGTGCCCTTTATATCCTTTGACTTGCACAGAGCTCTGCACAGTGTAACCAACAGTACACCACAATGTTTGATATGAGTACACCACAATGTTTGATATGAGTACACCACAATGTTTGATATGAGTACACCACAATGTTTGATATGAGTACACCACAATGTTTGATATGAGTACACCACAATGTTTGATATCACCAAAACAGCATTTTGTTTGTTTGTTTGTAATACCCTTGCTGATGCAACCTAAAACACTGTGGCTTTTTATTTTGCTGTCACCCCATCTTGTGCCTGTAAACACTTTCAGCAATAAGGTCAGGATTGCTTTCTGGACTTGTAACAAGCTCAGCATCATTTAAGTTTGGGATAGTCTGTTTGTCTGAAATATTCCAAGCCCCACATTTGTCTCTGATGGAGATCATCTGCCACTTGTTGCCCATCTGCTCAGTTTTGAAGTTCTCACTATGAATTCAGCCTTTGACTACCTGAGGCAGAATGTCATCTGTGTTCTTGGAAATGTCACCATACACCTCATGTCTCCAACAAATTTCTCACATTCATGCACCTTCTAAAAATATCTGTATCACTTTCTGTTACTCCTGTAATTGCTTCCCTCCTCCCCTCAGCCCCAACTGATCTTTGAATTCAGCTTGGAAAATAAGCCTAGAATGGACTGTCAATGCCTCACATAAAAGTTCAAAGCTTTATGTAAAACTGTGCAGGATTATCAAAATCAGTTTCTTTCATTTGGGTAAGCAAATAGCAAAAACAGAACTTACAATATATAAAAATTCCTTGCCAAATAATACTTAGCAGCATTACACTTGAATCTGAAATCACTAACAGATTTCATTTCTGGAATCCATTATATTGCTAATTTCTTGCCACTTTATCTTGAGATCTGATGAGCAAAAAAATGTAATAGGAAAAAAAAAATCAGTTGATCACTACTCTGAGCTACTGAGAACTGACTTTAAAGCAGAGCATAATATGTTATCTACAAAGAATAAAAATTGAAACCCATTAAAATTATTATGATTATAGTCGGTTTTCTTTTCTGGTTTGCAGAAGGTTCTAAATGTTAACATCTATTTTTTTTCTTTGAAATTATTATATGAAGATGTGTTATACCAGATCTGCTCTCCCTTCAGTATCACCTTCATTCAATATGATTTTAAAATGTTCCTCCCATTTTCTCATTCTCAAAATTGACTTGAAAAAATCTTAATCCCCTTCATAGTAATAACATTATTTTAACGATGAAAATTTAATTTATAGGAAACAGACAAAAATAAAAGGACTATTAAAACTTATGTGAGTCACAATATAAGCATTCTGACTTTGCAGGTTTTTTTTTTTAATAGTCTATTAAAGCTATTCTGAAAAAGAGAAATCGAATATGTCAATTGACCCATATTTTTTGTAATTTATATTCTACTCATATATTTAAATAAATTTGACATAGTACCAACACAAGTATTGGACAATGCCATAACTATATTAGCTCCTTGGACTGTAAGTAGAGGCCACTTCCTTCAACTTTTGTTTGCCTCATGCTTTGATCTTAAGGATAAGTTAAAGTTTTTTTGGGTGACATGCGTTTCAAGTCTTAAAAAGAGAGAATCTGACTGCACCCAAAACCAAATTAGGACAAATAATGAAAAACTAAAAGACGTCAAAGCGTAAGAGTTGTGCAAATCCCATGACACCGTGGCTACATCAAGACTGTGCAGCTGATAAGACTGTGGTCTTATTATGCCCAGGTCATCAATAATTGAGACCTACTTAGAACACACCCATTTTTCCTGTCAGCTGGGTTTCTTTCCTTTGAAATTCCACTCTAGAAGAGTAAAAAGAAGAAAACAAAACAAAACAAACCACCACATGTGTGGTGGCAGAAGTTAGGGTAGGATGTGTTTCCAAGACCCGGGAGCAAAAAGCATTCCCTGGCTCTGACACAGCCAAGAGGACTGGGAGGTGAATAGAAACATCCTGAGCACATGAGTCTCACTAAAGTACACCAGGAACATTTCTATCAGTGCAGCACAACACTATCTGCATTCCTCCTGGTGCAGTGCTATTATTCATGCAAAGTTCACTAACTGAGGTCTCCGCAATCATTTTCCTCTAAATTACACGAGCTGTCATTCCGGAGGAAAACAAACCAATCGGTCAACATACTAAACAGAACAAAAGGAGGAATACATGTGCAAGTGTTTATTTAAGAACTTTCATCTAGGTAACGTGACTGGATTATTCCCACTTAACAAATCCTAGGCTTCTTTAAAATGCAGAATGTGCCAAGAAACTCCATGTAATATTCTAACACTGCTTTGAGCCAAAAGCACATTCAGTTAGACATTTCTACCAATATGTGAAGGGATGACCAATAACAGTCTTAACCAGAACAGGAATACATTTTATATCCTCGGACAAAGCTCAACCACCAATCTCTTTCTTCTGTGTTGCCAAAGCAGATTACAGGGCTGTTAAAATGATGTATTAATATTTTGTGTTTGCACTTACATGACAAGTTAATGCTTAGAAACACAGATGAGTTTCCAATGTGCAAAAGAACAGCTTTCTATGTGGCAAATAAAGGCCAAGGACTCCCTTGTGCAACAAATAACAGTATCATCAACACCTGGAAATAATTATTTAAAACATCTCTGAAGCTTCTGACAGCTGTAGATTATTTGTTGCATCTCCTTTTAACACAGAATCATTTAGGTTGGAAAAGACATTCAGCATCATTTAAGTCCAGCCATTAACCCAGTACTCCCATCCCTAAGTGACACATCTACATATCTTCTTAATACCACTGGGAAACCTTATAGCACTTTTCAATACCTAAAGGGGAACTACAGGAAGGCTGAAAAAGGACTTTCTACAGGGGTATGTAGAGATAGGACAAAAAGAGAATTGCCTTAAGATGAAAGAGTGTTTAGATTAGATATTAAGAAGAAATTATTTGCTTCTGGGATTTGAGGCACTGATACAGGTTCTCCAGAGAGATTGTGGAGTTCAAATCACTGGAAATTTTCAAAGCCAGGCTGGATGAGGCTCTGACAGACCTGATCTAGTAGAAGTTTCACTGTCTATGCCAGGGGAGTTGGAGCTCCACTAACTTTAAGTTCCCTTCCAACCTCAACCATTCTGTGATTGTATGGCAACTCAATCTCTTCCTTGGGCAGCCTGTTCCTATGACTGACAACATGTTCCAAGTGAAACTTTAATCATGATTAGGCTCAGTAATAACCCTTCAGGACACTCCCTTCTTGATGCTAGTAAACATTTTCACAGCTTTTTCGCCCCAGCGTCTCTGAACAGAAAAATGATATGCGACATATCTGATGAAAAAAAACTTGTTGCACACTACCAGTTCTAATACGTTTCCAGCACTGATCAATATATCTCTAAAAGGAATATTCTGGGATTTTAAAAAAAACATGCATGAAGAAAGCTCTGCCTGTATTTTCTACTGTATTTTAAAGCAGAATGGCATATCCAGTTAGACTTAGCATCTAGGTTAAGAACATGCTCTTTAATAAGACCTATCTTAACAGCAACATTGTTTGTTTTTTTTTTTTAATTGGAAATTCTCTTTTTCAAGGTATAAAACTATTTTTGTATTATCTTTAACTCAAACGCTCTAGCTTTCTGTGCCTGCATAGGAAAACCAAATTTATCTAAAAGTGATCATAAATAATATTAAATGGATAAATCCATTTTTTTAGTCCAATCTATGAAATGTAGATGTTGTTGGCATTGATCTTGATAGATGAAATAGATTAGGATTACCTTTTAAAATCAACTAAGGTATTATTAGTATACTTTTATGACACACAGTCAAACAGAAAGATAATAAACCAGTCGTAAATTCTGTACTGTTCTACTTAAAACTGAGTAGTTACAGATGCTTGTTTGGTTCTTTTAAACATTAGAAGTTAAAAGATAAAAATATGGAGTATGGAAGGGAGTGGTGGTCACTGACGGGAGTAGGTAGAAAAGAATTAAACAAATTATAGTGTATGAACAATGGATAGAACGTAAAATTTAATTACTGATAATTCCTTTTATACTTGAAACTCTAGATGTTGAAAGCTCCTTTGAAATTTCAAGCCAGAATAAAATCTAAAATAACTAAAAATAATATCACAATATTTTTACCCTCTTTTAACCTACCTCTTTTTTTTCTCTACCAACTGTCTGCAGATCTCCTTCCACCGGTTATTCAAACTTTCCAGCTGTTCCTTCAGCACCTTGGCATCTGCCTTTGATGACTGTTCAATAATCTCTTCACCAGTTGCATTCAATGTTTTGACAACAGCTTGCTGCTGCCCAATGCCATCCTGAAGCTCCTGCAAAATACCCAACACATTCAAATCTTTTTAAGGAAGTTAAGCATGAAAAAAATGCTTCATCACATACCGGCCAGACAGAAAGAGGTGAAAGTTTTTGCACTCCTCTGAAATCCAAATGAAAAATCCAAGATGAGTAGACGTAAGGACACCTCATTATTTTGTAGCAAATCCCTTTCAGTACATCTCTGCAGCCTTTTATCCCCTCCTGTATTGCTGTCTACTGGAGAGAATTACAGTAATACTCAGCACATCAATTAATAAGTACCAGTTGTGAACAAATGTACTTCTACACCCCCAAAGGTACACATCACATTTAAGATTCTACAAAGCACTGCAAGATTTAAACTACAAAAGTGCAAAGTTCCTGTTAGCTATAAACTCAAATAAACAGTGTCAGGAAAGCAGACACTGTAAAACTTCTGATTCCAATAAAGAACACCTTATTATCTAATTGTGACAAGCCTAATATCTCATGTGTTTTTTCATTTGGTTTTGTTTGTTTGGTTTTTGGTTTTGCTTTGTTTTTTTTTTTTTTTGGGGGGGGGTTTGGGGGGAGGTTCTTCTGTTGTTGCTGTTGCTTTTTAGGTTTGATTTGGAGTTTGGTGTTTGTTGGTTGGTTTGGTTCTTTTTTTTTTAACAGGACTGGGGAGAAAAACACTTGTAAGAAAAAGCATTGCAGCATTTCTATTTACACACAGAATTAAAAACTACCAAAAGATAACCAATATGGGCCATTCTTAAGTTTTACTAAATGCATTGGGATACATTTTTCTCCATCTTTTATGATAAAACAAAATATCTTTTCTTCAGAATTCTTGTAGCTATCTTAATGTTTAAAAAAACCAGAATTCTGAATCTGTAGCTTAGATTGTAACACTGTATGCCTGTTGAATCAAGTTCATATTTATAAAAAATCAATATTTTCATATTTTTAGTCATCAGTAGAGCATGAATATTTTTCCCTTGAATTCCTCAGAATATATAAACAAAAAAAAAAGTGTAAAATAATTTTCAACAGTTTGCTGCTAAAATAAGCAGGAACTGAAATAACATCAGCAATCTACACTGTGATATTCATACTTATGACAGATTTTCACAACTTCAGGAAGTGTGTCTGAGTCCTGTCTACATACAAAGGCTTTCAAGTAAAATGCTGAAGCTAGTTTTTCTGGAGAAAACCAAATACTTCAGTATATCATACTCCAGAACAAAATTACATATTTTCTTTCTAAATGCATAGCACAAATTGCAGAGAAACTCAGTAAACCTGCATATTACCTTTGGTCATGAGGTTATGGTTGAAGTTCACAAACTGAACCACTCTGGAAGTTTACTTGTTCTAACATGATCAAACTCAGTTGCCAGCTACTAATTCATTAAATTGCATTGAGTCAGTTGAATGCTCTGTCTCAGTTTTTTGCACAAATTTTGCAGGGACAGCTTGAACACCAGCACCAGCATAGCCTGGGGCACAGGGGTCAATGCCAGCAAGTTGCTGTGGTGTTTGCCCACAGTCCTGGACACGGGGCTGTAGCTGAAACAGAAGTTTGTACTATTGAGATTTAGCTTATTTTTACTATGCTTTTTGTTTGGTTTTATCACAATTTCTTTTAGGTTGTCACAGGACACACAAACCCCATCCCCAAATTATTCCTTAGATTCCTCTCAGTAAAAACTATTCTGATGATATGTTGGGGGTTTTTTCCAAACTGTTTTGAAAGTTTCAGAAGAAGAAGAGGCTGTGATGAGCATAACATGGCAGTAATCTGGATCCTGTTTTATTATGTTTTGATAGGATGAGTAACATTTTTCTGCAGGATCCTTACAAGCTACGTGACAGTCCAGTCACGTTGCCTCAAGCACCCTGCTGCCCCACAGTGTCCCAGCACAGCTTGCTTTGCCTGTGGAATGAGTAAGGTTTTTAAGGTATCTTTGTAGCAGAAACTGCAAGATTTTCTAAGAGCCAGAATAGACACATAAAAGCCTCTTACTTTGAGATATAAGACCTTTTCTTTCTGTGATGCACATTAATACAGTAATACCTGGTCCAACTTTTGGCTATTATTTTCAGGTACATGATTTCACTGTTAGAAAAAAAATAGCAGCAATGGCTAGGTTGTTTGTCTAAATGCAAATATTTTCTACTATTGCAAGTCTGATTTGGTCTTTCCACTGCCTACTACCCTTTTGGTAATGCCCAGCTTAAACTAAGAACCTACTTTTTGCACATATTCACTGTATTTCACATTGATTTTAGCACTAGAGCCTTTGCATTGAGCAGTAGGGAGCATTACATGGGTAAATCATAACAATGTATAGTTTGGGAAAAAATATATTGGACTAAGTGGCTTATTTCCAGCAAGGCACTTGGGACCTTGTGAAGTTAAGATCCATACCATTTACTGAGAAAAACAACTCAGAACAAAGCTTCTACTTATATGCAGAGGCCCATTCATCCAGAATAGGAGATCAAAGCAAGAACAGAGTTGGGAAATTCTGCTTCTGGAACTCTGGAGGTTTTAGAAGCAAAATTTCTGGAAATTTGTTATCTATGAATCCACTTCTCTAAATGACAGAAACGACAACGAGTCAGTAAAGTACTGTGAAGTGAAATGCTAAGTGAAAGCTCATTCAAGTACTCTGAGCTTATTTCCTGTACTCACAGAATCTTAAATTAGGTTTTCTCTCTCCCCCAGCATACACAAACACCAAAGAGCAACCAGTACATGATTTCCACACTTATTTGAATTGACACAAAGTTAAACAAAGGAATTTTCTCATTTAACCTCTGACATATTATGTAATAGGCCTCACTTACAAAGTAAAAAAGAAAATGGCTAGCTCAATGGCAGGAGTGGTCTTAGAACTTAAGATCCCCAATGCTGGAATGGGAGCAGGATGTGTAGGAAGGAGAAGTGTGAACTTCCACCAGAATATGAGAGAAGTCTTCTGGCCATCTGCATTTCAGATCACCATAAAGAACTCAATCTGAGATGGTTTGTTTTCAAGTACTCTAAGCACTTAGCACTTTTCACATGAATTAACACAAGCACATGTGCTGATAAAGTTCTTTTGGATTCCACTGCTCATGAAAAAGATGGCTGTTGGTTGTAGATACTGCAGAAAGTATCCATGAAGACATTAACATTTTTTAAAAGCCTCCCATGAAGGCATTAACATTTTTTAAAAGTATTTTTAATGAAGAGAACAAAAGTTTTTAATTGTTTTGCTCAAAGCCACATTTTCACATGCTCATCCCATAGTTATTACCACAAAAATGCTTTTCACAATTTACATTAATGTCTAAGGTTAACAAACAGAATAATTTATTGTTGTCGAAAAGCCCTGCAGCAACATGAAAAAAATACCACAAAAAAGCTAATTTCTGTCAGAAAAAATTAATGGTCACAAAATGATTTAAGACAAAAAAAATGTACTGCCTCTCCTTCATGCAGTGTAAGGTACAGATCCAAAAGCACTTAAAGGTGCTATGCACCACTTTAAGAAAACTGTAGTCCTAAATTCAACATTTATGTTCTAATCTTCAGTCATTTACATAAATTTCTCTTCTGCTTTAAATCACATAAAACCATAAGGTTGACATAAGAATGTCTACTCAGATGCAACGATATAAATCAAAGAACCGTGGAAACATCTGGTGGAAAACTATCCCCAAAACAACTTGCTAACATTGGGTTACCAGAATGAATTTACCCATTAAGAGTACGTACCTCTGTTCAATATACCATTAGAAATAAGGAAGAAATTAATTTTCTAGGCAGTTAAACCCTAGTGATTTAATCTGGAGACACATTACTAGCACTTTGCTAGGATTAAAACAATCAGCAAAGAGTACATGATGTTTCCTAACTGTTTGGTGACAAACAGCTATGAAATGTTCGTTGCTTGGTGTGCATTATGTTGGTTATTGTGCTACTATTATTATGAATTATAGAAATTCAGGACAGCTGATGGAGATGGAAACTTGAAAAAACACTGCAAAAGTCAATGTTTGCTAAGGAGTTGACAACAATTTAAAGAAAAATGTTTTCTTCTTAACATAAATTTTACAAATTATAATAGCTTCAATATTAATAACAAGCCTGGTCAAGAACAGTATTTGAAAGAGTATTTGAAAGAGGTGACAGTAGGCTCTAGGCAGATTCTCCCTGTAAAGCAGACCTGGTTTATGTTGTCTGTATTACTGGTTTTGTGTATCAGCTGTACATGAGAAACCAAAGGAAAATTACTGCAGACCTGTTTTCTGAACATACAATAAATACTGCAAAAGTAAAAGGAGATTTCATTCTCACTTTGAAAAAAATATAAATAGAATTATTTGTGGCTTTAGTCACAGTTTGTCTAAAAAGCTTATAAAGCATATAAACATTTTGCTTGATTTGGTATGCAAATTTCTTTCTTGGAGAGCCTTAGGAAATTACTATTTTATCCTGCTTTCTGTATTACTTCTTTTTTTCTACAGTTTGGTGCTGTACAGTTAGGAAGATATGAGGGCCAGTGTTTCCTTAGATGGATTTTATATTATCCATGACTGATAGTATAGATAAAGAAAGCTGGCTACAATGCTACTGCACAATTGTATATTTTAACAAAATAAATGGAGATATAAAACTTCTTATGGTCTGCCAAAAGCTTTTAAATCACCAAGAACTCCAGATTCATTTGAAAGTTGTAATCTCTTCCAGACTTTATCCTTTGACTGTGCCTTTTGTCTCTAGAAAGGGAGAAATCCATCCTTCAGAAGAAAAGTCATAAAAGTGGAAATTTCATTATTTTACCTACACAAATTCTTTAGTCCATGTTGCTGGCCTTTAAAAAGCAATAGTCTACCATGGCTTAGCAACTTCACACCACAGGCTGCTACAGTAATTCCAGATTCCTGCCACTGCCACCTGTGCTGCTATCAAATATACCAAATTCATCTCCAGCTCATCTCCAAGATGGACCTGCTGCTGGCCGAGGATGAGCCACCCCTGGGAGAACATCTGGGATAATACGGTTAAGAAGGGGACTGAAATCCTGTGTACTTGAGAGGGAGGAGTGAGAATGTGTGAGAGAAACAGCCCTGCAGACACCGAGGTCAGTGCAGAAAGAGGGGCAGGAGCTGCCCCAGGTGCCTGAGCTGAGGTTCCCCTGCAGCCCGTGGGGCAGACCATGATGAGGCATCTGTGCCCCTGCAGCCCTTGGAGGATCCACTCCAGAGCAGTGGGATGCCCAAAAAATAGGCTGGTGGGAAGCCTGTGCTGGAGCAGGGTCCTGGTAGAACCAGTGACCCCATGGAGACAGGAGCCCATGCTGGAGCACGTGTGTCTCCACGCTGGAGCCATCTGTTCCCGAGCTGCACACGGTGGGAATCTCCCCGTGCTGGGGCAGGGAAGGGCTGTGAGAAGTCCTCCCTCTGAGGAGGAAGGAGCAGCAGAAACAACGTGTGATGCACTAATCAGAGCCCCAGTTCCCCATCCACTTGTATCACTGGAGGTGGAGATTCAGAGATTTCAGGAGTGCAGAAAATCCTAGGAAGGAGGGAATGTGTTTTAAGATTTGGGTTTGCTTCTTATTGCCCTGTTCTGATTTAATTGGAGATAAATGCAATTGTTTCCTCAAGCTGAGTCTGTTCTGCCCATGTTGGCAACTGGTGAGTGATCTCTCCCTGTACTTATCTTGACCCATGAGCCCTTCACAGTATTTTTTCCCCCTGCTATGCACCTGAGGAGGGGGGTGACAGAGTAGCTTTGGTGGCCAACTAGTGTCCAGCCAGGGTCAGCTCACCACAAAAACGCTCTGTGGCTTAGAAGCATTGAAAAAAATTATATATTACTGGTTCAGGTGAGAGCTGACCATGGCAATTTAATAATCTTAAAAACTATATAGATAAACAGTATTGTTTTCAAATGCTGATAGTTTGCAATCATACTAAATCCTTGTAAAGTTCTATAAAGATATACACCAGATTAATAATAATAATAAAAAAAAAAAGAAAATCACTTTCCCATTTTTTTCCAGTGACATGTAATTGTAAAAATGAGCCATATCCCTTTAAATTCATATTTCTTGTCTCTTTCTAATGTGACACAAAATTGTGATGAAAGTCATTTTAGTATTGAACTGTAAAGTGCATGACCAGAGGTCTATTTTGTGTTTCTAGCCAAAATGAAACAGTTGCTTTTTATTAGTATATTAATTCAATTTAATTTTAGAACTGATTTAGAAATACTGCAGGGAGAAAAAGAGACATTTTTTCCTTGCAAAAACTCTACTGCTACTGCATGCTAACTATAATGCTTCAGGTTAAACACATAAAATTCAACTCTGAGTCCAAAAACCTACACACAGATTTTGCAGCACACACCACTGAATGCCACTGTAATATATTAATTTGCATACTGATGTAGCATCAAAATGTGAAGACAATACTCAGTCAAACAACTTTTTAATTTACCTCTACACAGAATACAATATGGCCTAATTTGATACCATGTTTATCAGCAATACTGATGGATTTATCTTAATATCACAACAGTGTATTTAGCTAAATAAGCGATTTTAATCCAACTCAATGTGAACGCAGTTCTTAATTTTTTTTCTGTCATATTTAAAGCAACTTGTTTTTCTTCTTTTAAGTTAAAAACAGATAGTTACAACACCTTTATGATTTCACAGATTTTCCTGATTCTTACAGAACTATCCAGACTCTTGCATAACCCAAGTTATTTCTTATATACCTTCTGTGCATCAAAAACTAGAAAACTTCAATTTATTTTCCTGGGGAATCTATACCTGGAAAGTGTTATCTATACTCATTAACTCAGCAGCACTGGAATAAACACATGTGCCTCAGCATCCTGTTTTCTTTTCAAACATTATATTTAACCTGTTACATATTACCTCTTTCTACTGCAGATATCTCCCCCTCAGGCATTTGAATAATATATTTTTTATAGTTGCATAAAATATATTTGTATAACCTTCTCTGTTGGAATTCTCATCAGTATCTTTTACATTTTATTTTAAAGCAAGTTAAAATGATACACACATTTTTTCATTCAGAAAATCCTCATGTGTTTGTTCTTTTTCATTAATATTTAAAGCATATATTTTTGACAGATACAAGAAACTTTTCTGGATACTTTTTATTCTGTGAAAACTAAAAATTGAGAAAAAATAGAAAAACCTACTAATAATATCACTCTGCCCATTTGTAAGAAAATAATGGCAAAAAGATTTGGACTAGTAGTCAGTGTACATTGACTTGGCTGCAATTGTTGAAAACTATAAAGGAATAAATGTATCCCAAAAAATGTGAAGCCTACAAAAGTGGCTTCCCAGCTGTGGAAAATTACTGTGGCAGGCAAAGGGATGAATCAGTTTAGGCTCACAACTGCTTCTGTACTGGAGCATCAAGAGCAAAGCCAGTAAAATGGTGTTGGGTACCATGGACAGCTCCACCAACAACTTAACTGTTACTCATCCTCACATTATGGCCCTGCAATACAACAGGAACAAACCATGGGCATTGGTTCAGTGAGAAAAGGGAGACAAAACTAAAATATTTCCTGAGGTTTCAGCAAGGTTAAAACCAAGCCAGCAGAAACGTTCAATTTTCCAGAAGAAAAGGAAGAATTCTAATTACAGCAACAAAGTTATTTCCCTGCCCAGTGCTGGAAGGATCATACAGCGTAAGCTCAACTGTCCTGAACTTAAGATAGACCCAAAAATCCCTAGCAAATCATTTACCAGAGGATTCTGGCAGCCAGAATTAATTGTCTACCTCCTGCTTCTCCTCCTCCTGTCTCCATTAAGGCAGCATTTGCCTCAAACCTCTGAGCGAGACCAACCTGAGGGAGAATGTCAGTGGCAAGGGACAGATGACAAACCACCTGTCTGTAAGCAGCTACCACTCCATCCTCATTCTTCCTCTCTTTGGATCTTGCTGGACCTGCCCTTGTCTTTCATATCTCCATCAACTCTAGATTCTTAAGAGCTGCAGCTTTAGCTCTCTTAGTGCTGAGAAGAGGGTTTCTGTCCCAGCTGAGTCATATTCGTTTAAGAGGACTGGCTTTACTCCCTACGACTACCACTGG
Organism: Motacilla alba alba; assembly: GCF_015832195.1. Taxonomy (NCBI): domain Eukaryota; kingdom Metazoa; phylum Chordata; class Aves; order Passeriformes; family Motacillidae; genus Motacilla; species Motacilla alba. The sequence goes on from NC_052016.1 coordinate 114,197,739, forward strand.
GGTGTTTCTTGATCCCTGCTATGCTTCATTTTCTTCAGTACCTTAGCCTATGAATCCATCTTGCTCCTTCTTCAGAGCATAATTATAGCATTGGGGTCTGATCTTTTATTAATTCAAAAGCTTTCCTAAGCATGCCAGTGTTGCTACTCAAGGGATATCTGATTTACATATTCCCATAATTTCATTTCTGATTACTAAATTTATCAGCTTGCTTCAAAGTAGTTCATAGTATAAACATAGTAAGACTTTCAGGAACTGATGTTCATTGCATATTCAACATTTTTCTCAGAACAGCACCAGAGTTTCAAAATACAAATCAATATGTTTTCTAATAAAGTTTTCTTTCAGTGAAAAACATGCGCCCCTGCATCCCAATCTTTTGGGAGAAGAAAAACAGACTTTTTTAAAACATCAAGAGTTAGAAATAAAAATAAACTTTTATAGGCACTAGGTACTCTCTGCTGGACAACAACTGACTTCAGTTCAGCTCTTCTCACATCTTCAACCAGAGGTTATATTGAAATTGAAATAATTGTATCAAATCTGATAGAAATATGTGTTGAAAACAGAATTGTATCAAATCTGATAGAAATATGTGTTGAAAACAGAGGAAAACCAGGCTAAGGATGGGGACCCAGCAAACAAGCAATTCAGGAAATTCTTCTCTTTCCGAAGATGACACTATTTCACAGACTTGTAAACAGAAACAAAAGAACCTCAAACCTTGTTGTTGTTGTTGTTTTTTTTCCTAACTGAAATATTTAAGGGGGTTATGGGTGTTTTACTGACCCACAGAAATCTACGAAGCAGAAGTGTGAAGTTGTATGTTTTTTAACATGCTCAGCTTCCCTGAGTGATAGACAATGAGGGGACTTGGTACTACTCTGAACTAGATTCCAGGAAAATGGCTTGGGGAAAAATCCCCTGTACTTCTATCAAGTGACACTGCACACGGAAGAGTCATACTTAAGTAAAAATCACATTCCTTTTTGCTTTCTGTGGATAATGTATAATGTCTGCAGACTTCCAAGTTTCTAAAAACAGAGTGGTGTTGTCCTGCTCTACACTGGTGTAGCCTCCCCACCTCCTGGGGTAGTTTTGGGTGCCACAACATATAAAAGACATTAAACTATCAGAGAGCACCAAGGGAGGGCAGTGAGGATGGAGAAGGGCCTGGAGGAGAAGCTGTGTGGGGAGGGGCTCAGGGCACTTGGTGTGTTCAGCCTGGAGAAGACTGAGGGGAGACCTCACTGCAGGTACAGCTTCCTCCTGAGGGGCAGAGGAGGGGCAGGCACTGATCTCTGCCCTGTGGTGACAGTGACAGGACCCGAGGGAATGGCCTGAAGCTGTGTCAGGGAGGTTTAGGCTGGGTATCAGGAAAAGATTCTTCACCCAGAGAGTGGCTGGCACTGGCACAGGCTCCCCAGGGCAGTGGCCACAGCACCAGCCAGACAGAGATCAGGAATCATTCATAAAACCTTCTCAAACACAGGATGGGATTCCTGGGGCTGTCCTGTGCAGGGCCAAGAGTGGGACTCTCTTCCACTTCCAACTAAGGATGAACTGTGATTTTATAACTTTAGTACTGAATTGTAGACAATATGTAATTAACTACAGCTTCCCATGTTTAGAGAAGACAGAACAGAATTAACCCACTGCCATTCACAGCTCACATGACATCCAATCACTACCCATACAATCATCTGAGAATGAGAACTAGTTATCAATGCTTCATTAATGCTAAGTTATATTAAGTCTGTTATTTTATAAAGCATGAATACAGTTTGTAAAAGTGATATAGTAACAGAAAGACAACTTGATCACTACATTCTAAGTTTTTTTTTTTTTGCAAGGTGCTACACATGGGAAAACCAATGTGTTTTACAAAACCAGTAGTTTTAATTAGGCAATTTTGTGGAGTTCCCTTGTTTTTATTCACAAATCTCCACATTTTAATCAGCATTAAATTTTGCTTTCAATGTACACCTGATTTCAAATAAGTAATTTTATAAATGATAATATCATCTTAGGTAACTTAAATTATTATATTTTACAATAAAATTACAAAGGAATGGTACAACCCAAGAAAAAACTGGCATAAGTAAAAACATTCAATTCAACCCCTAAGAAAAATCCAAGTGAAAAGCAAGTTGCACTACAAAAAATAGGAGTCTTCTGGTGCACATCAGTCTCCTAAAAAAAGTTTTAAATTGTCCAGTCCACAAATATAATTGATTTTCTCTGCTTATTTTGTATCTATACTAAAAAATATTACAATAAAAATAAACAGATGTTAGATATCTAATCAATATTTAAACTTTCTGTACTGTATTTATACTTTCTGTATTGCAGCATCCCTCACAGCAGGAAAAATGGTTACCATATAGAAAAACTTATTGTGGTTCAAAATAAATATATTGATTTTTTTCTGAAGAGAAAAGATTGATGGAATTTTTCAGTCAATCTCTAAAATTCCATTGAAGAAGTTAGATAAAGCTAGATACTACTAATAATTTAATAAATGAGTAGGAAATAGGACAAACAACATAAATCAGGTGGTTTTTGCAGCCTTCAAACCTCATTTTGTCCCTTAAAAATGCTAATAACTCTAACTGTACTTAGCGTATTTTACAAATATTTTAGTCAGAATTAAGTGTTTACATTTTTTTTGCATAATTCTGACCAAGGTATTTCTTAAACTCCGTATAATTTTGTTTCGTGGTAATTTTAACACTCAAAAAGGTATTTTTCTTCCATTTACTGTGAGATTGCACACCGAATACACCTTATAGACCGCATATGTTATGCAAGAAATCTGGCCACGAAATTCTAACATCAAGAAAGAAGAGGAAAATATTTGTTTGGCTATAAAATCCCCTTCACTGTTCTGTTTTCCTGCTGAATCACTAGAGGCCGCAGGATTGAGTGTGCATGCCTCAGAGGAGTCACTCCAAGGAACAGCTTTTCTGGGCATGGGGACCCAAATCAAACATGGGATTCAGCTGGAATCACAGACTGAAAACAGACACTAAAATCCCATGAGCTCCATTTACACAGGGAAACAGGCTGAAAAGTCCCTCCAAGTCCTCCCAGTGCCAGAAAAAAAACATGGAGTGGGGGGCTTACGGCACAGCTCTGACCCTGAGCTCTGGGCTCAGGGCAGTCAGGGGCACTTCCTGCACAAGGCTTAAATTATTGGAGCCACAGGGAAAAACAGGTTCATCTAAGGTTCACAGGCACTTCTTTGTGGCTTCTCTGCTCTCCACTTTCCAAGAGAAGCAAGGAAGATTTTTTTTTCAGTAATCACCTACTTTGAGACTGCCTGGAGTTATAGTCTCAAAATAAAACATTGTTATGAAGCTGCCATCTGAAAATGCTTACACCATCATAATTATTAAATCTGTGGTTCCCATATAAATATCCTTGAGCAAAATTAAAGAGTTTTCTTATAACTAATTGCTATATCAGAAAAGAGCAAATAATATCAAAGAGATGTAAATACTATTTCTTTGCATAAAGACAGATGGAAGCCAGGGTAAATAACAGTCCATAAAAGCATTCGTGAATTGGTATAAATTAATGAATTTATTAAAATGCACCATTCCAAACAGATGATGAGGCCAAAAAAAAAAAAAAAAAAGGAAAGAATATAATTAAAACCAAACTAAATCTCTTGTAATTGAAAAAAAAAAAAAACCAAAACAAAACAGAACTACACCAAGATTTTCTTTGTTGTTGTTGTTTGTGCCAAAACACTTAGGAATATCCTGAGCACATACTTGTTTCTATGAAAACCAGTCTTGAAGCATCTCAGGTGTTTCACTTTGCATGATAGATATACTCTAAGTCTTGATTACTTCCCAATTAAGGACACTTGTGATTGTCAAGCTCCACTTTCCTTATATCAGCCCTCAGACAGGAAGAAAGCTGAAGTGAGTTCTACCAAGAAAAGAAATAGCTACCTGCAAATGGAGGCAAAAGGAGTCTGAGCTCACTGGGGTTCTGCACAGTTTATTTTATGTGAAACTGGACATTCACAAGACAGAAGATGAGGCAAAATATGATTTAGTCACACCTTTGAGATGAATGAGATCCCCTCTTTTTGCTATTCTAGTCTCAATGTTTTTCTGAAGGGTATAGAAGTGGATTATGTGAAGTAAAAGTATGACAAAACTCAAAATTTTTGGTGTTTGCTTTTGGGTTTTGTTCTTTTTTTGGGATTTTTTTGTTTGCTTGCAGGGCTTTTTTTGGTTTTTTTTTTTTTTTGAAATATCCTAGTTCCTGATACTAGTCAAAAATAATGCATTAGTCCTTAGAAAATCTGCAAAGACTGAAGTTACATAATTCATTCCTTCAGTGGTGAATCAAGATATCTATTTGTATGGGTAAATAACCACACAGGACTGATGGCAGGAGGATACTTCCCAGAAGTGTTGGCAGTGATAACATGCATAACGCAATGAGATTTTAAATGAGAACACAGCTTTTGTAAATAATGTACACTCTTCAAGACACCCTGGAGGCACTAGACAACGCAATTCCTTCAGACAGAGATCGTGTTTAAAATCCTATTTTTCCTCAGTGTTCCTGATTTCCATTAGAAACTTATATCAGACAAAATGAAAGGGTTTCAAGTGAAGTGTTTTGGACCCTAAGAGGAGGGCGTAAGAAACAGGATCTATAAATATAAACCAGAAAGCTAACCCAAAACAAGAACAGTGTTGCTGACTTCTCTTATTTGAAATGATGATAAATCACTTATACAATTTTTTTAAGAGCAAAAGGGAAATTTTGCTTACAGAAATGCACATTCTGTTGTAACTTCTCCACTTACAGGTCCCAGAAAGGGAGGGTGAAAAAATATTCTGCTCAACTTCTGCTTGAATCACTGTAAATTGTAGAGCAATTCAGAGTTTGGTCTAACAAAAATGGATGAGCTCTTTTACCTGTTTAAATAAGTGTCAGGTTTTGAAGCATTTGGATAATTCTGAATCAGTAAGAGCTTATTTGCTAGTGGAAGAAGATGAGTTATCTTTACTTTAGCTGAAAATGGAGAACATACATTAAATTATAAAATTGTACCCCTATCTCTTCAGTCTTCAAATATAATACTCTCTTTTACACCTCATTTCCACTGTCATACCTTTATTTTGTCTGTCAGGCAGCACAGAAAAATCTTGCCAGGGGAAGTGAGAACAAAACAGTCACAAGACATAAAAGAATTCTACTATGGTCAAACCCCTTCCACTCACTTTCTTGATCCTTGTCCTTGCAAAGATTTGAGATGTCTCTTTTTGTCAGGACTTCAGCTAAGCTAAAAATAGCAAGTAAATAAATCAGGTTTTAAAGAAAAACTGTTATTTCCATTGATCTCAGAGAAAATTCTAGAAATAGCAGGGAAGAAAAAAACTGGGACACCGGCAAAAGGCAAGCGTGGTTCACTCCCATGACTCATTTTGCTAACACGTACTCTGTCCTGTTGGGCTCTCTGGCAAAGATGGTTGGAGTATTTGTGCTGCTCTCTCATTTGCATTACTAGTTTGTACCAAATGTGGCAATGTGCTGGAAAGAGTAGTGTACAGTTCTGGAGCTTAAACTACCTTTTGCAGAAATTAACCAGTGATAATCCAGAAGTACATGCACTGTCTTTAAAACAAAACAAAAACCCCTAAACACAACAGGCAACACAATTGCCTTAAAGTCACTGCTATGTTATTTCTTCACTGAAGACCTAGGAAAAGCTTTACAGACATTTGTTCATACATATTTAAGAAAATAGAATAGCAACTTTAGGACCTTTTCCTTTGCTTGTTTTTATTTTCTCTGACCTATTTTCAAAAATGTCTTTTCCAACATTATCTACATTTTCAAATTTCCCTACTGATAAAAACAACTTAAAAATACATTTAGATGAGTTTAATAAAAATTCTACTCATGCATGCAGTACCTAAGGTAGTTTATACTGTGTAACAAGACGTTTATATCATAACTGTGTGTTTGTGTTTAGATACAGAAGAATGGTAAAGCCTTACCATTATTCATATCTTTTTCCTGATGTTTTTAAATGTATGTTCCTCTAAAATCAAGACATCTCAGAATTGTCTTCTTGAATTGAGGTAATTAAAACTGTAAAAGAGTCTGCATTACTGGCATTTTATGGTTACCTTTATCTCAATTTTAACCTCAGAAATTTGCTTTGAAAATGTCCCTTGTCCCATTACTCAACTGTTTTGATACATATTGTTAGCCACATTTCTTAAGAAAAAACAGTGTACATAATTACATAATTTTTAAACCTTTTTTTTTATCCTGGGGACCTTTTTTATCATTCCGTGGAACACATCTAATTGTTTTTTCTTTCTGACTAGAGTGTCTCTGAGCCATTCCCATTCATTTTACTAGTCCTCACTAGATAGCCAGCACAAAACTATTTTCTGAAAAGCAGCCTAGATGTTAAGTGTAAAAAAAATTCAATAAACAGCATTGGCTGGCATTAGTTTTCCTGACAGCGTGGTGTCTTAGTAGGCACCTATAAATCTGCTCACAGGTGTTTCAGAAGAGACAGTGCTTTGAGACAAGCAATCTCCTACTCCTCGATTGGACGAACATTTTCAGTGCAGCAAACAGCCCCAAAGACTACCACTCATGACAGAAATGTTTCAAAAATGAGAACTAAGATTTCTGTCCCACAGTAGTTCTAACGGACAAGCAGGCCTGGTCTAATTATCTTCTTTTTCTCCTCTCCTATCCCAACACAGAATTTCTCCCTCCACACACCTTTAACTCTACGAGAAATCTATATCACAACCTTAATATTGAGGTTGAAGAGAGGATGAATTGAATCAGAATAAATAAGCTTCTGTCAAATCAATTTCTGTCACACATCCACTAGTTTTTCTTGTCTTTGCACTTCTTATTTGCTACTGAAATAACATCTATGTGGAAACAGTCCCTCGACAAACTAGGGGTGGCGAGGAGGAGCTGCAGTGGCCTGTGTAGGCAGGATGACATGCTCCTTTGCACCACTGCTGATCCATCATGCTTAACATGAAAAACCAATTTCAGCAATGGGGTAGTTATGGTTTGGAACTCCCAGGAGCTAGAGGGGATGACACTCTGGTGACAGTTAGAATTAGAACACATGAGAATAGCAGGAGGGGGGAGAAATTATTATTATTATTATTATTATTATTATTATTATTATTATTATTATTATTATACTTTTGAAAATGGCTGTTTCAGAAGGCACCTGATTTAAAAAAAATTAAAAGGTGATACATCATTATTTACTAGACTTGGTTGGTAGGACTTCCTTACCCTAAGTAACTGCAATCCATATTAAACAAAAATGTGATTAAAACCTCTCCAGATGAATCTACCAAGAAGCTGTAAAATCAGTCACAGCACAGTATAGACACAGACAGCCTAGCTGCAAGTGGACTCTTTTACACTAAGACTTGGTAAGAATTTGTTCTGTTGCTAGATAAAAAAGGAAGAAAGAAAAGTTAAGATATTACCCATATCTGTGCTATCCCTGCCTTCTAAGATGAGCACATCTGGAAATTTTCAGCCTAGTTTTTATTTTTATGTTCTTATGCAGGAGAGATAGAGCATCATATTTCCTCATTAAAAATAAAGTGTTTACATGAGGTTTTGGATTCAAAATTCACCCAATTAATCATAATTTCGAAAAACCTTGACAGTATTGCAAACCTGATACATTGTAAATTCTCACATCTAATGGGCAAATGAGGTTTCAATAAGAACAGAAGCCTTGGGCTTTTGTTGTAAAGGGAGCTGTAGCTGAAAGGCTACATGATTAATGTAGTACCATAGACTTTGCATAAAAACAAGATATATTACTGTTTGGGGATCAAGCTAACTTTAAAGAAAGCCTTCTTAAGGAAATTTGACTGCCAAGATAAAATTCGATAATTGTTATAAATTTCAATTTGTCTGTAATGTGGTTTTGGGAAGAGTTACTACATAATTCTGATGCGTCCAAATTCAATTCTTTGTCACATTCAGGCTTTACCACATAAACATTCACCAGTTCCTACAAAAAGAACACCCTAAATCTTTAATCATTGGAAAATACACAGTACCTTGACTTTGTATCTCAAAGTTAAATTGAGTGACATTATAAAAATTAAATTACTTCTTCTTCATTTCCATAATATCCTTTAAAATGCCTTGCCTAGGCTGGAGTATATGTTCAATTTCTTTATCGTTCTTGATGACCCCTCATGCCTGCAAGTCAGCTCATTTTTCTCTGGTGAAGACTGCACCCTACCAGTGCACGCTCTAAAATTTCCATTAAAATCTAGGGCATCATCACTCATTCTTATCTGCAGCAGGCTGCGAGAGCAGCAACTGCAGGAGAACTTGTCTCAAAGGACAATACAGTTATACACATCACCATCCAGAAGGGAAGAGAATTCTACCTGCATAATGCCTTATCTCATTCAGTACACTGGGAATCTTAAAATCATCAGGAGTGGTGTAGAATGTTGTTATAAATTCTCATGCAACAGCAAGTCTTACTTAAACAGCAATTTACCAGTAGGCAATTAGCTTCTCAGAGAACATTTTTATTACATTCACGTCACAATGAAACGATCTGTCTCATCAGCTATTGAATATTTGCTGGTTAAAGCATTATTATTCTAAATTAGCATATAACAAGTACCTGAGGGTATTTCAACTTGTCTGTGTGTTTAACCTTCTGGTTTCTAAATCCCTCTTTTTCAAGCAGATTCTTAAACAGTTCCCATACCCAAAGTACATGAACATCTCTCCAAAGTGTTTTGACAGCTGTGCTCATTCCTCTTTCTGTACTTTTTTTTAACTTTTCAGGGAGAACTCATATATATGATTTTTTTACACCTGTAGGAGCACACATTCTGTGATGCTGCACATGAACCACAATCTTGCCATGCCATTTTGCTGGATTACAGGTCTCACAAAACTCTCATCTTCACCCCTCATTCTGCAGCATGATGACTTTTCTTGTATCCTGAGCCCAAACCATTACATGCCTCGAAGTCAGAGATCAATATTTTGATCTTGCATTCCGTGGATATCCTGTGTGTACTCGTGTACAGAATGGAAGGTGGGCTGCAGTGCTCTGGGCAGCTCTGGGTGAGCTGGCCTCTTGGCTATCACCTCTGGGGCTCAGCAGACAGCTCTGCCACTGTCCAGGCAAAAGAAGAATACAGATCATCTAACTACAACCAGGATCAGACAGCTGTGCAGCAAAATGCACCTGAGAGGATTTGCCACTAGCAACTACTGTCACAGAATTGCTCAGCATCGATGGAGACCTGACTGCATTGCTGGCTGGACTGATCTGCTCTGGTCATTGGCGTTTTCTCAAGTGTTTGTTGCCACAATCTTTTCCAGGAGATGCCACAACATTCAGTCCAGTAGATACTGACACATTAATTATTCTGGTGTTCCACACAAGCAGCTTGAGCTCTCTTTGTACTCATAGGCTTTTGGGCCAGGATGGCACAAACACACCAATGTTCTTGTTGCTGTATGACACAAAATATATTCCAGCTAGGTGCCTGTTTCTTGCAGAGGATAAATGTATGCATTGACCAAATAATCCATTAATGACTCCTTATTTAAATAATTCAGCAGAGAAAGTTTAGTTTATTTTAATTTCTTGGTCACCTTTGGTCAGAAATACCTGCAACAGCATTTAGCAAAGGAAGTAATAAGTCATGGTCAGCTCTGTTATGTACTCAAAAAGACAGATAGATAGAAGAGCTGATGTTTGTCCTTCATGTACTAACTTCAAATTACAGCTAATACTGATCAGAGCCGAGGTCTGTCCTGAACCTAGACATATTATATTTGTAAGTGGCCAGACAATCTTAACAGCAGGCTTGTGTTAATTTGGACATTTCACAACGGATTATAGGCTGGACATAAGAAAGGCAGCATTGTTAAGTGATGAATAAATGATGAATTGCAAACCAAGCTTTCATTGACTTGCATAAAAAATACATCACGGGGAACAAGATATTTTCACACTAAGGCTTAACTGCACTTTTAAAGAGAAGAAATGTCATTGAGCTTAGAATCTTCAGTGGTTCCAGCACAACATATTAACTTTCTGAAGCAGGTAAGGAAAGAATAAGGTTCTCTAATGATTGAAACACAGAACAGACAGAATCCTGGCAAAATGAGTCCAGTTTTACCAGGATTGTGCCTGCAGCATGGCCTTCTCCTTTGGGCAACAGGAGAGAACTGGTGGTGATGCTCTCACCAATTTTTATCAGGCTTCCCAAACCATGTCATTCCCTACTGGTACCACAATGCCTTATGAAGCTTGTGTGAGTCAACCATTATCCATATGGCAACAAGATAATAATTGGCTTAATATTTTAGTATTCATGTTACAGGTGAAGTAAACAAATTTACAAAATGAAATGCATATGAAATGGCATATTGACATGGTTCCAACTGCAATCAACAGAACAGTCTTGCAAATATCAAACTTTCTCTTGGAGCTGATTTCAAAAGTTATCACTGAGGAGGATGAAAAGTACATTGATTTTTATATTGAGAGACTAACCCCATTAGTAAAATTTCAGCCCCATTCCCTGATCTTGCTGCATGGGAAGAGGATGACACGTACTCAAAAGAAAATGACTGGGGTTTAAAAAGCCTAGAAATACTTGGTTGCAGAAATTTAGAGAGTACATATACTGCCATGTAACCAAAAGAGGCATAAAGAAACAAATTATCTTTAAATGGCATCCAGAAGATATTTGTCTTTTGATTTATTCTGATATTGTAGGCTGATACAGTACTAGTTTTAGTCAGTATAATTATACCCAAAACCAACAGATTCACTGCATAAAAATGTCCTGTCCCAAAATAGTTTCATATTTTTTTTTTATACTACATTTTTGTATGCCTTATTTAGCCACAATTCTACATCTGAATCCTACAGCTGGACGATCAAGTAACATGAACAAAGCATATATTTTTAGGAGGACAATACAAGTAATTCACAAAATTGACATATCCATTCATCTCTTTCAGAACTATGATAAACATCCAGTTGACTACCTTGGAAATGCTATGAGAGCAGGAGAGGGCTGTATTATTTTGAACCTCTGGATGAATGCAAAAGTAAGAAGAAAAAAAGAGAATTAACTCAATTGCTGTTGCTAAGAAAACTTATACCCTTATGACAGATTTAAACAGCCAGGAGTATTAACAAGCCTAATGAAATGTCACTTTAATGCTTAAAAATCAAATAGAGCCTCTAAACTCACACAAATTATCAATACAATTATTCACACTACTATCAATAACTGTTCTTGTTTCACTGTGTGTCTCCTCCCTGGAATGTGTGTGTAGTTTATTTTAATTACTTGGGACTTGAAATGTGTTTTCCAGTATCTGCTGGGAAGCAAGCATGATTTTCATGTAAGCAGATTAAATTATACAAATACTAAAATATTATTGTTATTTAGCTAGTTAGAGAAGTGCACATTCTGAAATAGCACAAGTTACAATGTCTATATTAAACTTTACAGATTTAAAGCATCATGTGATAGCAGGACCCTTGAACTGGGGAAAGAAGTGGCTCAATTTGATTTAAAATGTCAGTAGGCAGTTTTGTACTTTACACAGATTTAAATATTTTTTAGATTAGAGAATTACCACTTTTTTTGCAACCACAGACTCATCATGATGTTGCTACTACCTATTCCAGTTATTACGCAGAATTAATTGGATTGGAATCATTTTAAAAACTCCACATGGCACTGCTAGTCCCTGGTGAAATCTAAATGTTAATTAATCTAAAAGAAATTAAGTAGGCCTCTCAAATTTTCAAACTTCTACAAAGTACTATGTGAACTGAAGTAATTCACTGGAAGCAACTAATCTTCCATTCTTGTCCCATCTATGAAACACTGAAACATTTTTAAGACCCCTTGGTGATGAATCAAGAATAATTTACAAAAAATACATGCCAGCGTGTGACCTTGTTTTTTAATTAGGCCCAGAACAAACAGGTCTTTTTGTTCTCAAAAGGCTGCGCACCTTAACTTAATCTGTCTTACAAAAGACTCCGGTTTTAAATGCAAAATATCTTCCCTGGGACAGCAGCAAAGGGAGTCCAGCAGTGCCAAGTCTCAGTGGCAAGAGCCCGGGCAGCAGCCTGTCCCAGCAGGCAGCCAGTGTGACGTGCCCTGCTTGGCACATCTGAGACCCATCCAGCCCTAGGCAGAGTCCACAAGCAAATCTTTGCAAAACTTCTCTTCTCCTGTGGCTCTTCCCTGATTCTGAGTGAGAGGAAGCAGTGTTTGGGAGCTCAGTGAGACCAGCAAAAACCCTGCGTTGATCAGCTCAGCTGAAGCACCTTAGCCAGAATGGTTTGGCACTAGGTGAGCAAAACCTTGGGGCAGTGAAGTCCATGGCAGCAGTGCCACCCTCTTTGTTCATACCTCAATAGCACCATAAGCATCTATCCATCAGAGGATGGCATTTTCCCTTCCACTGTAGCAATCAGATACAGAAATGCTTGTTGTTTCATTTACAAATAATAACCTTATGTAAGATTTGGAAAGTTTCAAGATTGTGTTCTGCATGAGCTTTTCCTTCACCCAACGATTACCAATTCTTTGTGTCCATATCAGATATTGCCCCGATTCAGGCAGAAATGTGACATGTCTAAAGTAGTTTTAAACACCAGATTTGAAATATATTCTCAAATAACTAGCACTGTACTTTTGAGATATAAATTTAGCAAAAATGAACACAATACTAGTTGTGTAACTTGACACTTAGAGGCTATCACACAAAAGTTATTTGGAAATAGATTCTGGATCGGATTTAATTTAATCCAAGGGCCAGAGTGACTACAGTGAAAGTCCAAAATAACTATAACATGTTGGAAAATAAAATTAGGTGATTATCCTACATTTTTCCTTATTTTTTCCTCTAAATTTGAGGGCAGTTCTATAATTCATAGTTTTGTAGATGAGCACTGAAAAATTTTTTCCTATATTTAATTGAAAGCAACAGATGAAAAAACTTTACCTTGTAAACAGAGATTTTTGCAGACACTGAAGTCCATGAAGAATACAATCCCTCCATTTAACTTCTTACAGAATGCTCATATCTAAGATATTTATTAGAAATAAAGATGTCCCTAAATTAAACTAAAATAAACCACCAAACTATCTTTTAGGAAAGTTTGAACTTGAACTGCTAGGGTTTTGAACAAAGAAAAAATAATTAGTGTTTTCTAATGTTACACTAATGTTAAAACTTGAGAAATATACTTTATTAATAAAGAATAGCATCTGGAAAAGCTAAGTCCATATTAAAGATTTGGGAATGGGTGGATGATTAAAATACTAGCAAATATTGAAAAAAATATTTTTTTCTGCATTATTCATTACTGATTGAGTTTGTTTCCTTTAATTTTCTTCTTTTTAGTCACCCGCTAGAACTCATTTAAGAGGGAAATGTTTTGGTACTTTTTGGAAGAAATGGAGAGGGTGGAAAAGAATAAACTAGCCCTCAGGGAAGGAGAATGGAGAAAGTGAGCTTCATTCGAGGCTTTAATGTCTGCATTAACAGACAATAAAAAGACCTTTTAAAAAAATGCAGTGAATGTAGATCTTAGTGGATGGAATTACAATGAACTTAATGGTTCTCTCACCTGAACACCTGAGCTAATCTTTCTCCTTAAAATGAGAACCCATCCCTGCATTTCTTACCACTGTTTCCACAAACACATTAGTTCAGACTGTAAAATATATCTTTCCAAAGTAATCACCATGACATACAACTGTGTATATCTGTGTGTCTGCGTCAATTTTAATAGTTTATTCCCTTTTTATTTTTTACATGATCTTGTCTATGGGTATTCAGTTGTTTAATCTTAAATCCCCATTTCAATTATGATTCTAAGACACTGTACACAATTTGATCTGTTTTTTTTAAAAGCCAGTGCAACGGACTCTTGAATGCTTGCAGAACACAGGTGATGCTACAGCAGGCAGTGCCTATAGCAAGGACTTGAAACATTTTAATACCTGCACCCTGAGCTGCGTCAGACAGAGCAGTGCCAGCAGGTGCAGGGAGGTGATCTCCTCTCTGACCAGTCCTGGTGAGACACAAATGGGATGCTGGGTATTTATCCTAAGCCCTTTGTACTTCTTTTCTCTCCATTTGGCATCCTCTTAATGTTGCTGATAAGTATAGGCTGAAATCACTTAGGAACAGCACTATGCTATTTGTTATTAAGAAATTTATTTTTGCTGGGTGAAAAGAACTGTTTCATTTCCCATGGCCCAAAGACTTGTCCTTTCTTTGTCATGTGTTTTGAGGTCATCTGTGACCTTATCAAGTTTTTCTTTTCTTCTCCAAATATACCTTGACTAAAAGTAGTAAAATTCACCAATTAAGGCAGATTTTCCTTTTGATAAAACATAACACGATAAAACATCAGGGAAGTTCATGCCTTAAATTTTTCCCGCTCAAAATAATTAAATCCAAGGTCTATTATCCAAGGCACCATTCAAAATCAGTGAAAAAGGAACAAAGCAAACTGAAAGACCTACTGTGTACAGACCTGTTGCTTTCACTGAACACTGTGTTAGGCAGTTGCTGAGAGTTTACATTGGGGATCTGACTTTAGAAATAGATGGCTTCATTTCAATGGTTACCCTGATTCCTTGATTCAGGACACCCATTAGATGAAGTTTCAGAAAACAAGTCTGCTGAAATGGAAGTGTGGATTCCCGGATTCAGAGCTGGAGGCCATGAACTTGTGCTCCCTCCCTGGCAGAAGGTGATAATAGCACAGAATAACACATCCCTGCTGACAGGAAGAGCTGACAGCACAATTTTCCAACAACAACAGTAGAAGACAAGAAACTTTTCTCCTTTAGCTCAGGTCGCATAAACCATTCCATTTCCTTTCTGCCTCCCTTCTCAGCAGAAAAGAACTGACAAACCAGGGTTAAACCTTGCTGAGGCCAAATGGACACTGTGGGTTTTCTGCAGGGGAAAGCAAACACAGTGATTCTCCTTGGGCCACCAGACAATGAACAATCTCAATTCCTTCCCACCCTAGAAAGCAAACGAGGAACAAGCCAACCCAAAGCCCTATGCCAGCCATGATATCTTAACATTGACAAGCCATACATTTCACACTCCTCAGAAAACAAAGATTTTCTCACAGCAAGAAGCCGTGGGACCCGGAATCCACTCAGACAATTCAGAAGGAAACACTAATGATTATTTCAGTATTCTTTGAAAAATAGTTGACTGCAACATTCTGAAACAGTTTCTGTGGTGAAATCTCACATGTACCTCCCCCCAAAAATTGTGAACATCAAGCAGTTGATGTGGATGAATCAGTAGAATCCTAAAAGGAACTTCGTGCATATCCACTCTTCTACCACAATTCCAGGGAGTTCTCACTCATACTCTTGTAAAATGATTTATTTTCTTATGCCACCTGAAACTACTTGAGAATTCTCCTAGAAACATAAATTTATAAATCCTTTGAAGGAGTGTGAATCAAACTCAATTGCTTATCCTCATGTTGTCATAAACAATAACTTCAAAAATAATACAATAGTTTAAGCTGTTTCTAAAACCATTTTATATCAGCACATGGCTTAATTATTACAAACTGCCAGAGTAGAAAATGCTTTTCAAGAAAAACTAGGTGCAGATTTGGTGGTAAAATAGGCAAAACCAGAATGTAATTCAAATTGTAGTTTTAAAATTAGTTAACAAAGATAGAAATTAAAATTAATTAATGCCCACACTAGCTGTTCAAGAGGACTGTGGCTGTACCCTTTATGGTGCTCAAGAAAGGTGTGATCATGAGACTTTACCAGTAAAGGAAATGGATTGAACTGAATTACTTAATCAGACCAATGCCTTTGGAACAGAAAGTGAAATTGTTTGAACTTTAAGGGTTTATAGTGATCAAAGGTCGAGAGTTGCAGCCACTAAAACTGTGCATAAAAACAGTGCTGATAGAGAATGACAAGATGGGGAAGAAACACAACATACTCGAAGCACAAAAGCAAGGCCAAGAAGCACCTATTTGTTTCAGCAGACCGTTTCTTAATTAATTACCGTGCAAAAAACCACCACACTCTATTAGTCTAAATCAAAGTACACTTCAAAAGCTGTAGCTAGAGACAGTTTTTAATAACCCGGGGAAAAAAATATCCTGTGACAAATTAACTACTTAACTGGAATCTGGAGAACATAGGTTGCCAACCAAGCAGCTATGACAAAATTCAGAATTTATGGAAAGACTGTAATATTGCCCATGTTATCAAGAACTAAACCTCACTTTTTGACCTCTAATCTGGCTGAACTAAATCAGACTTGGAAAGGGTATTTCAGTTATTTAAATGCCACTTTATTATTCAATTTTTTTGCTTGTTTGTTTTAAGCAAACTTATCTCCTTTGACCTCTTAGCTTAAGCTTACTGTAAAAACAACAGGGATAACTACCAGGCTAAGCTACCTTTATCCTCCCATAAAGCAAAATTGCTCTGTATTTCTACGACATTTGCCAAACAAAAAGATACTTTAAGCATAATCTGTAGTGGGAAATATTCCAAGAGAATAGTGAATTTACGTATTTTATTTTATTACCCATTTAATTTTGAATTTTAATGCAACAGAAGGTTAATAAGTGAAACATTAACATTGTCCTCCAGTCTTTTCCATCACTCAAACAAAATGGTGTTATAGTAACATGGTCTTGTATTTTACTTTTTATGAGATTTTATAACTCAAAGATAAAACTATTTTCACTAGCAGCTATGCTACTCAGCTTGCTAGATAATTGAGTTTAGCTTTGCCTCTTCTCCTCAGCCTGTAGCACATGTGCTTTAGAGACAGAAGGTGAGATCCAAGGACAGGGACAAGATGAGGAAGCTTTTAACTAAGACGCACAAAATATGAGAACAAATGCAAGGAAAAATGTTACATATGTTGTCAAGATCCAGCAAAGAGTTGTGTCAAACATGTGAAAAACTGTCTTGGTTAGAACAGGAAAAGACACTGCCTGTAAGCAGCAGCACTGCAATTGCACCTGATTGTTCTCCTTCATTCCATGAGCAACCTCATTGGTAACTGTCAAATCAGGAATTCATCTCACTTAGAAACCATAAACTTGGAGCATCTCAAAGCAACTCAAAACATTTCAGAAATTGTTTTGAAAACACAGTAACACAACAGTAGCAAATTTTAGGTTTTGTTGACATATCCTCCCACTTGAAACACGTTAAAGTACCTGGAGTCAAAAATTGAAATTGTTCACCCCTGGCTGTCTTCAGCAGAGTTGTGCATCTTCCAAGACCAATTAATTCCCGAGACAATGTATTTCCTACTAATTATACCAGCATCAGTCAAGCTTCTTTTATTCTGAACTCAGCAGTGACTAAACGTGTTTAGAGAACAAAATGATGGCTTTACAAATATATTCGACAAATGTCAGCCCATTATCCTGTGAGTTAGATACCATGGATTTGGAAAGTTTAAGAAGGCCAGTAGCCTTTTCTTAGGATTTTCAAGTACATCCATCTGTTGTCAACATCTTTAAATGAATGTCATCCAGATGTTAGATCAGATATTATTTTTACATAGAATATATGCAGGATTTAAGGCAGTGTAAAATTGCATTATTGGCCAGAATAAGATGCCAAAATTCCAATTAGTAACTTGAAAGAGATATAAATATTTAAATAAGACCTTTTCCATTTCTATAAGATTGCAACTTTTCCTCTATATTTTTTATGCTCAACTCCGAAGTACTTTTAGTTCTATAACCATCTAATTTCATAAATAACAAAGGTATACTGCAGAAATCTGCCTGCTGTTAGTATATGTTTATACATGCAGTTGCAAGGCATACAGTTTGAGACCTAATTATTTGTAGGATTCTTGAACAAATCAGAGGAAATAATACAAAATTAAACAAACAAAACAAAACCCAAAGCCAACAAAATACTTTTGATGAGAGAGACTATTCTAAAGAATCAGGTCCATGAAAAATAACCTACACTTTTGGGGAACAAACCTACCTATTTTAGAGGAGGTATTCATTTAGTATCCCAATGTGCAAGATATTACAGCTTTCTCCACCAAAAGTTTTATCTCATGATTCTTGAAAAAAGAACTCTTTGGTCAAAAAACTAAGATTCTTTTCAATTCAGTGGTCTTTAGGTAGGTGGGTTTGCCTGCTCATAAGAAGTTCCCTGCAGATGTTTGACCCTACTTTCAATATATTCTGGGACTTGTATTTTCTGTAGTGTAGCTAAAACAAATAGTTTAAAATAACTATAAAAAGCATATTTTACTAATTAAATAAATATAGATAGATAAATTTATGCAAAATTACTACTATACATATATATAGTAAAAAAATACTGATTCATCTTAGGCATCTGTCTCCTCCCACCTCAAATACACAAAATGACAAAATTTGCTGAGTTGGAAGGCACCTATCAAGAGCATTGAGTTGGACTCCCAGACCTGGGCAGAATACCCCAAGAATCATATCATGTGCCCAAGAGCATTGTTCTTCTTGAGATCTGTCAGGCTTGCAACTCTGACCATTTCCTTGGGGATCTTATTCCAATGCCCAACCACCCAATGGGTGAAGAACATTTTCCTGATATCTAGCTTAAATCTCCCCTCACTCAGCTCAATGCTATTGCTTTGAATCCCATCAAGGCTCATGACAGTGAAGAGATCAGTATTCCCCCTTCACTTTCCCCCGTGAGGATGCTGAAGATCTGCCACTGTCACCAAGTGCAGAGATCAGTGCTTGCCCCTCCTCTTCCCCTCACGAGGAAGTTGTGAGGTCTCCCCTCAGTCTCCTCCAGGCTGAACAGACCAAGTGCCCTCAGCTGCTCCTCACACAGCTTCCCCTCAAGGACCTTCTTCTCCACACAGCCTCAAAAGCTCTCTAATAATTTAATGTCTTTTTATATCATGGTGCCGAAAACTACCCCCAGCACTCGAGGTGAGGCCACCCCAGAGCAGAGCAGAGCGGGACAATCCCCTCCTTGCCTGGCTGGCCATGCTGTCCCTGATGCCCCCAGGACAGGGATGTCTCTCCTGGCTGCCAGGGCACTGCTGGCTCACATCCAACTTTCCATCAACCAGGAACTCCAGGTCTTCCTTTTCCACAGCATTGCTCCCCAGCTTCTCATTCCCCAGTCTATACTCACAACCACGGTTGCAAACAGGTAAGATAGAGACCTTCTGGAAAGTTTCCTAATGTTGTGCAGGCAAAAGACAATCTACTTAAGTTCTTCTCTACACAAAGGAATTGCAACACTAGGAAAAAAAATAGCTTTAGAAAGTGATTTAGTTAAATCAATGCAAGTTCCTCCGTGGATAATGATGGCTTCTGTTTACTTTTTCTAAATTGTTATAAGACACTCTTCTCCAAACTACGACTGTCTACACAAGAGGGCTGATCAAATTTATCTAAGTTCATTCAATTTTCTTGTGTACACAGATTTAATGGACTCCATTGTCACTGGTAATGTAATGAGGAAGAGCAACACTAAAGGAAAAAACATGCTCTACAAACTAGCAATTAAATGTCAATATTATTCTCCTAGCTGGCAATAACCGTGTTTTCATATCTAGACAACTATGGACACATTTAAATTAAAGGTCATATTAAAATGCTCCTAAATGCAAAGGCATTGAATTACAAGAAATATTCTGGTACCTGGATATCCTGGAGAGGCAAATGCCCCAGTGATGTGCGGTAAACTTGAGGGGTGTAAAATGTCAAGGGAGGGATTTCATAGAAACAGTAAGCCCTGGCAGGGCTTGATTTTTTTCTGCTATGAATACTTAAGCGCATGAAGTACAGAAAAAGAAAGAACAAAAGAAGAAAGAAAGAAAAAAAAAGAAAGAAGTCTTAATAGAGGTTCTTTTAGGCGCATTAGTCCCCAGGAAAGTAAGGCTACGATCAAGACAAGACTGTTAATATTGTATTTGCTGACAGAACTGAAACTGCGACCGCTAAATTAATGGCATTGTTAAGCAACAGCATTATAACCTGCTGGAAACCAGAAAAGTTATAATGGGAGAATAAGTTTTCTGTAGTTCAATTTTACTTGTAATTTTAGTTTTCTTTATTAAATCAAGGATGTGGTAATATCTGAACACATGTATGATCAATTAATTATACAGGATTGGGCTAATCTTCTTTTGAATCCCTTTTATGCTTATCTTCTATTCAACTATTGTCTCAAGTAGTCTAAACAAATTATATGCTAAGACTTTTTAAATTTTCCATTTTTACCAGGATTTATATTTCTGCAATATTTGTTGAGTATAGCAGTAAAATAGTAGTTTTCATTTGTAGTGTTTCCTAAATTGCATTTTTCTCTGGAAGATTTTTGGATATGTGAGGAAATCCACTAAAAATGTCAGTCTCTAAAAGAGTAATTGCTTTCAAACTAATTATTTTACAAATTATTCTACTTTTAATAGAGTTTTGGGGGTTTTTGTCAGTATCATGCAGAATTAGAAGTGGAACCAGATTATGCTTACACAAAAGGACATCAGCCTAGAAACACAGCACTTGCCTCATAGTGGGAAGAGGGGCCACATAGCCCCTCTACTCCAAGTTTGCTTTCACAGAATCACAGAAGACTGGAAAACACCTCCAAGACCATTGAGCCCAACCTTTGACCAAGCACCACCTTTTCAACTAAACCACAGCACAAAGTGCCACATCAAATGATTTCTTCAACACTTCCAGGGATGGCAACTCCATCACCTCCCCGGGCAGCCCTTTTCAATGCCTGAGCACCCTTCCAGTGGAGAAATTAGTTCTTTGGCAGTCCATGGTCCTCTCTGAATGCTGTTAGTGAGCTGTAGGAAGTGGCAGATGCTGACAAAGAAAGTGGAAGATGGGTCAAAGAGAAGCATGAAAACAAAATGGATTCTGGAAAAGCGCCTGATTTTTTCTTCTAAATGTTCTTGATTCTTTTACCAAGGACAACAAAAAGTAACACTCTCTTCCCAGCAAGCTGTTATCTAATTGGTATTTGTTGGTACAGTTGATAACTCTTCCAGAAATCAAAGCAAAGAGCTCAGTTTCAGTATATGAAAAGATGAAGCGTTTGTATGGTAGCTAAATGGAGGAGAGGCAGAAACTTTCAGGTAGATTAGATTATATTAAATATTTGTGTGTTACTTCTGAGGAGTGGAACAAAAGCTATTTGAATGTGCCCCCACTGGAGACAGAGTATTCAGTCATTTACCTTGGCAGCTACATCTTCCTCATTCACTTATTTATGTGCAAGGGCAGCAGCAGGACAGATCTTGGTACATTATTATAAAAAAAAAATTAAGATGAACTTTCTTGCAGATTTCCAAGACAGCATTTTTGAAACAACATTATTCTTTCTTTTGAGATGATATGCTTTCTGGCATCTAGTGCTCAAATTTTCCTCTTTGTTGCAGCATGCACATTTAAACTTTTTAAAAGAAAATCTTTCAGCAACTGCAGTGAAGCATACCCTTCACATTATAGTTTCAGAAGTTTTTTTGCTAATATTTATTCCAGAAAGATGCAGCTCAGAACTATCAAAATGGAATATAAAATAAAACTATTCCAGAAATAGATTATTCAGATGTCTAAATACCTTGCCTGGTTTTGTGTTTTTTCCTACACACAGCACTGCTAGCACACTTCCCCTTGGTCACAGGTCCTTCCATGCTCAATCAATTTTCTGGCTTCTGCACTTATAAGATAAAAAAAGAATGGCCATGGGAAGACATTATGATGTTTTACTTTTTGTTGATTACACACAGTTCAGTTCCCCACTGCCATCTCTGGAATGAGGCTCCTGTAGCAGAGGAGGAGGGCTGGCAGAGCATCTCTGCACCCTCCCCACTCTTCCATGTCCCCAGAGTGCTACATTGCTGGAGGACACCCTGAAACTGGGCTTGGAGGAGAAATTCAAGTACAGAAAACTTCAGTACAGTGAAGGTTAAATTCTTCACGGTCACTTAGCACTGGAATCAGATCGTGTACTTATGCCTCATTTTTGCATGAGTGAATCCTTTATACTCATCAACTAGCATATCAACAGCAGAGGTGCAAAGGGTTTTTGTTCAGAGAAAACTTTACAGAAACAGAATCTGGCTATTCTGTCTGAATTTGGTCAATGATATATAGTGTATTTAACTTTAGTGGCATGCAAGCACATATTTATTATTAGATTTTATCACTAGGAACTATGTTAGATTAGATGAAGAGCAACTGTAGATAAGGAAGTAAAACCTGGTGTTTAGCTACAAACAGTAAGAATGAGAAAAAAATAAAACCCTTAGAAGTTACTCTTCCTAACTGTAGTCTACAACTGTGAAACAGCAAAAATGAAGTTCACTATTTCACCAGGAAATATTATCCCCATGAAAGATAAGCTCGAAGGACTAGGTTAGTAATCCTGCCTCTGACATTTAACAGTTCTGTTGTATCAAACAAATATGGTTCCAGTTTCTTTGTGAAGCAGCAATGGTAATACTTGTCTACTTTCCCCAGTGGTATTGTGAGGATAAATGTATTGTCATAAAGGTCTTTGAAAAGGAAAAGATATAAGCATTTTTATTGACATTCTACTTCCCAATCCACTAGAGTATATTAAAAATAATTTCACTATTGTCAAGTGCAACCTCTACCAATACATATTTCTCAATTTACCAGTCCTTCTTCCTACAAATTGAAAAGAGAAAACAGCTCAGCAAGTACATTCTCTAGTCAACACTGCTTGTACACAAAGGATAAAATCTGTTGCTGAACATGACCAAAAAAATTTTTGCTAAATACAGCTGATCCAACTTGTCTTGTGGTTACACTCTTGTAAAAATACCCAAATTACTTGGAGATTTGATCATCAATCACATTGATTATGGCTGAATATGAAAGACAAAGACATGATTTGCAAGACACAACATGGCTTTACTAAGGGCAAATCATACCTAATAAATTTGGTGACCTTCTATGACAAGGCTACAGCTTTGGTAGATAGAGACAGAGCAACTAACATCATCTACCCCACTATATGTAAAAGAATTTGACACTGTTCTCCTCCTCTTTCCCTCTAAATTGGAGATGGATGGATTTGATGAATGCACCACGCAGCTACTGGAAGGCCAGACTCCAAGACTTGTGGTCAGTGGCTGATTGCCTACGTGAAGACCAGCGATGAGTGGTGTCACTCAGGTGTTGGTAGTGTAGCTGGTACTGTTCAACATCGGTCAAGCAGAGGGATCGAGTGCACCCTAAGCATCTTCACTGACAGCCTCGAGCTGTGTGGGAGAGTCCCACATGCCAAAGCAAAGGGATATCATCCAGAGAGACCTGGACAGGCTTGGGAGGTGGGCCAATGCAAACCTTGTGAAGTTCAATAAAACAAAGTGCAAGGTCCTGTATCTGGGCCACAGAATACCCAGAACTCATCTAAAGATTGGGCAAAGTGATTGAGGGAAGCCCTGAAGAGAAAGGCTTGGGGGTGATGGTTGACAAAAAATCAACATGAGACAGCACTGTGTGCTCACAGCCCAGAAAGCCAAATGTCTCCTGGGCTGCATCCAGAGGAGTGTGACCAGTAGGCTGAGATGGTTCTTCCTCTCTCCTCTGATCTGGTGAGATCCCACCTTGAATACTGTGTCTAGTTCTGGTGTCCCCAACATGAGCTGTTGGAGCAAGTCCAGAGGAGAGTCACAAAGTCAATAAGAGGACTGGAACACCTCCCCTTTGAAGACGGGCTAAGCAAGTTGGGACTGCTCAGCCTGGAGAAGAGAAGGATGTGTGGAGACCTCACAGCAACCTTCCAGTAACTGAGGGGGACCTACAGGGAAGCCAGAGAGGGACCTTTTATCAGGAACTATAGTGATGGAACAAGGAGTAGTGGGTACAACAGAAAAAAGCAGAAATTTAGGGTAGATATTAAGAAATTATTTACTGTGAGAGTGGTGAGGCACTGGAACAGGTTGCCCAGAGAAATTGTGGGTGTCCCAGCCCTGGAAGTGTTCAAAGCCAGGTTGGGTGAAGCCTTGAATAATCTGGTCCAGGGAAAAGTGTCCCAGCCCATGGCAGTGAGGTTGGAATGAGATGGTTTTCACTCCAACACTTAACACTCTATGATCCCATGTTAATAGCCAGATTGAAAAAATAGTATTAATAAACAATAGCTTAAATAATAAATTATCTTTCCAATGTGTTGTTCTCTTTCCTTATTCTGAAGAACAGGGAATCAATTCAGTGTCAGAAAGAAAAATCATCCAGAACTGAAAATGTTTTTTTCAACTTAAACTGGTCAGGAATTACACAGGCCAGCTTCAGGGTCAATGAGGACACATCTGTACTTGAGAGTATGAAGAGTTCAATAGCTACCTAACAGTACAAAACATCTAATACACAGTTTGAGAAAAGGAAGGAAGAAGGGATTAGGGAACACAACCCTAAACCTAGCCTAAACCTAGCCATCCCTTTGCTTACCTTCTGGAGGGCAGATATTTTAAATATTTCATAAAGATTCCCTCTCAGTGAATCCCAGTTTCATCTTGCACAGGCTGGAGGATACTTTTTAGGTCCTCTGTGAAATGACTGTGCAAGTTTTCCCTGCAGTATCCCGTCAACACAATGGCTTATTACCAAATACATTTTTTTGTTTCCCTTAGAAAAATTGTCCTCATTTTCCTGTACACAGGTTTCTCTAGCATATTATAAACAAACACAGGAACATGACAGAAATTAATGCCTGCAGTGCAAGGCATAAAATGCAAAAATAGTTGCTTGGCAACCAGCATGAGAAATAGAAGGTTATGCCTGTACAAACAGCCAAGTGAGTGGCACAAGTACCATTTCTGACTGCTGTGGAAACGAGTAGGAGACAAGATGTATGAGAGGGAATTGTTTTAATGAAATTTGACTCTGAAGTTTCCCCACAATCATGCATGTATGATAATCCAATAAAGGCATATTTCAAATAACTTTCCTTATACGTCCTTAGAGCTTTGTCTTTAATCAACAAGAGAAGTTATATTTTTTAAAAAGCTATGGTTTTTCATAACATTAAAAAAAAACATCTAGATAGGGGTAGAGAATGGTGATTTTCATATGTACTTTCCTTCCTAATGAATTGGACATTGGGAACTATTTTTCCAAGGAACATCTATAAGCATTCTGGCAGCATTGAACAATGAATCAATCTAATGTAACTCTAATTATATTAATCAATAAATACTTACTTTTCAGTAATATTACACATGCATTGTTCATACACCCAAATTATACCAGACTGACCATCTGGAGCAATGGGGAAAAAATACACAGGCCTTCTCTTTACCATATTTGATTCAGTAACTTTGTTTCCATATACAAACTACCAAAGAGAAGCACCACCTCTGGCCCAGAAATCTTTGTAGTGCAAACTGTTAGAGACGAGAAAGATAATTCAAAGGAATTATAATTTCATGCCTACTTTACTGTTATACCTCTATTTTAGCCTCCATCACTGTCCACTGTTGGATGTTAAGACTTGCCTTACCTGTGGTCTGATATAAGCGATCATTCTAATGTTCAAATTTGAAATTTTAGAAATGTGAGAGACATTAAACTGAGTTGCATCCACATGAACATGCTCTTAATCACAAACAAGATGATGTGAGCATCTTACAAGAGAACCTGATCTGCCTGTTGTGTTGTATCCTGTATTGGATCTCTGGATCCATTCGCCCAACAGGACTTGCAGCTACCTCATGTTCTACAGAACACCACGTGTTAGTACTGAAAAGTAGGTGTCTGTTAAAGTTATCAGCAGTAAATTGCATGGCTTCACCTCCTTTCAGAGCACTAACAATCACTACAACCATCCCACTTCTTTTCATTGTCAGTAGATGTAGCTATCCACAACCTTATTTTAACTCTACAAGTAACTGCAAATGGAAAATGAGACTAGAGCTATAGTGAAATCCAGAATGGTTGAAGCAGTTTCCTAAGGCTATTAAAATTCTTTTTTGTTGTTGATTATACCAGGACAGACCTCCAACTGATACAGCATTGT
This sequence comes from Motacilla alba alba, assembly GCF_015832195.1. NCBI lineage: Eukaryota > Metazoa > Chordata > Aves > Passeriformes > Motacillidae > Motacilla > Motacilla alba. The sequence continues at coordinate 114,223,862 of NC_052016.1, forward strand.
GAAACTTGGGCAGACATGGAAGAAGATAAGTATCATTAAAAGGGCAATTATTTTAATTCCCACTGAAGATTAAATAAGGAAACACCAAAACCAAAACTCCTCACCAATCAGTCCAAACCCAACAAAAAAACCCAACCAAAACCAAGACACAGTGCTATGTGTGGATTCATTAGTTTTTGATTTGTGATCCTCAGTGGTTTCAAACTACTGAAAGAGAATAGAAAGATCAAAGAATGTATTTTTACTCTATGCAATCAATATTACTCTAATGTGAACTTCAGTAGGCTACAATCTCCTTTTGAAGACTGAGACATCTAACTTGCAAATTTCATGAGAATGTGTAGGATCAAGGAAGGGGAATTAACACTCATATATTCTTCCAGTTTATTCCTCCTGCTCCTGCAGAATTCTGAAGAGTTATTTCTCTCATCAATTACTAAAGTAATACTCAGCAACTGGTTATTCATATAATTTTCATAGTTCTGCATTTTTATTAACTAAAAATATTATTCCTGGTTTAATATGCAGGACCTACTTCAACCTCTCTAATACTGTCAATATTGCTCTTAATGCAGTGACTACTGTACCCAAATTGCTCATTCATGCCATACCCAATACAATGGTTAAAGATTCAATTGAATTCAAGCCCTGTTTTTCACATGATCAGTACAATGACACAAAACGTCTTTTAAATGAAAAGTGAAACTTCTTTTAAATGAAAAGTGTATCATAGTTACTGAGGTGGCCTCAGTGTCCACAGATTCCCAACACAAAAACCTTCTCATTTTGTGCAACACAAAACTTTACAGCTTCAGAAGGCATAACATTTGAAGAGTGGGGGACAGACGGATTTCCACTCCATTTGTTTTTCAGTTTATGCAAATGCAAGGTAACCTTAGACAATATTCTTCCTAAACCCCACTTGGCTGCACAGTGAGCAAGTGTTTCAGCTCCATCCAGTTGCTCCCACTGTGCTCAAACACGTGGTGTTAGAGCTACCAGAGGCAACCTGTCAAAGAGGACTAATGAGACTGAAATTTAAACAGGGGGTAGGCACACCCCTCAAAAGTCACTTCCCAAAGAGAATAGAGACCAAAGGTATAAACATGTTTTGAACTAGACAGAAAGATATTTTTCTTTCTTTAGCTGTACCTCAAATTCTGTTTAGCTCAGCATGTCAACAGATATAAGCTAATAAAACTTACAGATCAGATCTTGTCCTTGGGAAAGAGGTCTAAGTTTTTTCTCTTTTTAAATTCTTGGGAAACCTTTTCCAGAAAAACAGGTTGAAGAGAAAAAAAAATTTATATTTTCAGAGTTATTATTATTTATGCCACCTACAATAAAATAAAAACCTTATTAGGAAATTTTTTCATTAAAACTCTACTAGACCAAATTGTAATCTTATTTACATTTATTTCACACTAAATGCAAGAGCTTAGTTAGCTAGAGGCTCATTTTATATTTAGGAGGTATCAGGATCAGCCTTAGCAACATAAGAGAGTGAAACAACAGTAAGACATTGGAGATGTGTCAGCAACAGGTTACACTGTCAGTGTTTCTTTTTCTGCAAGAAATCTCTGTCCTAAAAACGGGAACCTCTGGTGGTTGTTCCAGAGGAGCTGGACAGCACAGGTGTGATGGAAGAGACTCTGGACACTTCTTACTTCACTGAAATTTTCCAAACACACTTCCGCGTAAATGCGAGATGCTGCTGAGACACTTGAACATCGTAGCCAAAATTCCAGTTCTGAGCACCACAGAGGATCAAATCCCAACAGTCTACATGTGTCAATAGGCTTAATTATAAACACCACTTTGTTTCTAAGACTTCAGGCATTTGTCCTGATAGAAATTTAACCCAAGCCATTTTACTTATGTTTTCAGTCAAAAAGTAATATAGCATTTCAAACAAAATAAAACCTGAATATAAAATAACCAAACATCTTTTGTCTCCAAACTTCCTATAATAGCATAAACTTAAAAATATGCCTGCCAGGTACTATGCATGCATGAATCAATCTTTTTGTATAAACAGCTTCCTAATAAGATCAGTAATCAAATTACAAGAAAGTTATCAGGGAAACCACTTAGTTTAATTGGAGCAACAACCGCACAATGATGGTGTCTCCATTGAGTGCTCAGCTACTCAGAGTGTGGGTGATCTTTCCTCCCCAAACCCAAATACTGGAACGAAAAATCGATGGCTAAACGTGATGGACTCAGTCCAGCCAAAGGAATATAGTATGGATATTCCTGCTTGCAAGAACTGTATGCAACATTCCAAAAATGGAAATTATCTAATCTAAATTCAGACCGAGCAGGCTACTGGTTTTAACTCTTATATTTCTACAGTTCATGTTTTTTGCTTTTTTAAAATACCTCAAAATACAAATAAGAGGTTTTTTTTCAGAATGAAATAGAGAGAATATTTGCCAGCAACTGCAGTTAAAAGCAGAGAAGAAAAATAATGTTCCAAGAAAACAAGCAAGCAATGGAGCTTCATTCTTTAGTTATGGGATTGTTTTGAGAAGCTAATTAGAATGATACTGTTCTAGTGGCTAACACCACAGTAAGATAACACGTTGTTACACACAACTTCTTCTGTTAATCTAGGCATAACGGTCAGTTTAAAGCTATTTTTATTTAATGTATAGTTAAGATACCTTAAAATATACCTATGTTGAACTGGAAGCCAACCAAATTTCCAAAAGATTCTAAAGAAAGAGTATAAATTCAGCTACCATTATCCTAAACACATTATTTTACCTAGAGTGTTTGAAACTCACTTGAAAAACTTATTCTAATATTTTAAAGTCACAGCCTAACAACATATTCTGTAAGACTTCTTCCTATCCCCAAATATATTATCTGATTAAAAAAAAAAAGAGGAAAAAAAGAAGAAAAAAGCTAAAGGGAACAGATAAAATTGGGGTTTAAGCTTAAGATGGTGGTTACAGTAATATTAGATTTACATTTTCTTAAATCCTTCCTCTAGGAAATTGCTAAAATAGAAGTAAATCACAGTACTACCTATGAAAAAGAGTAACTTTTGCATCCTAGAAAAGTGGTTAAGAAAATTCAGTAGGTCTCTTTCCAGTGACCACAGATAAGACCCATAGTCAACATACAGTCCTGTGAACACAAGAACTTTTGTATTGCACTTTGACATTGCACAATTTTCAGTTCTAGTGTGAATGCTTAATGATGCTTTTAAAAATAAGGTTCCTGTCTTTCTGTGAAAAACTAATAAAGTACAGGGAACCAAGGACAAGCAAAGTACAGTATGACAATGTTAAGGATAAGACTTTTTAAAGTCTTCATTATCAAAAGCTTGTATAATGAATTCCCTGCAACTATTATAATGCATCCCTACATACCATTGAGTCTGATGACAATTACTCATGATGTTTTTAGTCCCACTCTTTTTGCAGAAGCTTTTTAGCTGCTTCCCATTAAAATATAGTTCTTCTTGAAAACAAGTTTCTAAACTGTCACTAATACGGTAATACAGGATAAAGAAAAGCTTGAAGATGGCAGAATATTTCTGCAGTTTTTCTGGAGGCTGAAATTTTATGAAGTGAATGATCTATTGGCTAAGTTCCTGTATACTTCATTTGAAAATGAACTCCAGAGAATCTAATTGGAAAAGAGCTTTAGTCTAAACACGGCTTTGATTGTAAACACTTCAATTAAACATTTCAATCAATGAGATTAAGTGTGGTACTGAAGTTTTTCACCACTGATTTTCATTTTACTTTTGTCTAAAACACAACACAGTTTTGCTTCCCAAAATAAAGATTTTATCACAGATCAGCTAAATCTGTGGAACTTCAAAGTGGAAATTACACGGCACATATTTTGCCTCTTTTAACTCTTAAAGCCTGATCTGTCCTTCAAAACACTGAATTCCTACCACACATTTTATGAGGATTAAGTGCTTCCCTCCTCATCCTCCTGCAGCTCTGCCCTGTAGTATGCAATTGTGCCTGACTGTCCCTCAGAGAGGATGGGAAGCCCCATCCAGAGCTGGCACTGGGGCTGGTTTGTTTGAGAGACCCCCCATCCTACCCATGGCAGCCAAGAAGAACCAAGCTGGGCTGCACCCGGGGGACAGCAGAAGCACCTTCAGTGTCGTGCTGTGCTGCAGGACACTCACAGGAGAGGAGAGGGGTGCAGGAGCTCAGACAGGAGCTGGGAGGAGCTTTGTGGTGATGCTGAGCAGCACTGCAGGACACTCACAGGAGTGGAGAGGGGTGCAGGAGCTCAGACAGGAGCTGGGAGGAGCTTTGTGGTGATGCTGAGCAGCACTGCAGGACACTCACAGGAGAGGAGAGGGGTGCAGGAGCTCAGACAGGAGCTGGGAGGAGCTTTGTGGTGATGCTGAGCAGCACTGCAGGACACTCACAGGAGAGGAGAGGGGTGCAGGAGCTCAGACAGGAGCTGGGAGGAGCTTTGTGGTGATGCTGAGCAGCACTGCAGGACACTCACAGGAGTGGAGAGGGGTGCAGGAGCTCAGACAAGAGCTGGGAGGAGCTCTGTGGTGATGCTGAGCAGCACCAAGGGGCACATGATGCTTCCCCTCCTTACCCAGGGTGAAGCACAGTGCGCCAACACCATTTCCCTTGGCAAAAGGAATCTAACTGGGCGGCTTTTACAAGAGCAGAACAGCCACTTCTTTCTGGCTAATAACAGAGACTGCTGGTTCACTGCAATGAAAAACAAAACAATGAAACTCATCCCCTTCCTAAAAGACCAAATGCAGCCATGGGAAGATGCACATTTTGATTTGTTTATCCTCCCAAATCCCCCACCCCCAAATACTACAGTGTTTTCTCAGTGGTAGGCAACTGAATGCTGAACCATGAGACATTTTACCTAATCCTGATGCACAGAATAAGAGCAGTAGATGTTTTGCCATCTGTGCAGTAAAGCATAGCTAGCTAAGTGTTTTCGTTAACTTGGACTTAAAAATATTTAGCAGAAGTAACTATTCTATTTTAGAAAAGTAATAATAAAAAAACCCCAAAAAACAAAAAAAAACACTTTCCTTCCCCTTTGTACACAAATTATTGATGCAATTCTGAGGTAATAGGCTTTCTCAATAATTGCATCCACCCCAAATACTAAAAAATGTAAACAACTGAATGAAAGAGATAAGTGTCTGTACCTATGCAACCACTAAAACTTTTTTGCTTTGTTTTAAATAAACTTTCAGAATTGAATGCAAACCTCCACAGATTCATTCATACCTTTTGGTTTTAAATCACATTTTCATTTAAGCAACTTAAATATTTTAAATGTAGCCTCTGGCTCTGGACATAAATAAAAGAATGCAGCAATATCCTTTGAAAGATGGGAGGCAGTACAACCAATTGCATTATTGCTTTTCTTTTGTGGCAGACTGCCTTCTAAATGGGAAAAAAGCAATTTCACATAGAGGAAAACAAAGAGGTAAGTTTAACATTTTTCCTGGCTTTTGTAGGAAAGATATTGATGATAAAAAGGACAGGTTAGTATATTTCCTAGTACATTTACTCTTGTGTTTATGAGCCATGGAATCAACTGTCAGCTCTCTGATACACGCCAGTAAACAGTGACTTTTGCTAACAGATACTGATGCTCCAGATGCTCAAGGAAAGGAAAATCCATCCCAGATTCTCATTGACTTTACTGTACAATAATTAGACTAAGAGGATGAATATTGCTTTAAAATAATAGTTTAAGCAGTTTACAAGAGGAGAATTAGGGTTTAAAATTCTTTGAAAGTGAGATCTACTAGGTAGCAAAATACATTTTATATATTATTTATATATTAGACATGTTCCAAATTCATACCAAAACTTATTTCCTTATATATTTGTTTTTATACGTGCATATGAACGTAAGGCATGTATATTTACCAATATGTGCCAATATATGAATGCATACCCAGCCTAGGTAAATGTGATTTATTGTTGAAAGGCATTGAAGCATTTTGACTGAGTTGAGCAATTACACTGAAATGAAAATGTTTTATATGAAATGATACTACAGAAAAACATACCTGTGACAACTATAACTAACTTCATTATTTTACAGATGTTAGACTCCCCTTTTATGAAGAGTGAATAATAAAGAATCAGTATTAAAAATTATCAATACCAAAACCAAAAATTTGTACCTCATCTTTTGAAATGCTATTCCAAAATTTATCTTCTGTAGAATATGATACAGATTATTGTTTTATATGATACAGATTATTGTTTTATATGATACAGATTATTGTTTTAAGACACTTAAATACATAAATAGTCATCTAATTCTGGAGTCAGGATTGTAGGAAAGTAACTACTTCATACTTTTATTTCCTAATTTAGAAGTGGAATAACAGTAAAATCACTTTCTCAGTCTCAGATGTTTCCTGTGGATTGCTAATATTCATTTGCAATATTGATAGAAGTAGGATAAACATAAATCATTGATGAGTGAGTGGCAGGAAGCTTAAACTAGATCAGAAAGAAATAAACAACATTTTTTCTACTGACTTGCAAAGAATAAGGCCTCCGTAAAATGGAGATACAGGTTCATGAAAAATCATTTAGTTTTATAAATTAATCATTATGATATCATCCAGAAAGCAAAATGTGCTGAAGAGGTAATGATAAACTTGTCACCATTTTAGGAAACTGATCACCCTTACACACGTGCAGAATAAAGCAAGCTGCTTAAAAGCCTTCTGGAGAAGTTTTGATTTCTATCAGATGGCCAATGCCTTATTTCAGTATTTTATATGTATTTCATTCTATTAACACAAAGCTTTAGCTGCTTGGTACTGCAATACTTGAAGTCATTTCAGCTTTCAGCTTAGGAATGGCACACAATCAACAATACAGGAGTTTTTCAGGACATTTCACTAATTCTCATATGTTCCTAGTATGACTTGGATGGGTCAGTAGGATGAAAAAAGCTTGATTTATTATGAATATGAAAGTTGTGAGACTAAGTCCTGTAAGATCATTTGAGCTATGAATGGCACATGCCTACACACCTGTAGGGGACAGGGCAGGACCCCGTCTTCATACTTGCTTGGTTACCAAATAAATATAATCCCACTAAAGGGCCACTTCTAAGCCCATAAATTCTGCATCTCCCTGGAGTTCATTAGCTAGGGCTTAGCACGACATTTCATCATGGAACTTTAACATCAGCATAAAGTCATAAGTCCTAATGTTCAAATATTTACTGAGCTTGTATTTGAACTACTGCGTGTCTTTCACAGTGCTTAAGAGCTAAGCATCAAATAAAATATTCCTCAGAAGCTTGGGGAAAAAAATCAAGCATTCTTCCCTTCTATTTTTTTCACTGCATGCAACATCAAGTCATTCTGGCTATGCATGACCCCTAAACAACTTGTGAGAAACTAATTAAATCCCTAAATTCTTCTCTGAAAAGAAACATTCAAATTCTACGTCAGTAAAGATCACTGATATATTATATATAACACTGATATATTACAGTAATCATGTTAAAATCTCTGGTCTTTTACCTTTCACTGTACTAAATTAGTAAAATAATATTAAGCATTTATTCCACAGAAATATCTAATCTTTTTCTCCCCAGGATATTTTGTGTCACAAGTATCACTTTTTAAAAGAGTGGTATAACTAAGTAAAAATATTTATAAGAAATTGAAAGTCAATTTTGAGGTAAATTGAAAGAATTTCATTTCCTCCCACTTGATTAAATATATTTGATGTGGCTAAGGTAATTATTTCACCTGAATATTAAGTATATTAAAATTATGTGAAAAACCAGTGCAAGGTCTTCAGCAGCTGAAATTTGTGCTAGTATTACAAAAAGAACTGTAAAATACCTAGCTGTGCATAAGTACCAGCCATTTAGAAGCATTAATTGAGTTTAAGCTATCAAAAAATTCATGCGATTAGTTTTAGCTACAAATTTGAAGCCAAAATATGTAGGTATTTTAATTCTACATTTATAAAGGAATTCTGAAGGCTCAGGACTGCTGTTTTAAATGAAAAATGCTCTCTCAGACTATAGGAGTGGTTCTACTTTGTAAGATTTGCAATACAACTCTTCCCTCTCCCTCTTTTTAAATGGTCCACACATTAACCATTTACACAATACTTCAAACTATTCCACAGTATTCAAGCCCAAAGAGTTTAGACTTTGTTTTAAAAACTCAAGTTTGATCTTCCCCTTTGTATGACCCTTTAATCAAATATGTCTCCTGAGGCACAAGTCATGTTCTCTGAACATGACAAGAGGTAAAGATCCTAGCACCTTAATTTTATACTCTTTGCTAAAATGAGGAATCTCCAATAGCCACGGCAAATATGGGCAAGAAAATCTGTCTGCAGGGACACTTCATGGAGCGAGTGTGCCATTTGGTGAATCTCAGCGTGATCTTCAAGCACTTTAGACTACATTGTAGCTACCCAGAAATTAGTTTGCTTTCCAGACACGGAGATTAAGACAGCAAAAGTCATGAAAGTGAGAAATGTAACAACTAAAGCGTCATTTGTTTACAATTTATCCAAGCTGTACGCTCTTGCAGCCTCTGTTCTACCGATAGTTACTCAAGCAAAATGACTAAAAGAGAGTCTCCTGGGCTAAATGCTCTGCTTTTCAGGAAACAGCACGAAGCAGAGAAGGCCCAGGAGAGAAGAGCAATGAGACAGCTGTGCCATTGCTGAGGCTTGCAGGATACCAGCCCTATCAAAGCCAGAGGAAGTGCCAGGGCATGATTTCACAGCCTGGAAGAGACATGAAGCACGCTTAGTGAGAGGAGGTTGAAGTGGAGAGGATCTCTTCTGCCGTGTCTCCAGAGAAAGGACAAGAGGAAACTGTCTGAAGCTGTACCAGGGGAGGTTCAGTTTATACATCACAAAAAAAGTAACAATAAAGTAACTGTAAGAGAGGCTAGGAATTGGAATAAGTTGCCCAGGGAGGTTGTGGTATCCATCTCTGAAGGAGATAAAAAGGGTCTGCAGGTGGCATTTGGGGATCTGATTTAGAGGAGAGTATGGTGGTTCTAGGTTGGTGGTTGGACTCAATGACCTTGTAGGTCTCTTCCAACCTTGATGATTCTGTGGTACTTTCAGTCCTATTCCATGCCTTCTCAAAAGTGCCTGTCACGGACCTTATAACTAAAAGAACATGCTCTGTCTTTGCACTAAAGAAATCCACAAGTTTAGCACTGTTTAAATTTTTAATATCAGAAATAAGTTCAGTTCTTGTAATCTAGAAGTGGAAATTTTCTTCATGATTTCGAACTTTCCTTAAGCATTGTGATACAAATGCTTCCTTGCAGAGTCAGAGGATACTATAAAAACAAGCTTCCTTTTGCCTCTTCCAAGCATTTTATGTCGCTGTGATTCCATACAGTGCAGTGTATGCTCCAGAAATGTATGCAGCTCTGTCCCTTACTTCACAAACACTTTCCTCCTCTTTTTTCTTTCTCCACACCCACACACCACCAATGTGCCAAGATGAGAGAGATTTCTGGCCACATATTTCAAAAGGAAGAGTGTTAAAAGCAAAAAGTAAAATTTTCATAAGGTAAAACTCTCCTTCCTCTAACTTTTTAGGGTATTTAGTTGATGAAAAGAGGTAGCATTTCTTCTGAGGTATAGACAGCCCCCACTCCCATTCCCACCCACATCCACTCAGTATCCAACATGATAGGCTGCATTAGCCCTAAGAAACAGCTTCTAAAAGATGTTTTGCTTTTGTATAAAATTTACACATTCTTTGGAGTTATTCCCTTGAGTCTGCCTACTGTAATTTTCATCACAGCTTTAGTTGGGGTTTTTTTACAAGTATTAAAAGGTACTGAAAGATATTCCCAAACCATGCAATGGAAGAAACTGACAGAGGTCAGTTTTTACTTTTCTTACAAGTCCAGCAAATAGAGAGAGAACACAGCGCACACTTCTAATATCTCTGTTCTTTCAAACGTGAATCAACAACAGGGAGCTGTCAATATGAGCTTCAAATTAAGTGTGACATTTTTAGTATCTAAGTGCTAGAAGACAGGGAAAAAAATGCAACATCTCAGTTCATTTTTCAGCTAATTCATATTTTCTCTTGAATATAATTTTAGCAATTTTGATGAAATCAGATTACCTTAATATTAACACACATATTACTGTTAATATTAAACATTAATATTTTATCAAAAGAAATAATTCTCTCTATTTTAGTTCACACATTCATCCTAAATGGAATGAAATAAATAAGACATTTCTAACTTTAATAAGAACAAATACTGAGCACATAAAAAAGAAATACCAGGCAAATCCCTGAAGCCCAGCCTGTTAATCTGTCAATTCTTTCCTTTTGAACATTAAGAAAAACTTATGTACCCACAAGAAGGTACCTTCATTCAATGTTTCCAGTTAAACTACCAACAAATACAGAAGAGTTTAACAAATTGGGTGATGATGTTATCAAGTCTATAATGCTCTAGGTGACTTCAAATGATCACATTCTGATTTAATTTATTTTGTAATCATGCATCCTTTTAATAGTTTGTTGTTCCTGTTTATTACACTACTTTTTCTTGTTAAAGATTTTAAAACTAACCCTCTGATGTTTAAAACAGAATGCCTATTCAGAATGGCAAAAGTCAAGACACAAGTAGGGTAGTATGGAAGCAGAAATTTAAGATAAATAGTAAAAGATTAATATTCCATATTTTATAAACTGTGCCAGTTTTTAAACTGTTTATGAATAGAACATTAAGGTAAACTCTAGCCTGTACATTCAGGCATAAATTTTGGGTTAATGCCAAAGTTTGGAAATATGAGCAATATATACACCTATATTTTTCTAGATGACTGTTTCCAGAATAACCAACCTGCAGTATATTACTTCTGAAATATTTTGCTTTTTTTTTTTTTAATATGCTTTGCTAAGGGATGTTGAAAATAATTATTTTAAGACTTATGGTCTTATGCTATTAGCTACAGAATGTTCTCAGTCGTGGATCCTCTCATTTGTGACTGCACTGGACACACACTGAGCCAGATGGAGCTGCAGTGTCAGATTCCATCTTGGTTTTTTTTTTCTCCTCAAGCTATAAACTCTACCTTTTGAACCCTGTGCAGTAGATTTGGTAGGAGCAAAGTGATGCCCACCATGATGACACTTACATTAGCAGTCTCACTTATTTTGCACCAGTCACTTGGATAACCACTTTTAATTATTAAATCATAAGCATCTCCCACACACTGCAATAAGCAAAGGAATGAGACAGACAGCTGAAGTCACTTTGTCACAGTGGCCACTGATCCACCTCTCGCAGCACATTTGAAGCACTGTGAGAGCTACTAGATGAGAGAATGAAACCTTGTAAAGAGGCCCTATGGCACGGGATGTGGGAATTTACAGGCCGATTTATCCTAGGCCTTTCCCAGAAAATGCCAGAGCAATTACACACCTTAGGAAGATTACAGTAATCCCAGACAATTCTGAAGAAATGACAGTTAGCATTGCTGTACAAACATTTCCAATGCTGAGCTGAGCACAGATTTCTGCAAATAATGCAACCGAGGTGTTAAAATGTTAACTAATCACAGGGAAGAATTTTAAAATCAGTTGTGTGAAGGGAAGCCGCCTCAAGTGTGCTGGAAAATAAACTGTAAATGCTTATTCAACACAGTGAGAAATTGTTAATGAGAAAGGGATCAAAGCACTTGACTCAAATTCTAGACAAAGTAGGTTACATGACTTGCTTCACAGACACACTCCCCAGTGAGTTTCTTGGAAACAAGTATGTCAGTACGGATAGAGTCTGAGCAGAGGTCTGTACATAGACTTGAAAGATACAAACCTAGAATTGACTGACTGGAAACTACTCACAGGGGAAGCTCAGCTGTGTCCCATCCAGCATATGAGATGGCAGGGCAGGAAAGAAAATTCCCCACAAGCTGATGGCTTGGCAGCCACCCAGGGTGGGACAAATCTCATGTGTAATGACCACGGCATGAAAGGTCTGCTTACTGCACGGGGCTTAAAGGGTTAATAATAAATACCCCATATATTCTCAGACAGCAACCACATGGTGGCCCAGCAGGGGCAGACGCAGCATGAGGTGTGTCTCCATGCTGCAGCTGGTGGTGCACATCCATCCCTGCTGTGCATTTGGAGCTCTCCCTGTCCCCATGGCCATGCCTGGCAGTCCTGGGGCCACCGCCCCAGTCATTATCTTGGCTCTATTTGCCTGCCTCTGGGCATGGCTTCTGAGGCACCTGTCCCAACCTGTTCCATGCCAGTGTACCCTGGAACACACAGCCTCCACACAACCAAGGGCTCCCCACTCATTACACAGTTTGCCGTGCCCCCACAGGGGCTGCATGGCTCACAGCCTGTGGCAAATTACCGAAAGAGGACTTTGATGGGCTCTGCAACCTGTGGTTCCTCCACGTCTGCACAGAGTGAGGCTGTTGGCTGTGGGGTTTCCCCTCCCAGAATGGGCTACCCAAATGCCAAAGGTTCAGGGATGCACATGGTGCTGACATGCCAGGCCACACAGGTCAGTGTAACTGGAGAAACATGCCTGTTTTGAAATCCACACAAAGACAAGCAGCACTCAATGAACACCAAGATCAAGCCTCAGGGATCACCACAGGAGGTCACCAGCAGTCAAACATAGATCCCTGACAGCTGGCCCTGGACTCCTGGCCTCCGGAGCAGCTGGTCCTCCCATCAGACATCTCTACCCCTACTGCCCCAGACCTCCTGTGACCCACAGCCTTTTCTCCAGAAGCTGGACCTTGATCTCTCACCCCACCCACTACACAGTCCTGCGTCAAGGTCCCTGGCAGTCACACATACAAGAGCACCCTCACACAGAGAATAATCAGCAGCAAAGTTTAAATGCAAGACAGAACAAACTGCAGTGAAAAGGTGCAAGGTCCAGCCTGCCAAGCATATTGACTATTGGCTTGCCTCAGCCATTAATATATTCCCTTTTCTCCATTTTGACATCCTTCTCTCTGCTCTTGCTTGCTGCCAAAACAAGCACTTGTGCCTAATTAACTTTTTTCTTGCTAATCTCAGATTCCCTACAATATTGTCCCTACAGAATTGCAAGGCAAGAAGTATTCTATTTGCCATCTGTATGGCAGTTGTCTTCTGTTAAGTGGGCAGTTTTCCTTATCTCTTCCACAACCAATCCTGTCTCAGGGGAGCATCCGCTGATAACAGGCTATTGAATGTCACTGCATGACTGATAGAACTCCAGCATCCCACTGGGAGATGCTCTGCCCTGAGGGAAGAGCCAAGCATTCCTACCTGGATATAGTCTTGAGGTTCTAGAACATGGTTTCTCCCCTGGATTTCCCGGACGAACAGCTGCCTCTTCCACTGGATCTTCAGAGGAAGAGTACACCCTTCTACAGGATCATTGTTCCAACAGAACCACACCTGCCCCTCCAGGAGGACTGCAGCCACCATTCCAATCGGACTGCTACCAACACTCTGACCAACAAGGTGTCATGTCGTATTCTAAATCTGTCAGTGTTGTTTTGGTTTACTGCATTGTTTATTTTATCCTTTTATTTTCTTCCCTAATAAAGAACTGTTATTCCTGCTCCCATATTTTTGCCTGAGAGCCCCTTAGTTTAAAATTCATAGCAATTTGGATTTTTCCATTTTCCATTTTTTGGATTTTTTCCCATTTCCATTTTTTTGGATTTTTACATTTTCCATTCCAGGGGAGGCTCCTGCCCTCCTTAGTAGACACCTGTCCTTCAAAACCAAGACAAATATTACTAAATTCAGAACTTCTGATATTACTATCCAGATCATCTCAGCCCCAACATGATACCAATAATACAACTACCAAGGCACCACTCGGCCTGCAAGGTCTCACCTCCCAAAAGGTTTCCAGTACTTCCCCCATGTACTGCTGAGGTCTGGCTACCTTTCTCATGACCCCGAACAATCTGTGAAGCCCAGCCACTCTTCATGGTGCCCTAAGACCTGTCACTTTCTCATCTTGTTGCTTCATAGGTCCAGTGATTGTTCACATCATGTCTTGAAATTTTTTACTGTTCAATAAGCTCAGCATTCTGAACCTGATTGTCTGAATGCATGCCTTAGCTCTATATACTTGGGTCTCATTATTTACAGAAAATGTCTGAAAAAATCAGAGAAAGTGCCCAAGAACTTAAAGTGCCTTTACTTTGTCCCATGAATTTCACTCCTGTTTGCCTGAAATGGATATTGATAAGAATCTGTGTTTCCTTGCTACTGCTGATGTTGGCAACACCATCTGCATCATGCCAAAAGTTTGCCTGAATATAATTTCTAATAATGGCCTTCAGAATTGTGAACAAGACACTAAAAAATACACCCCCCCCAAACACCAGAAAAAAACAGTTGTCTAAAAAATTGTGAGTTTTAACATTTATTTTGTTTTCTTCTGCCTCAATTTTGAGCTATCAAAACTGAACATTTACTACTGTTTATAGATATTCATGGGGAAGAAGAACCTAAAAAAATAAAAGAAAAAGCTGAAATTCTTATTCATCCGTCCAAACGGGTTTGATCACAGGTAAATTTATTCTCTGAATAAATTTATTCACACGGGGATGTTTTAGGAAAAAAAAAAGAACATAAAAAAGCATGGAAATATGCAGCAGTGAAGAAGAATGTTTTTCTAAGAACAAGGGGAAATAAAGTCCAAACACACTGCCTCGGCTCTTTTTCCACGCACATCAACTCTCAGTGGTCCTACTCCCCTCAAGAGTACTAGACAGGAATGAAATTCAGCAGCCCAAACTAGCTCCCCTCACACTTGCTACTGCTATTAATGTTAATTTTCTCATTCAGGCTGTATCATAATGCCAAGATGAAAGATTCAGACTGCCAAAGAATAACTAGCGGCAGTGAGAGGCTGCCTGGGGAGAAGACGCACTCGCACATCATCTTGTATAATTTTTTCCATCAGGACTGACTGAAGAACTAGAAAGAAGGTAAGGGGGTGGGAAGAAAAAGGAGCAAAGTAGCACAAATTATCCTTTGTTCGTGTCAATTTATTTTTTGTTTCAGAAAAAAAAAAAAACAGTAGCCCAAGTGGAAGATCTTAACAGTTAAAATGAAAATTATAGTAAGATTAATTCAAATAGCATAACACAGAATATACTGTGGAAGCTAATAGCTACATTATTGGATCATAAACATGGTTAGTCATAGAAAATCTTTTAAAATGCTGTATTTTAATTTCTAATACTCTATTCTTACGAGAAATATTAGGAGTATAAAGGCTTTGTTGTTCAGTAAATGCTTAAAACTCATAGAATAAAATAGAATAGTTCAGTTAGACAGGACCTAAAATGATCACCTGCTACTTTTAAAAACTTACAGGTCAATGACTACTAGTAATAAAAAGCTCCTTAAAATTGTATTATTTTATTTCTACTTTAGGCATTTGTATTCAGAGCCTCAGCACACATCAGACATACCTTGAAACACATTTTTTCATTAACACAGGTTGCACTGATACTCATAGCTTTAACTTTCTTACAGCTACACATAGCTCCTGCTCTGCTTTGCTGCCTGATTTGTGTGTTCACTGAAATACACAAGAAAATTCTATCAAAAAATTTTGAAAAGTGGCTGCTATTCAACACCCACTAAATTTAACTTATCAAACAACTACAGAAAAAAGAAAAGCAAAACCTAAAAAAGATGAGAAGAGAGATCAGTTCTGATACCAAGTCAGTTTTTTACTTCTCCATTGATAATACCAGTGAAATTTCCAATGACCAGTAACAATAACAGCATAACCCCCAGTACTTCCATTGGGAAATGCCTCCAGCAGTTAAGCACAAGGGAAGGAGAAAGAACAGATATTTTGCTGAAGCAGCACAACACTGAAAAAATAAGAGCTAGACTATGAGCCATCAATTCCTCACTTGCAGGACACCACCTTGAAAAACACTGAAAAACCACTTCCTGACAAACACCTGGACTGCTAAATTCCTACCTGCTTACACACATCATTTCAAAGCAGCCTGAAAGCATTAGCACACCCTCTGCAAACCACTACCCAGTAATTCCTTCCACTCTCATTTGGGGCTGGAATTTAATCAGGAGGGGAATGATTTTTATCTGATTTTTAACCTGCACCTTTGAACATCCAAAATTTTTTTTTTTTTTTGTGTTGGGCACAGCAGCAAAGAGTTTTTTTGTTTGTTTTACACAAAAGAGTGCGTGAAGACCAGTTCATGGAGTATTATTAGGAACCAGATGAGAGCAATGAAGGAGAGAAAGGGGAGGAAAATCCTCCTTGACACCCTGTGCACCTGGCTGACTGCACTGATTTATAAACACCACAAAGGATACACGAATGGATGTCTTGCCCTAGATGGTACAGCACATTTTTACTGGTCTTAAATTCAGCATTTCAATGTTACTTGCATTGCTTCATAATGGAAAATTGACACCTACTGTATATTGTGAATTACTGCAGTACCATCTTCAGTATAAGACTGGATCTATGCCTGGGCAATTTGATCTGACCCCACAGCTGTCTCTGCCTTCAGGAAGGGTTTGGACTGCTTATCTCTTAAGGCCTTCTCCCACATAAACTTTCAATAATGCTATTATCAATTTGGATTTGAAGACTAGGAAAGCAACAGAATGGCTCATACTGAAAAACTGAGTTCTGTAGGTTGATATTTGCATGTTAGATAACAGATATATATAATTACTAAACAGATATATAGAATTCTATGAAGACTATGGCAGTATATCAAATTCATGGCACATTTATTCAGTCTTGAAGTTGAGCATTTGCATATCTCAGTGCACATAAACACGGAAAAATGAACAATAACAAAAGGCTATCACATATGACATGATGATAATTGGTCATAGATGAAGAATAGAACCACTGAGTGAGGAAAGTTAATATAAAATTTTATTTAATAGGGAAATAAATTAAGATTTAAGCAAAAATACTGCCCTCAAATTAAAGGCGTGAATGCAAAATGTATTTTTCAAGAGGTCAGATAGACCTAAGTGTTCTCTAGTGATCTTGGGTTTCTTTTTGATCTATTGTTACATCTAATATCACCTAATCTCTACTGCATGTAACTATCTGTCCTTGTCATCACTACTTTCAGCTAAACCGGTCTGAGCCTTCTTTATTTGAGAGATTAACCAGTCCAAATCTCACTTAAGGAGCAAGCTAATTCATAAGAGACAAAGTGGATCCCACAGAAGTCTATTCCCTGACACATAATCCACCTCAAAACACATTAGAACACCATTCTTAAAATTTTCACATGTATAATAACACCAACAGAGGCGGGTTTTCAACATGAAGTTTAAATTGCCCATATGGAATAGTTTCAGTTTCTTAAAACAAGAAAATGTCTTGTCATCATGGAGTAAGAAATGGTGATAAATGGACAATTAAATGGTGTGGAGTCTTGGTCTTTCTGGGAAACTCAGAGAAGCATATCTGGTCAGCAACTCAAGCTACTGTCAGCATAGAAGCAGCAGCTAGTTCGTATTTCAAGCCTCAAAAACGGGATGATTTGCAGTAAAAGAGGAACCAGAAGACAAAGTGATCAGTTGTTGACTCACACAAATACTTCACATGATATTTAGGAAAAAGGTCAGCTTTTGACCAGATGAAGAAAAATATTTTTCTCATGGAGGATTTCCCTGAAGAAGAAGGTGGCATTTGAGCTCTTCAGATTTGCATTTTCAGGCAACAGTTGGCAGGTAACAGTACAAAAGTCTACACTTGATTTGAGAGTTTCAAGCTTAATTTGTCTATCAAAGAGTAGAAAACATTTACTTTGGAGCATAGATATGCAGCAGTTTCTGTGACTAAGCAATGCAAGGATCCTTAATTATAATTGTTCTCTTCTGTTTCACAGACCATAATTGTGGCAAATGTATCTGAAAAAACACCCTTTAAAAAAAATCCCCCAACTTTTTAAATACTGAACTACATTTGGAAGGGTAGGAAAGGTATTATCTTTTCTAGTGAGGGAAAAGTGTTAATTAAAGTAGTGAATTTTTCATGTAGAAAGTAATTTAATATTCTCAAAACTTTTGATTTATCTCAGAATTATTTTTTAATAAAAACTTTGCCAGCCTGATGCAACCTTTAACTAAGTTCTTCCAAGGCGGTCTAATCCATTGTTTCTCTGCTCCATCATTAATACTGCCTACATATTCTAAAACTCAAATTATGCTGTCCCACACACTCACACTTTCACTTTGAGCTATTCCCCAATTTCACCAATTCTTCTCCTATTTTTTATTGTTTTAATAAGGTAGGCATTACTCTGCTCCCAAGCCTTATGCAACCAAGCTAAAAAAACTTGCCAGAGATTAGTTTTTATCTCATCTTGGTCATACTAATCCTAAATATCCAATCTTTCAGACATTTATAGAGGCTGAAATGGATGAAAACTGAGCAACTAATGATTTTGGTTGTTCTTTAGAAGACTTTTGTTTATAGAGTGCAGCAGCATTCAAAATAATATCAAGTAGAGAATACTTTAGTTCCTGGTTTATAGAATAAGGGACTAAAATTACTTTTTTATATTGAATAATTCACTCAATTGAAATGCCCTAAATCTACAATTGTATAGCAATAAGTGTAAAAGCCACACCTACATATTTTAGAGGGAGTTAATGTGCCTTTCATTTATGCTGTGCAGTTTTTTGGGTTCTTTCGGGTGGGGTGAGTGTGGGATTTTTCCCTTTCTCTTTCTTCAATCCCTGCTAGACATGGCAAACTTGTTTCTTCCTCACCTTTTTACAAGTCTGTAATTTTGGTTTGTGAATCTCCAGGGCAAGACAGTAATACAGGGAATTGAAAGAGCATCTTACAACCTTCTTCAGCAGATCATACAAAATGTACTCAGCAGAAATGAATTGTTCTAAGAATTTATAGGGATTTCTTCTTTTTTCATCTTAAAACCAAACAGCCCTTTTTAAGTAGGTCTATAACATATCAGTATGCTTTTTCTCACTGAATTGATTCCTGTATTTTCACTTTTTTTGTGACCCATTATATATTATGGTAGTGAAAGCTGACAGGCCCTTATCTTTCTAAAAGGAGTCCTACATTTACATTGCTGCATCTAAATGACATTTCAGCATTTCACCTTAGTGTAAAATCCACTTTTGAGAGGCACAAACCCCAAAGAGTCTACACTACTGATTCTAGAGTACATATATTATAAACGTATATATATATATAATATATATATTTTTAAAGGCACTACTGAGTGAAGAGTGTGAAATTCCTCCCTCCAGCCTCAACAAAAAAACTGCCTACAGATTATTAATGTTTCTTAAAGTTTAAGGAAAAAAAAAAGTCTACACATCAAACATCAGGAGGAAAGACTGTCAGTTCCACCAGAAAGCACACAGCAAAATCCACTTGAAGTAAATTGAAATCTTAGGCACATTTTCCCTCGTGGAGCAGCAGCATCAATTTCAGCCATAACCACAGCCCCATCCTTTGGCACTGCGCCCCTCCCAGGTGCCCTGTTTCACTGGGGCTGTTATCAGGAGGACTCTGAACTCTACTCAGCCACCTCAGGGCAAGGTCCTGCTGCTTCACTCCAATCCCTGCCTGGGGCACTTGGAATTGTGAGCTTTACACCGGCAGAGATCGAGGCGTACTCTCCAATTCTAACTCAACACCACTTTTTAATACAGATGTTTCTTTAGCAAATGCATTCCCGAGCTCTTTAACTATTTAAATATAACAACTAACTTTAATTTAATGTACTGCTCTCTTGAACAGTCTTCAAATCCACCACTGCAACACAAGCTCAATTTATTGATTGTGTTCGTTTGTGAGATACAGGCTTAAATTAATTAGTAAGGATCACTTAAGATGCGAAACAAATATACTTAAGTGTTTTTTTTATTCAAAAGAATAGGCAACAAAAGCCTCTTTAAGCCTCCCCAGTGCTGTATTTGGGCAAAGAGACAGAAACTTACGAAAAAATTCCTTTGAAAGTCAGATTTGCATTCAATCTGCATTTTTCAAGGTTTAGGAAAAACGAGAGCTGCTGGCATAACACCACAGAATCACAGGATATTCTGAGTTGGAAGGGACCCACAAGGACCATCAAGTCCAGCCTAGAATGGCCCATACCCTGGTGAAGCTTGCAACACTGTCATTATTAGCACCATGCTCTCACCAACTGAGCTAATCTCAGGATCAATACATACTGGTCCTAATTAAAGCTCTGAATCAAGCTGTTCAATATTCCATGTTTCCATAATGGACAAATGTTAGGAAATTAAATTAGCATTACTGACAGATTCAAAGAATACTGCAAATTTCATACTAATTTTCCAAGGTATCTTTTTGGTCTTTACTGTTTTGAGAAAGTTTGCGATGCAAGTCAGTTCCTGCATGAAAGGATTAAATAAATGAAGAATTCTCGGTACTTGGAACCTTCTAAATCAAGCTATATTTATCTAGAGCCATACTTCAAATAAGACTAACAGCAGCTCTCTAATAACATTTCTCTATAGTTACGTCTTTGGGTAGCCAACAGCCCTTTCCTGCCATGAGAAAAATACATTAGTGGGTACAGCAGTTGACCAAACAAAACATTTTCTGTCATATGGCTATGGGAGTTTTCTTCAAATGGAAACTAAATACATTTTGCTGTAAACCAGAACTCCACTCTTACAGTGCATTTCACAGTTTTTCTTGGTTTTTTGTTTTTTTTTTTAACTCAAAAGAATATTTTTGAGTTTTATTCAAGGAATAATAGAGTCAAATTAAAAAAAAATCCACTTCATTCAAACAGGAAAAATGATCATTTGAGCCAGTCAGGCTATTTGATGAACCTTGTAGACAGAAGATTTTCATGAAACAGATGAAAGCAGGAGAGAAAATAATTCAAACACAACTATACTTTAGCACAAAAGCCATGATGTGGAACAGAACTAGAGTCCAATTTGCATAAGGAATGAAAAGGAACACTCATTCAAGGTAGAAAATAGGATTTGGTTGATAATATCAAAAGTTACATAGCTACATTGCAACTGCTACTAAATTTATAAAAATAAGACTCTCTTAACTAATGGCCAAAGTAACTCATGTTTTCATGAAAACTCAGTATCAGAGCAGTCTTAAAATTTTTTAAAGTCTTGGGCACACAGTTAAGAGCTTCTCCATTCCCAGGAAGATAAACTGCTAAACAACAAGCACAGGACTGCACAGTGCACAAATCCAAATAAACTGCTTTTCTTAATCACATCTTTCATTTTTAAGTGCTCAACACCTATTCTCCTCAGATAAAAAAGTTACCCCAAGCCCCTAACAGACAGCCATGTAAATACAAATATGCCATATTTTTAAGGAAAATACTCCATCCCGTTGGTTCAAAGAACCCTTTAAGTGGTTCTGGATCTTTAAAGTTTTGACCTTCAGTTCTGTAACCCAAAATTTTAGGACATAATTAATAATTATTGGAACAAGAACTGAATCGGAAGCTGAAAAAAAATGCAAACAATATCTATATTTTTCCAGTGTTTTTCCTCTACCTATGAATTATATGTATAAATAGTATTTTTTACAAATATACTCCCATTCTGCGGTGTAAACAAGCAAAAAGAACCACATTTTAGCTTTTCCCATATGTAAAAACTCTTTGACCTCAATGCTTATAGAAGTTATATAACAGCTGCTACACTTTGATTCAGTAAATAAAAATAATTTTAAAAACCCAAACACGCCCACCTTTGCCTCCAAAAAAATCCAACCAAAAAACCCCAAACCCAAACAGTACGCTTGTATAAATAGAAAGGAAGAGAAGTGAAAGAAATCTCAAGATTTCTGTTTAAATGTAACTCACACAAATAACATGAATGGGACATACAGCTTCTCCAAGTAAATAAATAGCCCCAAGTCTTGTGCCAGTCCAATGGCAGTGTCACAAATAATACTGCAAGTTAAACGAATGTCACTGCATTAACAACAGACTTAGAACTCTTAAGTTTGGCTGGAAAAGACAAGATGATAAGGAAATAAAAGGTACTTGTTCTGTCACAGACTGCTTTGGTATAGTGCCTTTTGGCATATCAGTGTACTAAAAATAAAACCAAAATGCTGGACTTTGGAGAATGGACATGTAAAGGTGCCAAGGCATCTCAACACTATAAATTAGTTTATTCATAAGGGAGTCCACTATGAATCAAAGAGAAACTCTGAAAGCCTAAGTAAAGTTTTACTCTAACAAGCTTTGAGACTTCCTGATTATTTATTACAAACTAATGACAGTTCTGCAAATGAGTAATGAAAATTAAACTTTGGTATTTTTTCAAAACAGCATTTCTATAAAATCATCTACTTATAGACTTTTCAAAACAGTTCTGAGAGTGCAGTCCATGATCTACCACTTTTAGACACTTTAATTTTTTAAGAATTTGAAGAAAATATGAATGCTTTTTGGAGATGAGATGTACTGATTACTTCTTTGTTTGACTTATGATCCCCTAAATTACTGTCTAATATGTTATTTAAATAACTTCTTTACCTAATGAATTGGGGATTCAAATGACTAAACCACACTTTTAGTTTGACAGCTCTTTTAGACCCCATCCCCTGGCCCCACTGCTCTTCCTATTGTTCCAGCATACTGGAAGTACAGTCATTATGCTTTTGTTGAAATTAATGTATCTAAAGACTTTCATTTACTGTAGCTAGCAAAATCTCCCAACAAAGGGATATAGCTGACAGAAGAAGAGACAATCAAAGCCTAGTTAACAATGCATCCAAAACCCATTCCTTGGCAACCCATTAGAAAAGCACACAGTGACAGCAAGCATGACACAATCTTGTAAGGTTTTGAATCATATATGAGAGGTAATGGTGAAATGCTTAACTCATATCCTGGAATTAAATACTTATCCCGTATTGAACACACATTAATCAAAATTATTTACATCAAAAGGAGTTAGTTAGTTCCTTGAAATATACAAACTAGAAGTGCAGCTGTACAGCACACCATCTTCCCACTCCTTTCCTCGTTCTGGGGATTTAACTTGGAAATGTCATCTGTAGGATGCCCAAAGAACCCACAAGCCTTCCCTTTACTGTGGGACCTGGAAGACCAGTTCCTATGGGCTGTATGTACATATTATGAGGCTGGGTCCTCCTGTACTCCTGTGCTCATTTACCACCTGCCTGCATGCATGTTTCTACCTCCTCCCCATCTCCAAAGCCTTTTGTCGTTTTATAACAGTACCAGGTACTTCCAAGATTAATGACTTGCTAGGGCCAATGGCCTACAGCAGTATCACAGGTTATCAGCATCTTCCAGCTGCTCTTTAATCTCCAGACAATCCCTAGCACCTTCATCATTATTAGTTAATTAGCATTAATGAAAGCTATGCATACGCGGTGAGAGGCTAATATACCCCCAAGCTTATATGTCAGTAATCCTTACTTAAAAAAAAAGGTATCCTCTGTGAATAATATCTGCATTGTTGAATGAAAGAATATTTCCCTACCTACCCAGAGGCATAAGCATCGGTTAAGAGACTAATGATTTGTAAAACTTCATGAAAGATAAGAACACTGCAGACTTCAGACATTAGAAAGAATTCAGTCTCCACCCCCTCATCTTCATAATTTTTCTTTACCTGTTCTTGACCCATGCCCTTCCTCTCTACTTAACATTCTCAACCTCGTTGGTCTTCAGCTACTACCTTATCCACCAATATTGCCTTTAAAGCCATGTTCTTTGCTTTAAAACAAGATGACACAACCTTGAAAGCTCCAGAAATATCTGCTGCACAAAACTGCTTGTGAGATGTGACAGTTGTCTCCATATGTTACCTATAATATTCACACTCTACTGGTCTATAGGGCAATTGCCAGGATTTATATAGATAGGTCTGGTCTTCTCTCTTCTACTTACTCATCTACTGACTGAAACATACTTTGAATTTTCTGTGTCCAAGCATTTTGGTCCTGAGGTTTTGTCAGACCCCCAGCCTGCTGAGCTTTTCAAAAGTAGCAAGCATTGGGAAGCAAAATTGCATGAATAATTTGATCTAAATACTTCAAGGAAAAAAAAAAGTAGAAATAAATATTTAACTAATATCTATATTGCAAAGGCAATGTAGTAAATCATGCCAACCACATATTTATTCCATATTCACAAAATCAACATTTTCAAATCCATTACTTAGCACATTCCTCCTGATTAAAACTCTTTCAAAAAATTGCAATTCTTACTTGTTTGTTTTCTTTTCCTAAAGGGCATTAATAGTCACACTGATATATTTATTTGCTACAAAGAAATTGCTCAAACTTCTTCTAAGAAGCCTGTGACTTTTACCCTAGGTTCTGTAGGCCTGAAACTCCTGCCATGCCAATATAACTACAACAAAAAGTCTAAATTTTTGCCAAAACAGAGAAAGGGACCACTTCATTAAATCAGCATAAACAAGATTGAAATTGCTCCAAACTACACTTTAGATCATGGATATTTCTAGAGGCCAGGTCCAAAATGACTCCTTGACTAAACTCTCAGTGGTTCCACTGCTAATGTTATTTTTGTTTATGAGCTGGGGATCAGGCTCTCCTTTGAGAGTCATCCTCCACACCAAGGTTAACACACAGAGCAGTGGTACTCTGCAAACTTTAAATGATTCATGCCCTGCTGCAATCTCACTCCAGCACTAAATGATAATTCCAGTTTCTGTGAAGAAAGTTTATCATACTGAAATAGAAAATACTGTAGAAAATACTATTACGATCATTGGTCAACATATCTTATTTGCTGAAAACTTTTCACTAACATCACACAAGAATTAAATCAATTCTTGCCGATCCAAATGGACGTGCAAGAATTAAGGTTACCAGAGACTTGCTTAGGATAGGAATTACACCAAGTATCTCACATGTTTCAGTATTTCAGATTAATGCATGAAATCCTTGCAGAAACCATGCCCCAATCCTCAAGTTCTAGAAATGGAGTAATTTATGAAGTAATCAAATCTCTCAGTTTACATAAAATTAAAAGTCTTCTGGCTCCTTTAGTTGACAATTCCAACAACGCTCCTTTATCCATTCAAAACACAGCAAACACATTGCCAGTTTATTACAGTACCGACTGCCAGCAGGAGTCAGACAAATATTGTTGCTCAAGCTACACTGGAGGACTCAATTTAGAAATCATCACTAGATGTCCACCTGCCTTCTGTACAGTCACCTCATCTCACTCAAATGGCTAATGCCTTGAAGTCTAGTTTCAAATTGCATTGTCTTGCCTGTGTCCTGAAGTTAAATATGCTTTACGATTTGGGTTTAGGCTTTCTGTGGGGGTATTGCTGCTGTTTTTTTTAAAGTCTACAGTCACACAATTCTTACAGACAGGAACACTGGAAGAAAACACTACTGATTAAAGAGCTTTGGATAAGGGAAGAATGTTCTTCTTTGGTCCTACTTTCCCCGTTCTCACTTTCACCAATGCCACAGAGACACATGTCTGTTGCATGCAGCTTTTTAAGGGTGCTGTTCAGTAACTTCACTGTAATAGAAATACTTGTTCATGGAAAGATTTAATCTGTTGGAAAGTTCCTAATTTCTCTGACCTTATACATTTATACTTGGGTATACATACACAAGTAGAGGAGTCATAGACAAATGCACATATTTAAAGTTAAGAATACGCACTAAGAAATAGCCTTTCATGGGTACTTCTTACCACAGTAAATTAGGTTTTAAAGAGTGAAAGTATCACATCAGTTGTGGCAAGGGAACTGGGACTGTTAGTAAAGGAGCTGAGACTATGACTTGGCTTTTATCCCAATGCAAAACATAGGGAAGGTTTGATAGGCTAACTTGTTTATCTCTACATACTGTAGGACCATGTGGGCCTACACAGATAAGTGCTTGCACTAGAGACAGCTATCAAAGCCAAGAGCAGTGGAAGAAAGTGCTCTGTAAGATAAATACATCAGGGATGCTGCATGTTCTGGACTGGGGCTGTGTACTATCAGCCACATGAAAGCATAGAAGCTGTCCTACTCTCTCTAACAGTCTGAGTGAGAATTTGTCAATAGGAAAGATGGCATTTTTTTCCCCTTAAATTCAACTTAAAGGAGTTTCTCTTTATCACCTCATTCTTTTCTCCGGCTGTCTGTCACACGTTCCATGCTTTCAACATCTATTCTTCCACTGGGTATTAAAAAAATGGCATTTTAAAAATAATTCCTGACTCTATCTCTAAGACTAAAACACATAGATGTGAAATAATTGTAGAAAACATCACACTAACACATTTAAGCAAAAAACCCAAACTGAAACTAAAGCACAGATCCAGCCTGTTGATTATCTAATCATCTTTGAGAGGAGGCAGGTAACATTAAGAGCTTCTACAGAGTAAATATAAAGCAGGACATGTATTAATCATGGTCAAGCCATCTTTAAGAGGTTTTGCTGTAAACACAGTCTCAAAAGCTGGCAGGAGTACCAGGTTTTGTCCACATTGCCCCTCCTCCCTACACCATTCCTCCCAAGCCTTTCCCCCTGTCAAAATAACAAAATAATTATGCTAGTTGCATAACTTTGATCATTCCTCTTCACAAACAGCATTTATGACTGTGGTTTAAGAAACTTCTAAAGAGACCTATCTGAGATATTTTTCTTTGTCTGGGAAAGGGAAATTTGTTTTCCTTCATCTTGAACAGAACCATAGAATAAGTTAGGTTCGAAAAGAACCTTAAGATTATTGAGTCTAACAGTTAAGATAATATGATTAAGTTATAAGCACTTTAGTGATTATTTAAATATAATAAAGGTCTATAGGAAAACAACAAGTTAAGTTAGAAAGCATTCTGCTCAATTGTAAATCTTTAAAGAATGTGGAAATCTCACAGCAAATTTCTCTGTGCATTTCAAGCATGGGGTTAAAGACTATAACAATTTATTACAAGGAAAATATTTGTGTGAAAAAGGAAAAATGCATTTTCTCTTCCATACACAGTCTTGAGATTAAAAAAATTCCTAATAAAAAACTGATTTGTCACTGTACTACTTCACACATTCACACAACATGAATGAACATGCTAACAAATTTATAACAGTTCATTGCAAGAGGAACCCGCTTGCAAATATAGTTGGCATTATTAGAAGAGCACACAATTTGAAAAAAAAAAAAAACGTGGCTGAGATGGCAAAGCTGAGTATGCTGATTTAGGAAAGTGATAGAAGACACTCTGCCAGAATTTATTTCAGTCATCTTCTGCATATGCATTGTAACAAAAATCCTTTTCTATATGTAGGGGTGGGGTTTTGGAACTTAAAACCTTTGTTTTAATGGGTAAGAAAAGGAGGGAAGTTCTCATTGGGAGAGCCTACAGATTATTTCCTTTCACCTTCACAGTAGAAGATGGCCTTTTTTAGTAACACGTTCCTTTCATATCTTGTACATGCCAAGGTGCCCTTTATGTCCAAAGGAGACAGTAATGTACTGATTCAAAACAAAGAACTGAAAGACAGTGGAATTCAGGTCAGGAATCTCTCCTTTCTTGTTTGAAATGCCAGTCAGAGCATCCAGTAATGAAAGGTCAGTTGGTAAGGTCAAATCCACTGCATGTAAGTACAGCTGTGGAGTTTGGGACTGCTGCCAGTCAGATCCTGATGAAATCAAGTCAAGCACTGTGGAAACACTTGCACAGTGTCACATAAGATCTCTTTGGAATAGATTTCTTCCGAACAGCACTCAATTATTTTTGTCTTGTCCTTTCCCCTTCTGAAACCCCTCACTTAAACATGAAAAGTTCCACCCATTTTATTATATTTTCATGAAAGTCTCTTGGAAACAAATTTTCTGTGATTACTGTGACAGACACGAAAAATCACAGAACATTTAGATGGAGAAAGACCTTTAAGATCATGGTGTCAAACCATGAACACTGTACTGGATGGCCAGTGGACTTTAGAACTAATCTCTCCATGAAGTGCATTTCATCCCAGATATTGCAGAAGCATTGTTCTACCCGTCAATTTGAACAAATAATCCCACATGTCAGATAATCCCACTGGGTTTCTATTAGCAGTATAGGGAGTCATACATTGTCCAACACCTTCTCATGGCAAAGTAGCAGCAAGGACAAGGAGTTTTTCTTTCTAATTCAGATGACAGAAAGGCAGGGACTTGAGCACTTGAAGAGGGACAGATTTTTCTGTTTATTCTTTCAAGTAAACCCTAGTTTCTTTCTGTTACCTAATCTGTCCTTTCAAATCTCAGTCTCAGCTTTCTACTCTCTCAAGTCTCAGCATCAAACAGATCTAGTACTTCCAACTGGCTCTGAGACATCACTTCCAATCCTTGCCTGATTTCTAATCTCAACACCCTGCCTATCACTGTACAAGACACAATCCAGCATTAAAATTTAATCCCTTTGCTGGTCAGACTTTCACTTTGTCTTGCCACCAAGTTCTAAGATCATTTTTCCACTCATGTTAGGTTCCAATTCATTCCCTAAAAGTATTGAAGCTGATTGTTTGTTTGTTTGGTATTGTCATCTTCAGCTCACAGGCACCATACTGCACATGAGACATGGCAGAAGCACAGAACTGGACCCAGCATATTCTGAAGCAAATTCAAAGTCTAATTATTAAGGAAAATCCTGTGTGGCCTTGAACTGGAATAAGCTCATTTGGTTTGAAACTTCAGGGCATGTACATGCAAAATTCAACTAAGCCTTTACTAAGAGCATGTAAAATGTGATTTTCAAGAGCTCATGGCTTGGACAAGCTGGGGTGTTTCACAAACTCATGTAAAAATACACTAGCAGAAATCATGCTTTTTAGCAGACCTGTGTCTTGTGCTCTCCATATTGGTGATAGCAATTTCCAAATGTTTCATTATTTTGATTTGTTTCATAATTTTCCAAATGTTTCATTTATTTGTGTCCTCTCTTCATTCCCTCATTAGAAAACAAGCAAACATCTTATCTCACCTTGAGAATACGTGGAAGCAAATAAATTGATGATCTCAATAGTACTCAGGCTCAGTAAGAACTTCAAAGTAGAAAGGTCAGTCCAAAAGTTATCCTACACCTAAAGTCAGGTTTGCAAAGAAGATATTGTAAACAAAATTTATGAGAAAACCTACCTAAAAATGAGTTTACTTTACCTCTTATTACTGGTAGTACTCTATATTTGCATGTGTGGGTTACTTTAGCATAAAGATAGATCTGATTGTGAAAAAAAGAGTGACTCTGCTTCAGCTCCCTTTCTTTACCTAATTTTAAACTCTGCTATACACCATAATATTTAGTCCATTATCATATCCTGATTTACATAGACCTGGCGTTCTGAGGGTTTTTTATGATCTGTTAAGAAAATGCCCCTTTTTTTTCTTCTATTACTCATTCCCAGTCTTCACTTGCATACACCTGACCAGAATATACAACAGCAACACAGGCAGGGTTATAAATGGAACTATCCCTTCTGGCTAAGGCAAATCTTGGAAGAATAATAACATGTACAATGAATTCAAATATTTCCAAAAGACCCTTAGCTCTTTTATTCTGGATAGAGTGACAATTTATGCAACCTACCACCTGATGAGGCACATAAAAGAGAAGGAGCTTAGAACTTCATTGCTGTCAATCAGCATCTTAAACAAATCATGTGCCCCAGCACGAGTTTTTCATTTAGAACAAGGAAAGGAAGTTTTGTGTGATTATTTTTTTTCCCATTTCTTCCTTGTAGATATGTGGAGTTTTTTATTATTCATGCCAGTATGCTATCAGTGCCTTTGCTGACTCCAAAAACATCTGTCTCACTATTCACAATTCCTGGAGTGCAATATCAATCCATGCTGATAATCAGAGGACCCTCAATTAAGCACCTACAAGGCAGTGAGTGGTAAACAAGAAAATGTACAAAAAGACAACAGATTAATTCTTCTCTATCCCAATTCACAGAAGCCATTAGAATTCTTTTTGCTTTAGATTTGAAATTCAAATTCCTGTGAATGCCCATTAAATGTTCATAGCAATATAAAACCTGAAAAAATCAGTGTAAAAAAATTTGTACTGAAGACAGAAAACACAAGGAGTTGAATGAGAAATATACATCCTAGGTCATATGCCACTGTGATCTCTGATAAAATGATACTTTTCCCTAAAAACACCACTATTCTCAGAATACTTTACTATGACTTGGGAAAAAAACTGTCACAAAGTAATTTCATTAGAGCTCATTGAAGCCAGCCCTTGGTCACTTAGGAGAGCTGCCCTACCTTTAAATTTTATGTGAATTTTACAACAGTAGCTTAAGTGCAAATCTGTTACCTTAGAAGAGGAGAGAGAATGTAAGCAGACTTCTGGATTCTATCACTTTGATATACAACAATACATTTTGATGTATAACACAACAGCAAGTAACAGGACTGATCATATAACTGCCAAATAATGCCAAACTAATAAATGAAACAGTAGAATGGTGAGACATATGCAGAGTCAATAGAGAAGCAGAGAAAGCTGACAAAGCACTTGGTGTTAGTGACGAACAAGAAAGGCAATTGGTAAAGAAGTAGGAATGTAATGGACAGAAAGCATTTGGGAATTTTAATTTTCCTGAACAATGCAATCTGTTTATCACTGTAGCAATGCTAATAGGGTGCTGAGGGAGAAGACACCCAAACAAACCACAAAACTGGAAGAGGGAAGTGTACCATACCCCAAGCTGAAATCTCATATGGTGTTGATGTATTTTATCACAGTCTTCCATCAGTCTTGGCAATAAATATGAACCAAATTGTAACTTTCCTTGTTTGACTCTATCTTCAGATGAATTTATTTCCATAAAAATTGAGGAATTCAGAGTAATAGACAATTATCTAGTGTGAAATCCTCAAATAGCTATGAAAACAAGAAGGTGTTTGTTTTTTTCCATCGTTGCTCCCTCAGCTTTCTCCGAGAACACTGTTAGTGTGACTCAGTGGTGCAGTTGTGTGAAACCATATGCTCAGAAGACCAAGGGCTGCTTTAAGCCTGTCAACAGCCAGACACATCACTGCTGGCATCTGCACCAGTTGTCAAACCAATGAGTATGGATGTCAGTGATCATTAGGCTTATTTTCAGTCATCCAGTTATAGTGACATGACCTGTAATTCTTTTCTGCTTCTGTGGGATGCAAGGACCAATAGTCTGACTCACCTAATTTGAGAAATAGTAGAACGTGGATAATATCCTCAGTTGCTATGGCAGCATTCCAGGCAGCATGCGATCCCAGGGCCACACAGCCTGATAATAGGACAGTCCAAGCTCTACAAGTCAGTGAAGATGCTCTTTTCTACTTTCTATAGATATTTCTAAGCAGGAAGAGAGGAGAAGCTGCAGGACCCGAGTACTAACCACCCTTCATAAAATGTGCTTTCTTCTAGGATGGTTTCTCATATATGCAAGAAAAAAAGTTAGTATGGCACAGGCAGCTGGAGAACCCAGGAGCAGTCCCCAGTGCTTGTGTTGATAAGGAGTACTGCTGTGATCATTCTGGAATAGAGTAAGAGAAATATTTTCTTGATGTATTTTCTATTACATGGTTGCTATCAAAAACTCCAGTCAGAGTAATGCACTAACAAGTATCACTTTCCAATAATAATATCAGATGCAATCTAAGCTGTAAATCTGGTACTCTATCTTCTGCAAACAGTGTCCAAAACTTAGCAGGGACTCTTTGCAATATTGAGTGGGAGCATTTCTCCTTCTCCATGAACACCATATGTTGTATTTGAACCTTTCCTTTCAATGTAACTGCACTAATTTTGTGAGAATTCACTGGTTCCTAAAAGAAACCAAAAGGCGTTTGTTTATTCATGTAGCAATTTCTATCCTAGCTCTTCCTAGAAGTTTCTAATGCATAAATACAAATTACTACAATTATTTACCTAAATAAATAGTAATGTTAAATTTTTAATACCAACATAAATTATTACATGTACTTATATAACAGTATATACATTCAGAGTTCCTTATTAAAAAAAAAAAAAAAAAAGCTTAAATGTCTGTTTGAAGAGTCCTTTCCTAATGATAGCACTACAAGTGATACCAGTTACTCAGGGCAGATAAAGTTCCCAACCTACTTTACAAAGGAATGGACCTTTTGAACAAGCATTTATTTCCACTGTGGTCATCAGGCCACTGCTTAACAGTTTGTGGCACTGTAATCTGCAGCATGACCATTCATCTAATTACTGCTGAAACTGTGACATCAATCTACTCATAAAGGGCAAGTTAAGGGTCAATCACCAGCAGTGGAATGCACTTGGTATGGATAATGTGTTGCAGACCTGGTTTCATTTGCTCTTAACTGATTTCAACAGTCTGCACAATTTGACTTCACTTCTGAGTGGATAAAAGCACAGAACCCAAAACTGGGTCAGATCACACCTGCGCAGTACCTGTGATGAATATCTGCATCATTGCTAAAGGCATGAGAGAGTCTCTGACCTGTCTGTCATATCCCAGCCATGTGGGCTCCCAGACTGACACATCACCACGACACACAACTCCACGGACAGATCACTCTGGCCCAGGACCTCCCTCTATACTTCACTTTCCTGACCTTTCTGATCTTCCCTAGGTATCAAAACGCCACTTGCATGATAATTGTGGTGTACAGTTTAAATCTGTGGAGATTGTCCTCCTGCAATTCTGTCTGTTCCTGTCTCTTGTGGAGACACCATTCACTAGGCAGCTTCTGAAACATGAACCTGAAGGCATGCAATACACTTTTGCTTGGAAGGTACAGGTCCTTAGGAAAACAGTGAAAACCATAGGTTTTTTGGAGGGGAAGGGGGACATCTTTATGAAAAGGTAGTCCTAGAAAAGTCAATTTCCACTCTCTTGTTATAAACCACAATTTTAACTTAGTGCTTGCCATGCAGAAGGTACACAATTGTAAAAATGAGCCACAAATATCTTTACCTTGTAGTTATGATATTTTGTGAAAATCCCTTGGCGAGGATTTTCTTCTCCTGAGAAGCTGAAGGGCCTCAGCTTCAAGTGTGAACAATTTGTGATCTGCTGCTGTGGGATGCAGCAGGTGCTTCCTCCATTGCTCAGTGTGGGATGTTTCTGCTTGGTGGCCAATCCAGGGGGCAGCAGCTCTGGGACTCTCTGGAGTCACAGAACTTTGTTATTCATTCCTTTCTATTCCTGCCTCGCCTTCTGATGAATCTTTCTCTCTGCTCTTTGTAGTATAGTTATAGTGTGGTCTTTTTAATGTAATATATATCATAATATAATAAACCAGCCTTCTGAAATGGAGTCAAGATCTCTCCTTCTCTTCACCAAGTCCTGACTGCCCTGAAGACCACCGCATCAAATGGTGACCCCAGACGTGGCATCATTTACCTGCTCCTCAACCCATATTTATATTGCTCACTCCTTAGGTCTCAGATGGGAATGTGGTAAAGAATGACTGAACGCCTCAGCACATGCCACTTTTTACTTCTCTCCTGCACATGGAAAAGGCCAACAGACCTTTCTGAGCTGTTCAGTGTGCTTCCCTTCTTTGAAAGTTATAACCCACACTAACTTTCACAAATGAAACACGGTTTATACAATCCAGTGACATGCATAATTAACAGCTGTATTCCCCAAACCATGTTACAAGGAACTTTTTAATTTCTCTACGAAGAACATTATGGAGTTATTTTGCCAACAAAAGGGTTGTGGAGAAAACATGCCCCACACAGAAGTCAGCTATGTAAACTACATTTGTTAAAGTGTAGTTTTCAACATTCATTTGGTATCCAGTAAGCAATGTCACTTAAAATGCTTTCAAAATCACTAATTATTTTTCTGGAATATGTATTTGTGATCATAAGATTTTGCTTAATCTTAAGTGACATTAATCTTCCCTTAAAGACTTAACACAAACTAGAATTGAAAATCTAAACTTTTGATTAAACATTTTTGCTATGGTTATATGGTAATAAGATTGAGTTCAATAAGATATTAGCCTAATTTAATTCTTTCAATTAGTTTCAAATGATAGAGGCTAGGGGCACATCTGAGTGCTGTACCTATACAATCATAAATCAAGTGAATTGGTATTTAAGATTCACATGTTCCATTTTTTTCAAATTCTGCATCTCCACAGGCAATTTTAGAGACATAATTACCTTTTATTACTTGCACTAACAAATTAAAACTTCAGCAAAATTACTCAGTTATCTTCTCCAGTTGCGTACCAAATCAAACAATTGTTTTTATTTTGTGATTACATATTGAGTCCAAGTTATTTCTATTATTCTTCTTCCCCCTCTACTTCTAAGTATTTTTTGGCAATTGCAAAGCTGCCCAATTGTAAAATGAATAGCACATTGTAATAAATAATGTCAATCTATAGACCTTTCAAGTTTTTTTATAAAGTACAACATATTTTTACTTCTTGAATGAGAAAATAAACAGCTTTACAATTTATTAGCAAAAGGCAGGGAAGGGAAAACCAACTTCATTTTCAGAAAAAAATAACTATATAGGTGGATTTATATTTGTGCTTTAGCTTTAAATATTAACACAGGCTTCCCTTGTCCTCCTCTGCTTTCTCAGTCTGAACCTCTGCCTTACCATGCTGAGTTACCAGCTATGTCATTTCTGCTTAAAGGCTGAGCTTTGGTCAAGAGCACAGAAGAGAGGAGCAGACAAGCAGGAGCTATAATGAAGAAAAATAGGCTATGTTGAATAAACAAAAAGTAAGCAAATTAAATGGTTACAATTTATTGCATTCGTAAGCAGTGTTCACAGCAACCAGGCTTTATATTTTTACAAGCCAAGATACTTTATTGACCATTCAGTAATTCCATAATTAGCTGTTTCATTTTAAATTATATTTCAGACTTAGTTCTGTTTTCTTATTAAATTTATAAACAAAACCCTTTGTTTATAACAAAACTTCTTCTAAACACATCACTGGAGACAAAACAAAATATAAACTTACTACTTGATGTTGCACGATAGAGTTAGCAGATCTAAAATATTAGGTTTTTCCTTTGGATTGATTGGCTAGGCTTTATTTAAAGGATTGTCTTGCAACAGAAAACTAAGGGAGTGCTGAGTTATCAGCTACCTTACATCCTCCTTTAATTCAGATAACTAACATATGGCTGAGAGGTGCAAATTGTTAGGAAAACTCCTGTATTCTTGTATGAAATCATTATCTAGTGAACAACTGATGAAGGCCAGGATTCTGTAAAACCCGAAGAAA
Organism: Motacilla alba alba; assembly: GCF_015832195.1. Lineage (NCBI taxonomy): Eukaryota > Metazoa > Chordata > Aves > Passeriformes > Motacillidae > Motacilla > Motacilla alba. The sequence continues at coordinate 114,259,120 of NC_052016.1, forward strand.
TGTAAAACAAAGAGGTGAAAATGAGACAAAACCAAATTGAAGCATTGGGCGTTTCCATGATGAGAATGAGGATTGCTGTGTGATGTGTGCCCCTTACTGTGTGGTTTGCAGCTCAGGAACTCTGAGTGCTTGGAAGCACATACCTTAACAGGGTGTTTGACTCATTTTGTCTTCATCTGTATTTTAAGGCATAGTATCTTAACTGAGGGAGCAATTTCTAAAGAAATATCATTGATGATTTTATAGATGCACTCTCAATTTTTATTTGCTAGGAAAACAGCCTTTTCTTTCCAGAAAGATGCTGTATGACTACATCTAATTTACAATAATAGGTTTTGATGGGTTCTCTGCTTGCTTGTTTGCTGCTCTACTGCTATAAAGATTTCAGCTATAAACGCCAATTTTCTTAAGGTATCATTTACTATCTTCTGGCATACAGCTTCAGATAGCACAACAAGAACATTTCTTTTATCATACAACATTGCCTAAAGTACAGATTTGGTGTCAGGTTTTGTTACAGCACAGAGCTGTACAGTATTTTAGCTGGCTGCTTATAGATTGTCTGATTTTCACCTCTTTATGTCGTAATTTAACATCCCAGTGCCAAGATTTCCAAGCTCCACTCAGCTTCATTGCTCAGTATTTAATTTCTGCTTTGGTTTCATGTTCTTATTTTCATTACAATCATTTTCCTAATCCTGTACTTCCTTGCTTGTGAAGCAAGCTTCTGTTTTCTATTCCTGCTCTCTGTATTTCTCAAACCATTATGACACCCGGAGTACTCCTGAAAGTTGAGTTTTTTTAGTTATGTATTCTGGAGTGGGGATTTTTTGCTTCACCCCTAACCAGGGACGCTGAGTTTCTGATTGTTGCCAGTTCTGTGGTTTATAGGTGTACAAAATAGTGAAACGCAGATCAGTTCCAAAGTGCCATTCCTGCTGGTTTTGTACTGGAGCTATTCCTCCTCCCAGTCCTTGCACAGCCTGAGTAAGAGTGGTGAGAGCACAAAGCAGTGTGTACATTCCCATCTCTGCAAGGCACTCCTGTGACCCAGGACCACAGCATGTCCGAGCCTGGGAGGCACCTCCAGAGACTGTCCACTTCAATCTCCTACTCCCAGCACAATGCTCAGGGCCACGGGTGTCCAATATCTCAAAAGATGGAGACTCCACCTGTGCCAGAGAGCAACCTGTGCCAGACTTTGAGTCTTTTAACACTAAAAAAGTTCCCTCTTACTTCTATGTAGAATTGTGTCTATCATTCTCTCACTGAGCCTGACTGTCTGGCTCTGTTGTTTATATTCCCTCTCCCATCAGGTGTTTATGCACAACAAAAATTAAGAGACATTTCTAAAAAATAAATATTTTTTTCTTTGGAAAGCATTGAAACAAAAATCTTACATTATTCTACATTTCTCAAAACAAAATTGAGATGTTCATCAGGTAAATTCTGACACTAAATGACACTTCCAAAACAATAATTTTCTATCTTTAGATTTAAAGACAGTTTTTATCATTGGGTTTTGATCTATTCTTGGTAGAACTACAATCAAATAATTAAGAATCTTTTTCTCATCTGGTGCAAATTAACAAAATTTAATGGGAAGGAATATAAATGCAAACAGGCAAGCAAACAATAACTTAGAATCTAGCTATTAACTTTGATTAACACTTCTCTGTTTAGCAGTTCATCACCCAGCCAATTATCAGAAAAAATAATTACTTCCTGAAAATCATATTGTAGAGGTACTGAAATACAATATAAAAGTTGTCAGAATTATTTCATCTTCCTTGTGTAGTATGTGCCACTTGAGTTATTATCTATTTTTAAATCCATTCTTGTCACTTCACAGAATTTTTCATTTCTCAGCCTGAAGGATTCGTAGGATTTTGGTGCTTCTGATGCAAACCTGGTCTTTAAAAAACAGTAGCTTCAGTCTGGACAGCCCATACTTTAGTTTTTAAAAGGCTATTAGAAATCAAAGACTCCGTTCATCCTCTCCAGCCATTCAACCAAGAAATCTAACAAGCCAGAGAACAGAACAACAAATCCACAGTAAAGATCTACTAAACTCATTTATGACCAGATTTTATTACTTTTGCCCATTTGTCATCATTATCCCCTTCAGTACTTCTGTGAGAATTAAAATCACTATTTATAAAAGCAATATAATTAAATGTTTGTAAAGCTTAGGGTTGCATAATAAATGCAACAAATTCTACAAATATAGTCTTGTTATCTCCTTAAAGGTGTTATTGCCACATTTAAGGTGTGAAGGTATAAGATTAAGAGTAACCCGATTTTCACATGAGCTCAGAAAAGAGCACAGTTGTAGTACAGATGGTTGACATCTTTTCAGATCCATCTGAGCACTGAGAGTTTTCTAAAGATTAAAAGAGGGAATCACCACCAGTAAAGAAACAAGATTGTTTGTATTTTTTACTGCCTATACAATAATTAAAACAGATATTACGGCAATAATGAAAACACAAAAACCATTAAATTCAAGAAATTCTAATTCATCAAGAACGCAAATTGCTTTTTAATTTCCTGACCTTATAGTGCAAGAGGATGATTAACATATCATAATCTCGTGGAACTGATAGGTTAAATACCCAATTACAAATACCCTGCACAGCAAAAGACTATGTAGTAAACATACTGAGTATTCTGAAAGTAGGAATCTGGCTTTTAAGCACAGCAAGAAAGAGAAGATATAAAATTTTGGGTGACAAAGTTACGGGGAAAACAAAATAAAATGTATGCATCTCTTGTACTTCCTGATATCAAATGTCTGCCTGGTAAAAGTTACATTAGCCTTCAACCACTTTGAACCATACAGAGATTACCTCTCCTAATTTTAAAGGTTTCCAACAGCCTTGTTTTCTCTGCAGAGGGATGTGTGTGTCTGGGGCTAACACACCCTTCCTGTGCCATGCACCCAGAAGAAAACTGCTCCCGAGCCCCGCTGTGCCCGGGAGGAGCAGCAGCCTCTGTGGGGCTGTGGTTTGGGTGTGCTGTGCTGGGAACACACCAGCGTTTCAGATCCCGCTGAGCTGTAAGGGAGCACAGCTCCCACTGAGCCCAGGTGGGCACTGGGGTGTTCCAAAAACCATAACGTGAAGGACTGGGCAGGGGGTGTTTGTCGGCGAGGTAGAGACATAATGTTTATAATATTTGTAATTGAGTTTGAGGTATCAGTGTATGGCTAAAATAAATAGAAAAATAAGTTTTACGGCGTATGCAAATATGCACAGAAATTTGACCAAATTAATCCAGTGGGGGGTGAAGACAGACGTACATGCATGTGCATATTTTAATACAGATCATAAATATAAAATATGCATATTATATATCCTCCCACTCATATCCCTGTTGGAGACTATAATTTATTCTAATGACTATTTCAGTAGAAAAGCATTTAAAATCCCCTTTCCCCTACTTTTTGATCTTACATGAGGGCACTTCCACCTGAGATCTAATGCCTGTCCTTTAAAGTCATCTATTAAATGAGCTTAATTAATATGAGAAATAAAACTTATTTTACACCAAAGGTGCAGGCTGACTTTATAACTCAATGGTGTACCACTGGGGGTCTCAAAAAGTAGTCACTCACTACTTAAAAGTAGTGATGCAGCTATAAAAATCATGTCTTTGCTTGGCATTAGGAACAACCTATGGGAAGCAGAGTGGCACCTAGGTCTACTGTGTAGCTCAGTAAAATCTGAAAGTATCATTTACTTTGCCATGGTGATTTTTGGGTTCATTTTTGTGATATAGACCTGTTTTTTCCTGTTCTATATTTAGACTGAAAACTCCATTTTGAGTATTTCAATATTGGTCAGCACTCAGACCAGTAGTGACCTGGCTCACAAGCTTCTTGTATCAATGCCGTGCAGAGATATATCATAATTGTGAAACCCCATGGATGGAAATGGTCATTAAGGCATCAGAAGCAGCGGAGACACGTCTAGTTTCTTGAATAATTGTAGCATATCTTTTAAGTTTTCAAAGGTATTCAATATTATTTTGAAAGGTTTGTGAAAGTATAGGTTTGACCAAGAAATCCTTTTAAAACAAACCAGGTAGGTGGAAGGTGAAAGGAAGAACAGATTAAAAGCAAAGAAAGAAACTATTTGTAAGCCTGTTACCGAGAACACAAGCAAAATAAAAGGTTATGAAACAGATAAGCATTGAACATCCAGCTGGAATATAAATGAACTCTTAGCTCTCCATTGTGTGCAGCCCTCTTCTATTCCCCATCCACACTGCACTGCTTACTCAGTGTTTTGTTTGCACTGATTCCTGTGAGTCAAATATACCACAAATAACCTTAACCTTTCTCAGCACAATCTATACATATCTCTTGTTATATTATGCCTTAAAGGAAATTTAGGGTAGTGCTGTTGCACATCGTTAATTTTCACAGAGGTTTTCCTTCTTTCTTTGATCAATGAAACAAATAGTGTAAAGGAATTAAAGCAAATCTGTAACTGCAAAAGTATACTAAAAAAAGTCAGTGTTAATACAGTTAGTTTCTGAGCCCAGCCAGTCAATGTACTTGCATGCTAGGTGAATAATAAACAGAGCAGTCAGCAGAAAGTACAAAATGGGTCCCAAGGCCTATTACAGAAAATATTAAATTATCCAGTCATAACAATTATAGCTCAGATTAAATTAATATTAGCTACTGTTTTTTACAGGTGCAAGCATGATTGTATCTGTTAATAATCATCCCTTTCAGCAGATCTCCCCTAAGCAACAAGTCCAGACCTACAGGCTGTCAGCCGAAGATCTCTTCCCACATCCACATCCTCACTCAGGCCCTCCCTGGGATGAGCCAGGAGCTGCATCCCTGCAGAGGCCAACATCTGTCCCTGAAGATTAGCAGCAACCCAAGCTCAGAGCCCACGCTCTCAAAGTCCTGAGTTCTGAGGGTAGCAAAGTCCTGAAAGGAGCATGACAGAAAGAGGGAGAACAAGGACTCGCATTAATAACTGCTGCCGGAGGGGCATTTCTGATTTTGGGTTTTCTGGTTTTTTTTCCACTTAAATAATGAAATGAAGGGAAACACCTGGAGAAGACAAGGCTCTGGAGACACCTTGTAGCAGTCTCCAGTACATAAAGGGACCTACAAGAGAGATGGAGAAGAATTTTTTATAAGGCCATGTAGTGATAGGAACGAGGGGTAATGGCTTTAAACTGAAGGAGGTTAGGGTTAGATTGGGAATAAATTCTTCACTGAGAGATTGGTGAGGCACTGGCACAGGTTGCCCAGAGAAGCTGTGGATGCCCCATTCCTGGAATTGTTCAAAGCCAGGCTGGCTTTGATCTTTTGATGGAGATCCAAGCAACCTGGTCTAGTGGAACATGTCACTGTCCATGGAAGGGGGTTGGATCTAGATCATCTTTAGGGTCCCTCCAACCCATTTGATGATTCTGTAAAATTATGCAGAAGTAGAAATGGGTCTCCTTAAAAAACTTTGGTATTTCAAATTTTCCTTTTATCTTAGACCAAGAAAAAATGTTGACATTCATAAACAATAAATTAACTTTCAAAGTTCAATAAAGCTACGTGATTTTTTTTTTTTAAGTTAGCAATTAGGAAGATTTTGCTTGCTTGGTAATTAAAACTACTGCAGGGTTTTGGGTTGTTTTGTTTGTTTGTTTTAGAAAATAAAAAGAAAAATGAAATTCAAGACTCATGAGGATTAAATCATATTTCCTCAGAGTGCCATGATTCCTCATGAGAACTTCATATCACATTCTTACCTTTGTTCTCCCATGAAAAAACTATATTTCATACAAAGTACTCTCTAGCTTACAGCAACAAAAGCTAATACAACGTGAATAATGTAAAAGCTAAAGGCTCCTCATCCCCCAAACCTTTGGTAATCATTCCCAGCAAAGAATAAGGGGCCCAGCTACACATCCAAATTTGAGGGTGTGGGAGGGGGAGGGGGGGAATATAGATGGCAACCTAAACTAAACCTTCAGGACAATTGAAATTTTCTATAGGAAATTATTGATTTTCAAGAAGCTGCATTTTTCAGAGGAAAAAGTCCTGACATAACATGACAGATTTGATAATCTGTCACTAAAAACCCACCACTCAGAAGTGTAATTCCCAAGAGACTTGTAATCTCAATTGTTTCAGTAGAGACACACAGAAATTGCACATGTTATTCCCCTCTGCAGCTCAAGCTACTCATTTGCCTACCTTCTGTTTTGAGACTATTTAGAATATACATGATCCTCCAACTCAGAAATCTCACATTTCGCAAAAGCAGAGAAAAAAAAACCCCACAAATCCACATAACCAAAGAATGCATGTTTTTTTTTTCCAAGGCATACATGTTTTGAAGGCCTATTGACTGTTGAGGTCATACAGGCAGTTAAAATAACCTTGCAGAAATCTCTTTTCCTTTCTACATCTTATGTACCAGATACTCTGTTTTGTTTGCAGCTGAGTCAGAAGTTTCACACTTGCAACCAGACTTTACATAGATTTTTATCCTTGTGTCTCCCACGGTGGCACTACAATTGGCACTACCTGGACTTAAAAGAGGAGATGAGACACTAAACATAAGACATGAGATAACTTGTTTTACTTTTTAAATCTAGCTGTATGTTCATGTGTATATATGGAAGAATTCAGGAGTCGTGGGTACATAGAAAAACCTGTAAAATGGCATCTACACACATCTACTGCCCATGGAGAAAGGCATGTTTTTCATAAGAGGTTGCAAAATCCCAAAATTATACCAAATATAGGAAATAGACCTGTCAGATTTACAGTCACCTTTCAAGTTACCTGTCCCAAACCACATTCTCTGATACACACTCCACATCTCCTCCAGACGTCAGTGAAAACAGTGTTACAATTGTCAACAGAAGACCCAAAAGATAAGAATTAAAAGACTTAACATTGCTTCTACAAATCTAATAATACCTCTTGAGCAGAAAAGATTTTGATACAAATTTTAAATACACAGTCACTTCATTTGACATGAAACTATTCAGTATTTAATTTTCACCCAAATAATTTAATGGGTGGCCTCATGCCTTATTTGCTGTGCACTGTTGAACTGTGAATTGGGAAAGAATTATCAGGTCCCACGATGAGCTATTTGGAGCATGCATCACAGCAGTGTCAGAGTTCTTACCAATTCTAATTATTTTCCACAGGCCTGCATTAAGACAAGGATCTATTATTAGCCCCATTACACAAAAAGAGAGTTAATACAAACAGTGCATAAGGTCAAAGTGTTTGCTAATTTTTGTCTCCTATTTGAGATGGATATGATGTGATTATTTGCTATTGTGTACCACTCCCCACTCCCAAATCAGAGTTCTCATTAATAAATGTAGATAAAGGGCTCAAGGACTGAGCTAAAAGCCATGAAAATTAGCTCTTCCTCTTACCTCATCCTGTTCTCATTAGTTAAAGTTGCCAAGACTTCTCTGCCCAGCTACCACTGTTTTACTTTGCGAGCTGTTTTTGCTCTAAGTTTCTGATGTCCCTTCTCCAGCCTGTTCCATTCACTTCTTGTCATTAATTCACTCCTGGATTCCTATCTTGTCATTGCCTAACGTGATTCTCTTTCCTCTGTCCTACCTTTCTTCCATCAAAGCAACCTTCGTTGTTTTTCCTGCATTTCCAGTCCATTATGACACTCATCTGCCTTCTCCCCACAGGACTAATCCCACTCTTTTGCCCCTAATCCCCCCTTTGCCCCTAATCTCTCTGTAAATCCGTGCACTAATCAAAGTTTTCACAGGTATAGATGTTATTATGAAATACATTAAATAAAACAGGCAGGAATTGACAATTGCAATCATGATTACCTTTGAGCACAAGGAAGCCAAGAGACAGACACGTGGGGCAGCACGTGCTAAAGAGATCAGATATCTACAAACTTAGAGGACTAATGTCTTCATTAGAAAAAATACTGGCTCGTTTAATTTACTTTTATTTCTCAAAGCATCAAGAGAAAGCCTACCTATAAAAGCATCATCAATATTTGTAAATGCCCTTACGAGTTTTATGGGAGAGATATCTAGATGTGCAAATAATCTCATTTGTAAGCACATTGAGGCAATCTGGAGTTATGCATTCTTTGCCGGCCAGCAAAGAAGTAATAAAACAAAAATAAGCGTATTTTCAAAGCAAATATTCCCACAGCTAAGTACAAACTGTGAGTTACAACAGCATAATCAACTATTAGAGAAAGTCTTACATTAAATATGAAGCCAGCAAAGCTGTGTTTTTTTACAAGTATTTTCAAGTAAAAGCTGCTTTTAGTCTACAACATATCTTAGACAGCTCTACACCACAACCCTCACAGAAAATGAAGGCAAATGGCCTTGAATAAATCACAGTATGATTACCACCACCACAGTGAAAGCCAAGACCATGGCAAACAACCCCAGAGGCAAACATTCCAAACCGTGAAGCACAAGTTCATCAGCCTGTTCTAATTCCAGTCAGTAATTAAGATATTTTTACTGTACAAAAAAACCCAAGGTATTCCCCACACCAAGTCCACTTTTCCAGTATTTCAAGAGCAGCACAGCACTGAATATTGCTGGAAGTGTGTATTCCTCCTAATGGACTGTCCTAAGGACTTGAACAACTTTGAAAACCGTACCCTGCAGTTCAGGGGCAGGACACAAACCACCAAGGATGACAAAGTCTGACATTTCATACTCCATGCTGGCATCATTACAGCAATGTAGGTATAACTCCAAAGCTCCTACAGACACTTATACAATGCTTCTTTTTTGTTATGGAGACAAATCACTAGTTTATGCTAAATCTAGCTTATAAAAGGTAGATAAAAGTCTACTCCTTCATATTATTACTCTGCTTTCTCTAGCCATAACAATAATACAACCCTTATTACTAGGGAAACAAGAAGCAGATAAAAGCCAACATGTAATTTACTAGTAGGGAGTCTAAAGTAACACAAACTCTTGACCTGACTTTAAGGAATAGCTCAAAACCATTTTTGAATGTTTGACAATGACTTATCAGAATCCTCACATTTAAGAAAAGTAGTCCTAAAGCAATCTAAACCAGAAAATCCTGTTCTTACATCTCCCTTCATATTCCTGTACCAAGAGGCAAGCTCATGACACACAATTTTGCAATTAGATATTTGATTAAACAATCAACCTGCCGGTACATGATCACTGCACATGACCTTCAAAAAAACCAATCCAAACCCTAACAATAAAGATCCAGAAGCTGAAGCACCTGGGGCTGCAGCAATTCTGTTACAATGGCCTGGCCCGGGTCACCCCAGAGATGAGATTATTCATTAGCATACAATAATGTGGGACGACAACAAAAACTAAGGGTCAAATTCAGATCCTATTTACAACACTGTAAATGTCTACTAGACTGAGTAAGAGCGAAGAAGAAATAGAACTATTACCTTGTTCACTGCAAAAGTAAATGCTCTTGTGAACCGACGGAAGGTGACCTGTACTTTTGACAAAATTCCCCACTATTTCACCAGTCTTTGTTCATATTTCCCAATCTATGACTTTAAAAGTGATTTTAAAACACCTTAGGAATAACATTTTGCGCACTAATTAAGATCAGAATAGTTAATTTACAATATTGATTATCAGAGTAAAGATGACATAATGAGTCTGAATTGTTAAGGATTGTTCAAACAGAGCTGCTAAAAAGCTTTCCTCTCCCACTCTCCTTACATCTGCAACATATCAGCAGATGTCTAATAACTGGTATGATTAACTTTTTCCTTCTGTGCTAGAGATTTTACTAGCAATATATATATATAGAAAGAAAAATTAATTAATGCACAGTATTTCCCCCCCTCCAAAAACCCTGTCTTATATTTAAATAAACAGTCTGAAATGCACAATTTTAGCAGGAAGTCTGTACCCAGCACTATAAAAAACCAGGCCAACTCTTTCAGCATCCTAAATTTAGGTTAAGCTTTGCATATTTTAAATTGTTCACTTTTATTTCACTAATGGGGGTGAATGCTAAAAATCCATCAAACCTAAATCATTCAATTTTCGACAATTATCCCCACATATTGCCCCCCTTTTATCACTCTTAAACAAGAACCCAAGATAGGCAACAGACGATGAATTTTGCTAAACATACTCTATGTTTTCACACACTGATAGACAAGTTTTTCAGAGAGAGCAGGGAAATATCAGTTTGTTGTCCACTGAGGGTGCTTTATGCCACGTCATGAATTGAGGGTTCTTGTTTTCTGAAGCCACTGTGCTTTGCAATGTAAATGCACCAATGGAAGCAATGTCTCATTCATGCAGATGAATCACATTACATGAGTGAGGATAACTACTGCTGTTCTAACAAATTAATTTAGTGAGTTCGGCACAATTTATGTCATGATAAATACAAGCAGCTGGTGCAGGTGTTCTCAGACAATATTATTTCAATTTTACTACATTTTCTGCCTAATATCATGCATAGTCACACGCAGTGAGAAGATATGAGTAAGACTGTATAGTCTCAAGGAGCCAGCTGATGTGAAAAGTAACTTATAAGTACCAGAAAATTATCAAAGTTTTCCACTGAAACATCATTATTTCTAATTATTGTAATAATTATTACTATTCTTATTATAGAAATTGAGAGATTATAAGGCTTTGATGTGACAAGAATAAAAGATATACTCTTGGAAATTTAAACATTGATTATGCAAATGAAAAGGAGTAAAGTATAAAAAGAAATTCCTACACTAAGGAATAACAATGATGATATTGTTTAAATACCAGTGGCTTAAGACCAGTGCTGTTTGCTCTATTAAATACAGCCTATTCAGAGGGTCAATTTATAACATGGGGAAAACAAGCCAGGAAAAAATAACAGAATTCTAATTCCCTAAACTTATTTGTAGCTAAATTTTTAAAGCATTTCACTTACTTTTGCATATAGTTTTGAAGTGGAGTTGATTAATATTTTATATTCTTACTACATTAGAAAGAGAGACAGGGATCTATAAATCAGTGCCTGACAAAGAGAAATTACTAATTCAATCTTCTTCCTGGCCTTCTCATAATAGAGCCCTCCACTGGCACGCACATGAAAAGAATGCACAAGCCCAGTGATTGTCAAGATAATTCATTTAAGTCATAATTACAAATAGTCATACTTTATCACAGGCTAATTCAGAAGCTAACTTTAATATTCCATCCAAGAAGCAGTCACATTTTTTTCAGTTAGAAGTGCCAGATAAATTGTGTGCCTAGATCTACACACTGCAAAAATTAAAATAAAACAAAACAACAAAACAAAAACCCAAACCAAACAAAAAACCCCAAAACCAAACTGTTTTTTTAGCACTTTCTCAGTAGATTATTCTCTATTTACTACAAGGAATACAACTTCATTCTTATCTGTTTCAGACTACTTCAGTGGTGGAAGCACTACTCTACTTTTCTATCCCCACTTAGCAGAATTCATATATCTATGTGGAATGATTTTCTGTTTTCATTTTCTTTGTCCCGCTCACCAAATATATTTTCTATCATCTTCTATTTTATCTTCTATTGCAAAATGTCATCATAGATCCCACATGTCTATCTATATATAGACATCTGCAGGCAAAATGCAATGAATTTGTAATGCTTGATAATAGGAATGTTTCAGAGAGGCTGCTTGGTTTTGACATAGCCTTGACAACTGCAAATGCTTCTGATGAAAGCCTGCTTGGTTTCCTCTGAGCTCATGGGGCTGAACTTTCGGTACACCACTTTATAAGCATTAGTTTCCACTGGAAACTAAAAGGAAAATATTTATATGAGATATAGGAAGGAGGAGGAGGAGGCAGAAGAAACGTAGGTGGAATACGGGTCATGGGCAACACAATGCAACCAGTAAAGGAAGAAAGACAAAGAAATGGAGAAAACAGGGATGAGGCAGGAAGGTAACAAACTTAACTTTCTGTTTGTCAAGGTCAGACAACATCCAAGGCAGGGGAAGAAGGGTGATAAATCTTTGCAAAGCCTCAAGTATTTCCCAGGAGTTATGAAACAGATGTTACCACTGCACTTGAACCTGAGTTTTAAACTCAGACCTGAGCCTGTCCAACCTTAACAGTTAGCTCTGAGCTAAAAGAAAACACAACATAAAAAATACATGCAAACTAAATTCAAGGAAGCCTGTAAGCTGGTCCAAATTAAGCTCCTCAGAAATTTATCTTTTTAAATACATCTTCTTTTAATATGAAAACATCTGTTTGTTTATGACAATTATTGATGTATAGCTTCATTATTGGGAAGTTGTAATTTCCTCTAATGAAAAATGAAGTCAATTTCAGTTTCATCTATAATTAAATTGACCCATTGATCCAATTTTTAATTGTATAAGAAGACATAACTGTGTTTGATTACGCATATGATGTTTATTTACTCTTTGAAAAAATGATCTTTTCATATTGTCAATTTTTTCACTTACTTGAGGGAAGGAAGGGATGTAGAAGCATAGACACTAAGTCATTTGCCCTGATATTTTTCCTTCTTATGGGCATATCTCATGTATGTTCAACAGTTTTACTGACAGCATTTCTGTCTGATTCTGCAAGTAGTGAAAAGAGTGGAGTGCAAATAGTTTCATTGTCCCTATATTTTTAAAGTCACATAAAAACTGTTCCTTGCCCACATTCTTTGAGAGAAGGGAAGAAAAAAGTATTTTCTTTTTTTTTTTTCTTTTCTTTTAATGGTGGTTTTTCAGCTTCCTTGTATATCAAATTCCCTGTAGATGACAGCCTTGTAAATTGAAGTCTAGCTGAAATGGAGAGGAAATGGTTTCCTCTCTCAGGAAGTAGAAAACTTTATTTCTTAAGGATTTGAGGGGTTTGTTGATTGCTTTGGGTTGATTTTGTTTTTTGGGTTTTTTTTTTCACTTCACACACATTAACATAAAATTACCTAGTGTAGAAGCATTCTAACTTTGGTCCTTTTTGATGATAAGAGTTAATGGATATTATTCAGCCATTTTACTCAGTAATTAGATTTGGAGTTCACTAATTTAAATAGTCACTGCAGTAATCTCTCTGTAGCAATTTATGCAGAGCTATTACATGAAATTCATGGATATAGAACATGTAAATATTCCAGTGAGATCAGACTGTACTTAAGAAGCTTCAGGAGGTGAGGTTGGTCATTTAAATTTAAAAAAAAAAAAAAAAAACTATGAAAATTAACAAACCTATAATATATGTATTTCTTAATTAATAAACATTGTTTGCACAATTGTTTTAGTTCCTCTCCACAGAACTATCCTATTATGTAGCCAGCAGTACTTCCAAATGAAATGTTTTGTTCTACAATCAGAATGCCTGCAAACATCACATCTATCCCCAGCAGAGGGTATTTCAGGATAAAGTGAATTTGCATTTTTAAAAATCAAGGTGATTTTGACATGACATGCAATACCAAGAACAAACACATTCTAGAATCATCTGTCCCAAGTCCATTGCCAGCCCAAAGTCTTTGATTACTTTTATATATGGTCCCAATCAAGAGTCATAAATGGATGCAAATTTTACTGTTTATAGGTGTAAGTTTTTATGTCTTGCAGCTCCTGCTGCACTTGAAAAGTTTGGAAGAAATGTTTAACAAGGCTAGAGAGAGACTTAAATGTGGAGCACCTAAAATTAAAATCCAAAGGGCTGGCTAAAAAATAATTTAAAATGTTGGAGCTCTCAGCAACGGATACAACCTGAAGTACGAGGTATGCAGAAATATATGATTCCTGTCTAGAAAGCAAATACATTTGAGAGAAGAGGAGAAGGATTTTTGATTGCTTGGGAGTACAGATTAAGTGAACCACAGTGCAGGCTTCCAGTAACAACAACGGTCCCACTCTTTCCTGGCATAACTGTCCCTCTGTCTCAGCTTGAATCCAGCAATGCTGCACTTGCTCATTGAACCAACTGGAATTACACAGGTAGAAAAGCAAGTGTAAGAACCAGGAGACATGGGAGGAAACACTTGGGAACATGCTGCTGGGGAGGAGGATGGAAGAGAAGGACTGTTCCTTTTGGCTGCATCCTGTGTTACGAAAAAATCTCACCTTTACTGTTAGCAGAACAAACACGGTGTTTTTTCTTTCTAGTGTTCATTTGCCATCTGTAAACATTTGCAGCTATTTTTTTATTTGGATGCTATGAATAGTTTACATTGTGCTACTATCTAAAATTAATCAATGTTTGTCTTGTCCTTCCCCATTCATCTCTCTTGTTCTCCAGTACATAAGGCTACACCTCACTCAGTGTAGTGGCCCCCACTCTCATTTCTCTTAGCAGCCTACGAACTGTCAAGCTTAGGTTGTCACTATCACACCCAAAGTTTGAGGAAATCTCTATACATCACCACTTAACTGCATCGTTAAATCCTTTTCTATATACCCCCCGTCAATATTTCTGTATCTGGTTGGACATTGCCTACGTCTTGAAAAGTTATTGTTTGAAAAAATCTCTTCTGCTTCATAGCAGTGTCACTTGTTTTGCTCCCTATAACTGCTCGAAGGGAGGTTGCAGTGACATGGGAGTTGGTGACTTCTCTCAAGTGAGGAGTGATAGGAGAGGAGAAACTGCCTCAAGTTGTGCCTGGGGAGTTTCAGACCCGACATTAGGAAAAGATTCTTCACCAGGGAGGCTGTAAAGCTCTGGAACAGGCTGCCCAGGGATTGAGTCACTGTCCCTGGAGCTATTTGAAAGACACGTGCATGTGGCCCTTAGGGACATGGGTTAACGCTGGACTCGGAAGTGGTGTGTTAACAATTGCACTCAATGTTTGTAAAGGTCTCTTCCAACCTAAAGGATTCTATGATTCACAAGTTTATCCACAAAGATCTCTTTCTGTTATCATTTAAAGGCTTCCAAAATCCTTCCTCGTCCATATTTTCTTAAAACGGTGTTTGTGTTTGACACTTTCCCTAGACTGCCAGCAGGCAGGAAGCATTTTTGTGGTTCCTGAACACTTGGATAACATTTTGCAGATTGTGGATTCCAGCTGCAGCTGAAAATATGACAGCGTAGAATCTCCCAATTTTTCCAAATGGGAAATATCTTGTACACTACCTTAGGAGTGTGTCTCTTCCAGTGATCTTTGAAGTAACCTATGATGTTTCTCTAATGGAGTCTCTCACTGTATTATTCAGCACACAGTATTTACAATCTCCAGTATGTTTCACATCATATGCATGCCACAGGATGCAAATAACACAGTTCTATAATGAAACCTGCATTACCCAACTAGTCAGAGCATGTTGAGTAGACACTTTGCTGATGATATTCTTTTAATAGAAGTGTTTTGGAACTTTAGCCGGGCAATAAATCTGCAAAATACCTGCAGCTCTGGCATCTGGAGTAAAATGAGGATCATCACAGGCCTGAAAAAGATACAGCCCTTACTGTGACATTTCCATGGCTTCAGTAGCTGAGTTCTAGTGGTCCATAAAGAGCATTCTTTAGCCCCATGTAACAGAGACTACTTGAGAGGTCATTTATGTCACTTAGTGCTGGCTGAAACCTTATCTGTTACTCTCTAACTTCTTTTCCCAAACCTGCAGTTCTTCAGCTCCAATTGTTTCCCCTTCCCTACATATCACTCAAATCAGTTTGACATTTGCAGTGACTACAAAAGCTGCAGTATAAAAGTATGAAATGTATATGAAGTATCTCACGATACACATTTTAAATATGTGCTGTAGCCCCGGTTTTCCCAGGCTGTCCAAGCAATTTTTTTGCTAAATACTACACAGATATCTAACAAAGTTTGTATAATTCTTCATTTTTCAGAAATATAATAAGGAAAGCAGGCCTCTCTACGTTACTTAAAGATCTTAAAGGGAGGTCAAATATATACTCTAATTAACAGTAATCTAACATTTTGGACTAGCATTATCAATTGTTTAGGCTTTTCTGTTTGTTTGTTTGGGGTTTTTTGTTTGTTTTGGTGAGCAGATTTTCCCCTTGTTTTTAATTTCAGTCACAGAGCATGAGAATCATGTGCTTGAACCCAGATACAGGGCTCCAGTTTTCAGACACTCTCTCCAGGGAATCCCAGCTAGAATCCCAACTGTACAGCTAGTCTCCAGCTGCTGCTTGTATAAATCTCTCGTAATCTCTATACATCTACCAGCCCTTTATGGCTGCCTCAGACACTCTAAAGTGTATGAAATGGCAAAAAGTGCCATATTTTGGAGAAATTAAGTTACCCTTTGATGAGAGCCTTCTGAAAAGTTGAGCCAGAGAGTCTTTTAAGAGTCAACTGAAAAAGATTCGTGGAGAGTAATTTTTTTATAACTAAATAAAAAAGAAGCATTTTAGAAGCATTCTGAATAGCCCTATACATGGGAATTTTAGGGTGCCCTCACTACTAGTACACCAAAAGATTTGTCCTCTATTTTATCTATTTTTTTAGGTGTGTGATACTGTGACTGTATTTCCATGTGCTCAGGTAAGACAGACATACAGACTTCCTTTTAAGAAAGAGGAAGGGTTGCACCACAGCATGTATCTTGGTTACAGACACCCTGGAAGAATACACAGAACAGATTCCAGATTTCTTGGCTTTCCTTGATTTCATGACATGGCTGCCTTACTTTTCCAGGCCATTTGTGCAGGTACTTTATAAAAGTACCACAGACACCAAGTCCTGCTCACCCTTGGTGAAACATCCCAATTTTGAAAATGAAAGAGTAGGAAATTCTGGAAAGGTATTTCTCTGAATGACAAATACTTGGAGGGCCATTATTATGATCCTCTGTCAAAGGGCCAATACAAATTACCACATTCAAAAGAAGATAGAAACAAACATAAAGATCATAATGGAAAGTCCTTCTTTAAAGTTGTGCAGTTAAGAACCTTGTAAATTCAGTGTGGTCCCCTTGGTAGCAATACTAGCAAAGAAATAGCTAATTTTTCTTAGTTTTCAGCTTCTGTTTTCTTCTTTTCTTCACAGGGTGACAAGTTAATCTCCTCTAGGTTACCAGTGAGCAGAGAAAGGAATGATGAAAGTTACTCCACACAACACACAAGGTTAATACACAGCGCAGGGTATTCAGACAATATATTCTCACTTGGAGCTTTTTTAGTAATAAGATGTTATCCCTTGTTTCTCTGTGCCACAGGCTTATGGGGAGATGCTTGGCATCTCAACTGCAGTTAAGACACTAAGTGATTTATATGAATAGGACATTTTGTCCAGACCAGAGAATAATTATTTGTCCCTTGAAGGATTTGGGCAGCAACGATGTCGACACTGAAGCTCCTAAGGCAGTAAGAGTCTCTACTCAAATTAACCATTAGACGTTCACTAAAACACCACAGTCTGATTTTTTATTAGAAAAAGCTCAGTGTTATAAAAATCTAATTACCTTAAACAAAATGTAAATTACTCAATCCTTCGTAATGCAGTAAAGTAGCACTGCATAGGTATATGAGGTTTTTTATGCAAGCTGAGGAGATAGCTGAACACTTCTCAGCTTGTATGGGGCAGGTTTCTAAAACTGTCCCCTAAAGCACACACCTCACTAACAAAATATGCTACTTTTCTTTATCATGTATTGGGTTTCTAAATCTCACACAAAATATTACCTTTCTGTTTAAGGAAAATAACTGAAATGAAAGAAGTTTAAATTTCAACAATTGCAACTTTTATTATTTTTTTACTCCCTGAAAAGGCTTTTGTTAATGAAACTCACCATAGTAACCACTCAGAAGAAAAAATATTAAAAAAAAGTAGAATTTATTACTATGCTGATATTATTTAGTTCCATCACACAGTGTTGCATCCTTTTTCAAGTGAAACATTGTATTTGAACTGTTATATAGCTTTTATGCTGTTATTTCAGTTATTGCTTTAGAATTTTGTGTATTTGACCTAGGTTCTCCATTTTCTGTTATAAAAAACATGCACTGAATATTTTTGGGCGTTTAAGTCAGTTAATTTGAGTGTAATTAATTCCAGTTTATGACTGTTCATGTAATTTGATATTTTAAATGAGGTGTCAATTGCATTGCAGGTCCTTTGGGAAGATGGACTTCAGAACTGTCATTTTCAGAATGTCTGTGTTGTAAAAATATTCTTGAACTTGAAAGGAGTCAAGAGTCCACATCAATGGAATAAAATGCAAAGACTTCAATAGAACATAATTACTCTGTTTCTCTGTTTTAAGGTTTAGTATGTCTTTACTAGCCACAAATGAAAGCCAGGTAAAAATAATCCTTAAACATTATCATTTCAATATTTATAAAGGAATCTTCCTTTCCAAAGTCACCTTTCCAAATTAATAACTCCAGAGCTAAATTAAAAACAGCCAATGCTGCAGTAGAATATAACTATCTGGGGGAAAAGAAAAAAAAAAATCTGTGAAAAGAGGATTGCCAAAAAGTTCAAGTAAGCAGCTTAATCTCTTTTACCAAACTAAATGCAAATTTCAATACACCCATCAGAAAGTGATTCTCTTCCATGATGTTCTGAACCTGAAACAGTATGAGAAGCCTTATTTTCCCTAGATTGGCACACTGACCTAAATATATCTGAGGAAAACCCAAGGGGCCTAGTGACAGCAAGATATCACATCAATGAAAATGACAACTTGCAACTTAGAATTCTAAGAGGAAAGTAGGAACATTTCACCTTTCCCTGTAATCCCTTGAGATTCAATAGGTGTGATTTTGCCCCTAAAATTACTGAGTTAGAGCATATGAAGTTAAATCTCACCCACTATAGTTAAGTATTATGGCCACTAAAATTTGAGATAATGAAATTAAGTAAGCTGCCAGTTAAATAATCATTATTTTGATGTAATCCAAATGTTCCAAATGGTGAAGGTTGTGATTGAAGAAAAACACCCTTCTCCTGCAACTATTAAAAAAAATACTATAAACATCTCCAAGACTATAAGGAGGAAAAAAAATGCTGGAATCTTTAATTTGAAAACATGCTTCCTCATTAATCATAAAATCACAGAACAATTTAAATTTTAAAAGACCTTTTAGATCATTGTGTCCAGGCATTAACCCAACACTGCCAAGCCCCCCCAAGCAAGCACCTGCATGCATGTCTTAAAATACCTCCAGGGGTAATGACTCAGCCACTCCCAGGACAGAAAGGAATAACTGGGAGTCCACACCAATTGCTGGGTCAGACTTTTCCTGCTGAGGCTGAATCCTCTGCCCCTTGGCATTTCCTCATGCTACAAGACCCAGTGACATTCTTAGACAGAGTAAGCAAGAGATAAAGGGACCTTGAATTGGCATAAATGACACAGAAGCACATCTGCTGAGGGCATGTAACAAAACTCTTGCAGATTCACACAAATATTGTTCCCAGTTCCACATTTGTGTTTCTCTGTTAGCTGGACTGGAATGATACCTCATGCTCCCTGGGCACTGTAACTTCTCCACAACATGATGGAGGAAATTGGTCCTCGTAGCAAAGAAAAATTAATTTTCTTAATGAATTTGGACAGTTATTTTGTTAAATGCCCTGGTACCTACACTAAAGGTTGCTCTTTAAAATCCTGTAAATTAACCACAGTAATCTTTAATGAGGAACACAGGACTATTTCAACCACTGACTTTGTTACAAATTAAGCACTTACCAACAAAAGTTCAAGAAATCCTATTTTCTTATAGTTGAGCCATGTTCCAGGAAAAATTTAAAAAAAAAAAAAAAAGTATATTGGACTTTAGGAAGAATAAGTCTGTCGCAAAAATCTGAGAATCAAATAATTTTCCTAACATAAAATCACTGCTAAGTGGAAACAGGATCAAAATAGAAACTAAGCAACAATGAAAATTTTTTTCAAGATTCATTCCTCACACTATCCAGTCACGTATAGCATTGCATTCCATAAATTATATCCATAGTCAAGGAGGAATTATACCAGAACTATGCCTATTCTCATGCACGTAAGAATTAGATTAGGATTGCAAAGATTAGTACAATTTAAAAAACCCAGAAAAGTAGGCATTCCTTACAATGATTTAGAATTGTACAGAGAAAAAGATATTTTATACCATAGTGTACTGTACTTTGCATTTAATGTATATTAGAAATTCCAAGGGGGACATCTTGTATCAAATCTATGCCTCCAGATATATTATATTAACTGTGAATAAAAAGATAAACCACCCTATCATGTGTGTTGAAATCATCTTCAGTACACATGTACTACATCATGCAATAGCGTGAAATTACATCTTTATTGCCAGTGAGAAAACCTAAAGTTAATCAATCTTTCAACATATTTTATGGGCTACAGTTATGATCTTAAGACAGTACTATGGAGAGCTCACCAGTTTGTTAACTAAAGTCATTTGTAGTTATCATATAACTTGCAGTTGTGTGACATATTTTTTTACATATTTAACATGGAAATTTCTGTGGCACCAGTGAACTAGGTGTTGTCAGATGGCACATTTTTCATGATAGACTGATATACTGAAATGCTAAATTTGAAGTCTGTATCTTACTCAGTTTTGTCTGAAACTGAAGAAATTGAGGATTTAGCTCTGAACAATTTTCAGTTTGTGTGGCCTTGAGACAAACAGCACCATGGAAGCTGCCCAAGTACTCAAAAACCTGGCAGTTTGAGGTGCCATTCTGAATTTCTAGTTAGAGTTGACTGCAAGGTCAGGAGTTACTGCAAGGAAAGAATTATTTTAACAGAATAGCTAATGATATAACTTCTGACTGATGACTTATGCCTGGATCTTGAGAGGTTTACTGATAGATCTATAAGGACAAACTTTGACAAGCCAGTCAGAAAGTCAGCAGTGATTCTGCTTGACACCATTTCAGGCAAATGTTTCAGGCAGAGGTCGACCCCTTGTAACACTTTGCATTTCCTTAAGTATTGCCTGTTCCTCCCTTTGGCTCTTCTCAGACTACAGACTTTCTTTCTCTGTAGAGTTGATTGAATAGAGAGAAATAACACTTATTCTGAGTCACCCAGAATGTAAGAAGGCTTTATTTTTCCCCCTCCCCTGAAGACGTGAATGATAACTTCTTAAACATGAATGCATTAAAATGCAACAGCCTTATTGAAAAGAAACGCCTGGTATTTAAATTCTTCTTATTTGGTTGGAATAAAAACCGCCAAACAACAAAACCAAATGTGTTTTAAATGCTGTCTTTCGTTGCCCTGACTGGTTTCTACTTTGTAGCTCTTCTTAGTTCTGAATACATTTGCATGTGCATACATTTTGCATTCACATCTACACAGCAATTTACCTTTGTGATAAAACTGCATTCTTGTAAAATATAGGAGTAGCAGAAGGCAATAATGATGTAACAGTGAACTTATTTTCAATATCACTTATTTATTCAGGTTTTGTAGCTTGGGGATTTGCAAAGCCCCTGTTAGTAAATAATTCATGATTCTCATTAGAATTCTTTTTTTTTTTTTGTACTGTAGGCAAAAAATATAACTTGCAGTTTGCAAACAATGGATAAAGAGGAAGTTTTGACCAGTGCTGTGACCTTTTTTGCCTTTTTTTAATCTTGTGCTACAAGTGTAACAAGGGCAACACCTGACTATTCCCTGAAAAAATATATTGTTGAGCTTTCTTTAATAACAGCTACACAAAATGCCAGTGTTATACCATTGTGTGTATTTTGTCTATTTAAATTTCACATAGTACACATTTTCCTAAAAGAAATTATCTTCTGATGCTAATAATATACATGATTTCAGAAAAATCTGAATACTAAGGATAGGAGTAAGTAGAAAATGATGCAAGAATCAGCATGGGGCTAATAAAGGCAGTTTATAGCAATTATACTGCCATAGTATTTCTTTGTGTAATCAGAATAGGGTTTTTTGGAGGAAAGAAAGGCAGTAGATTTCACTTACCTGGAGTTTAAGAGACATTATTATGCTATGCCACCAGAAACCAATAGTATGTACATTGGGAAAACTTTGATTAGTGCACTAGGAATGACAAAAATTGAAAAGTGTAGCAGGACTATTCCTAATTTATTTCAAGATCAAAATTGAAATTGCACTGATTAGATACTTTCCTTAGTGATTACCCAAGTAATAAGAGCACTCTGATGAAGTATATTTGACACTAATTTGCTAGAAACAGAAAGGAGTTAGAATGCCAGTCTTGAAGGAACTGCCCAATCTACATCACCAGAGTCACAAAAATAGAGCTCACAGTATACTGCAATTTCTGTCATAGTGACAAAACTGAAGAGAAAATAACCAGAACAAAGCATAGATGCAGATAGAAAACAAACCACTCTCAGCTGAGTACACTGAAAAAGAATTCAACAAAACACTTTCTTGCTCTGAGGGGAGAAAAGTTAATAATAGTGCTGATAACGTATTCATTGAGATAAAGTTGAATGCAACTTTTATTGCTACTGCTTGTATATTTTGAAGTGAAGCAATAGTTTATTCTAAATGAATAAGCAGATGCAATCAGTTTTATGAAAAGCCACTGGTTTTCTGCCCTGCTCAAAGATTGAAACATAGCTTAAACATAAGTCACGGAAAACTGGGTTGTACTCACATTTTTAATAATATATGATTTATCACCAACTGGATTTTGTGTTTGTGTATGCAGTTGGGTTTGTTTTTTTATTCCTGTGAGCAGCAAGACATTCCTGTATCTGGCAGTCTTAGCAAAAAGGGCAAGCAGAATATTAAACATTCTAGGTTTCTTTTTTTTTTTTAATGCAGACAAACATCCATCCATATAAAAATGCTCAGGACTGGTCACCTTAAAGTTACCTGTTTCCCTTAGAAATGACTGATTTTAAAAATTATTATTGTTGTTATTATTATTATTATTATTATTATTATTATATTTTATTTTGAAGAAAAGCAATATAAATAGGCTTAAACCCCCCAAACCAAAAACTGCAATATTTGTACCCAAGAAAGTTATGGTAATATTTCCAATATAGAAATATTTTAAAAGGCACTAACACAAGTATGTGCTTAGAGCCCACTGAAAGCAGTGATGTAGAAAATGTGTGTGGACAGAAATATGAGGAAGGACACACACAGGACAGGGACTGCACATGCATTTTTCCTGGAGACTCCAGCACCTCATCATCTACAAAGGTGTCACGACCCAAACCAAGACAAGAGACCCACAGTGTTCACACCTCTCCAGCCTCCAGTTTGTGTGTACAGTCTCCTGAAATCATGACACAAACCAGCATGCTGTATTTTTAGTGTTTAACTTATATATGTGTAATGTGGATGGGGCAATCCTTGGCAAGAATAGAAGAAGGCACACGGACAATGAATTTGTGAGGTTATTCAACAAATCTTTCTGTGCAGTAACACATGGCAGGGAAAAAAAGAAAATATAGCTACACTGTTAGTACTTTATAATGTCCACAATATTGATTTCTGACCACTATCAACATTCCAGTAGGCTACCAACAGAATTAATTAGGCAAAGAATGCACTGAAAGGAAGATAAACATCTTGAAAAATGTTAGAATGAAAATTGTCAAAACAGGACAAAAGTGTGCGTTTGGATGAGGGGATGGAGGTTGTCTCACTGCAGGAATTTTGCATTAAGTGGATATTTTGAGTCAAATTGCAGCAAGAAATGGATGAAAAAAAAGTGGTTTGACCATCAATGGTTTTAGAAGATTCTTAGCCCATATTATTGCTTAAAAATAGCTAAAGAAGGAAAAAACCACTGCCTTGACTAAAACTTTTTCTCTTCATTGTTTCTTGGGAGCACTTAGTGAAGATGCTGTTCAACAGCATCAAATACTATGTAACAACTTCATTATTTTTAAGAAACCTTGAAATTAATTCTTCATCAAGTCACAGTAAAACCCTCAGTTTATACTCTTCTCCATTCTGACTGAAAGACAGAAAGACAAGAAAAAGCAGAGAGGAGAAAATTACAGGCAGGAGAAAGATGAAATGAAGATTCAGTTTAGCTCCTCATTTTGATTAGCCTGTAGACTGGAGCTCAAATGCTCTGCTAGAATTTACAGGGGTTTGAAAGAGAGATGAATCTTTGCACTTCATTCAGCTGAAATGCTGAACCCAGTTTCAAACACTGAGCCTCAAGAAAGATGAAGTGCTGTAACCCTAGAGAAGAGGCAGCAGAAAAGAAGAAAAGATCAGAGACCTAGAAAACACAACCTCTGTTCTGCAAAAGAAAAGAGGAAAAAATAGGTTTAAGTACATAAAGGATCGTTGGGAAAAGAACAGGAATAATCTGCATAAAACATTATCAGACTTTTAAATTTGGCAAGAAAGTTTCATGTTAGGTATTAGGAAAAAGTTCAACCTCTGAGGCAGCAAAGCTGTGGAGGTGATTGGAAAGGCTGTGATCTGCTCCAAGAGAAAGACAAAAGCCTGTTAGAAAAGACACGTTCAGTGATGCTGTGGCAAGGACTAAAGGAATTGAATTAACTTTTAGGATCCCATCCAGCTCCAGGGATTTGGTTTTTTATGTTTTAGGCAAGTAAAGAGACACCAAAAACAATTTATCAGACTTAAAATTTAAGAAATCTTCACTATAACTGAAATATTGGATGCATATAGAATTTTTAAAATACAATCAGCCATTTTAACCCACCTTTATGTCTATTAATGCAAACCCAATGCCTTTACATGGATGAAAAAGAAATAGGGAATCAATTCCATTTTTATTTTATTATATATAAGTTTGCACTACACTAATTCAGCATTAATTTAAATTTTAGGCATTTTTTAAACAAAAACAGGCTGTAATAACTCCATTACAGTCATCATTTGTTAAAATCTGCTTGGATTTGTTAATGATTTTCATCTTTGACATGACAGACTTCAAGGCCTTTTTGTGCCATTAAATGCTGTAGGGATAATTACACTAACTATAAATTCTAAAAAAAGGTCATGAGCTTTAACACAACAACTGAGCTATCCATTTTTTACTATATCCATTTACTAAAAAGTAAATCAGAGTCAGAGAGAAAATATCAATTTATAAATTTTTCTAAAAATATATATTTTACCACTTGATCCCAACTCCTATCATATATTTGACTCTCACTTGTTAGGTAGCTGAAAGGCTTCAATAGAGATTTGTCAAAAATTTTAATTTGTCGAAAAATTTAAAATTCTGAGGACCAAATTTTATCAAAAGCTTGAGAGACTGTAAGTCCAACTTTGCATCTCCTAAAAAGTATAATTTTACTTCACCCCACTCATGAAATATGATATTTTTAGAGGCATTTTCAAAGATAATTATTTTACTGTTCAACTATCCCACAGCAAATAGCAACAGGCACTGCTCCCTGTCTACATCATCACCCTGGGACATGAAACATTCCCTTGTCCTCAGGTCTGATTCTTTGTCTCTGCTGTGAAGGAACATTATGTTGATATTAAACCTCAGTCCGTATCTTCCTTCTGATATCCTGGCTTCTACACAAAATAAGCCATGTAACATCCACCAGAATGGGCTCAATTTCTGAGTCAATCCCCTACTCTGGGCAGTTGTGATTTAGGATTTGAGAGACTCACTGAGAACTGCACCAACTCCCAAACAGAAATACTTTAACCATTGACTGACAGTTAAAAAACCATGGGTAACAGCAGGAGAAAATGATAAATATTCACACATTATTTCCAGCTATCAAATATATTATCCTTTTCTTAATTAAAAATATGTGGATTTTTTTTTCTTCATGTATAAAGCCCATCTTCATGTTGCAAAGCACTAAATCCTCATTCTAGTCCATTTCTCCATAGAGATCTGTAGAGAAATTCCTTATATACTTCTGTGTTCCTTGGCAGGATAAGGCTCTCTCCATTACAAAAATCACTGACCTAAATCACACTAAAATCCTCTGCCTCTTTTTGTCAGGTATTTATGCAAAAGAAGCTGAACATTCTCTGGTGTGTTGTAGGCCTGTTTTGCTGCTGCTTCTACCTTTCAAAGAAGCATTACAAAATAGGGTCTCCAAAAGCTTTCCCTTTGCTGTTCAAAGTCTGAATCGTGATTAACCTCGCCTTTGAAGTACAAGGCACGTTTACAATAAAAGACATGAAGACATTGAAGAAAATAAAAAGTTCTGGGTTTAAGGTGAAAAAGAAGCTACTACCATCTCCCTGTGTTATCATCCATTTTTCTGTCAAGTGCTTGCGCTTGTTGAGTACTCTCAAGATTTTGTAGAATTCCAGAAGAGGCATTCATTACTATTTCTGTTTGAATCATGAAGAAAAGTGGGAATAGGGAAGTAAACTGATTTGTTTTAGACTACACAGCAAACCGTAGAGCTAGATTTAAAACTCAAAGCAGCTGGCTAGAGTTATTGGGGAAAATAAATCATCAGAACAGTAAATTTAACAAAACTGGACATTTCCCTATGGTTTAGGAGTAATTTCAATTAATTTCTTGCTGGAATAGCCTGACATTTTCTTTGAAAACTATTCTGTGTCACGGAATCATAGAACAGCACAGATTAGAAGGGACTTCAAAAAATCCAATCTTCCATGGGAAAGGGAGCCTTGATTAGATCATCAAGCACCTTGTCCTATCCCAGCTTGAAAACCTCCACCAATCAGGACTCTACCATGTCTCTGAGACTTTCTTGCAGTGAATGATTGATTTTACTGTAATAGAGTCTCTTCCTTATGGTGAAATTATGTCCTGTTTCATCTTTTTTTAATTAGTAAATATGCCTTTGCTCATTCCAAGCATGCTTATTCAAATAAATTAAAATGCATGTTATTTCAATTAGGGAAAATGTACAAACATTTGAGGTGAAATATAATTACTTAACACTTCAAAACAAAGGAGATTTTTCATCCTTATTCAGCAAAAGCAAAAATTTTAAGTCTCAAATTCTCAAAAAAGAGGAAATTTTTTTGTCTAATGTTTGCCGCCAGCAGTTGATATGAGTTTAGGGCTACATACTTTCAAACACTTAGACATGAGTCCACATTTTTTGGTTACAAAAAGGAACAAGAAAAGCTTTCAATTGAGGTTGCTTTTTGAAGCAGCTGCATTGCTTGGTTCCATGTATGTTTGCCACATTCCGTGGGCTTGCTGCCATGATGGC
Organism: Motacilla alba alba; assembly: GCF_015832195.1. Classification (NCBI taxonomy): domain Eukaryota; kingdom Metazoa; phylum Chordata; class Aves; order Passeriformes; family Motacillidae; genus Motacilla; species Motacilla alba. The sequence goes on from NC_052016.1 coordinate 114,286,183, forward strand.
CTCTCTTTGGTGAGAAGCAACTTTTTAGAATGCTAAGGAGTTTGGAAAAGCTTGATATGCATTTTGGAACACAAAATACAAAGAGCTTTTGCAATACAGTTTGTGTATTAGTGTTCTGTCACACAAACCCATCCTTTACAAGAGGGAAGTCAAGTACAAAACAAATGTTTCAGTCATGCAAAATGACTTGTTGTCCCTTGTTAAAGTATCATAGAAAGTCTTGGGTTGGAAGGAACCTTAAAGATCCTCCAGTTCCTATACCTTTCACCAGATCAGGTTTCTCAGGGCTGCCTCCAGCCCTGAACATTTCCAGGAATGGAGAATCCACAGCCTCTCTGGGCAACCTGCTTCCGTGCCTCACCATTTGAACAGTAAAGAATTTATTCCTTCCATCTAATCTAATCCCACTCTCAATCTGAAGCCATTCTTCCTTGTCCTGTCACTACAGACTGCTGCAAACAGTCTCTCTCCATCTTTCTTGTAGGCTCCATTTGGGTACTGGAAGTTTACCCCAAAGCCTTCTCTTTCCTAGGATGAACAATCCCAATTCTCTCAGCCTTTCCTTATCTGTATTTGAAATGTCCTAGTGCTTCAAATGCATACCAAAATTGAACTTTAGCTGTACTAAGATTACAAGTACAGCTGCATTTAAACAACATTATAAACTATATTGTTGTTCCTTTTTGCTAAGAAGGAATGTGTTTTGAAAACATATTTTATGGGTTTAATGGTTCAAAAATTATTTTTTAATGGTCATCCATTTGGTAGCCACATTTCTTCAGTCAAAACTAGTAGCATCAGTCACTGACATTCTGTCTGCTAAGGATTTCCAGTCGTAGGTCACATCAGGTAAGTGAAGCTGCTCACAGACAGAATGGTTAAATCCTGAAAGAAAAGTGCCACAAGGCTCCTGGATCAACTTGGAACAAACACTGCAAAGAGAAACAGGATATAAACAACACTGCTAAAGAGTGTTGCACAAAGTTGCTGCGTTTTCTGTACCAGGGCTTGAAAAGTTGATTCCTCAGAAAAGAACTATGGTTTGCATATCAAAACCAAGAAAAAAATTTCTCAGAATTTCTCCTTGCATAAAGATGCTCAATTGCATATAAAATTCCATAAACATTTTAAAGCAGTCACTACAATACAAAGTGCCATTAAAACAAACCACAAAGACTATTTTTAATAATCCGCTCTTTATCAGAAGAAAGCCAACTTTTTTGAAAAAAACCCAAACCAAACCAAAAATACAAAGGAAAACACATAAGAGAGATGTAGATGTTTGAAGATGACTATGTGAGTGAGATGTTCATGCATATAACACTCTCCCATGCGTATAAAATGAGACCAATACTGTAACTGAGTGCATCAACAGCACAGCAACAAGAGCAAAATGCAACCACCTATTCCCTCTGTCATTTCTAGTTTTTCAAAGCTCACCTGAAGCACTTGGGTTTCTAACACACCTTTTGTAGTTAGTGCCTTGCACATTCCATTTCGTTATGGCTGTGAATATTTACTGGTTTTAGAATGCAGTCAACATTCCCTTAAAATAGGACATATTTTTATGCATAAATACATTCTAAATAAACATCTAACTTCCTGCAAGATAGGTCTGGGATTTTTTAAAGGTTTTGTTTATAAGAGTGAGTTATTTTTTTTTAGGATGTGGAAGTGCCCTAGTATTCAGAAACAAGAATTTACACAAGAGAACAGGTCTGCTCTTGAGGTTCAGGGAGACTCATGTTTTATCATATGAAAGATGTGAATATTTTGCACTTGTGAAGATGTCTTCCCAGCTCCTGTTGTGCATATGTATTGTTTGCAAAACAAACTTTTAAAGCCATCTGAGTAGTTACTGCCGTTTTTGGCAGTAATTAGGAGAGAATAAGAACATTCAATAGACCACCCTATCCAGAGAATTTAATTAGACTGTCACTCAGGACTTTTTGCAAGGTCCCTCCAGTGGAGGCAAAACATTAGGGTTATGATCTGCTTTTTAAAACCAAACTTCTGTCCAAGAAGGAAACCAACCTACCAGGTCAGTTCAAAGTCAAGGCAAATGCTGAACACAGCAAATGTGGGATATACAGATACAAATCTTTCAAGAAAGATGTGTTATTCCAGTACAAACACTCATAACAAAAGGAAGAAAGGAGTTTTTAAGTGCTACAGGGTCAATTATTTTAGACGCATATCAGTGTTACGATAATTTGGAACTTAAAACATATATGGCTCTGGCACATTTTTATTCTAATCAATATTGCCTAATGCAGTTTGGTAAAATTCTTTATAATTATAGCAAAAGAAAAAACAAAAGCATATATTGTTCCAAATTTCCACCTGAACAGTCCTGAGTAAATGATTTCAAAGAATGTCTTCACCAAAAAAAGACATTCTGAAAGTGGAGACTCTGCAGACTCCAGAGCCCTAGATTTACATTAAAATAATTGAGTCTGATTCTCTGTATAATACCTCTGATCAAATCATTGGCAAGAAAGCATCAGGATATTTATGATGCTGTCCTTGCTAATACCAATGTTGACATACAACAAAACAGATATGCTCCTGGTTGTCTTTTCCTATTAAATCAGTCATTACACATGTTGGACCAGTTTATGACCATCTACTACTTCAGAGCAAAGTAAGTAAGCAGTTTCACAAAAGTAAACATGGGTAGACTTGTCTGAATTTACTGAAACATAAATATTCTTCATGACAAATAAAAATACCAGGGAAAAAAATGGGTAAGATACAAAACTTTCCCTCAGATAATCATTAAATGTAAATTATGCAAAGTTATCCTTGTCACCAGGTAACTGAAAAATTCTAAAAATTCACTTCAATTATTTCTCTTAAATACACATTATAGATATCTTAATTCAAATGAATGTTTCAAATTTTTTTACTATGATCTGCCAGTGTGTGTTTTTGAATTCTGGGTATGCATCTCAAATATCTTTTGCCACAGCCTTGACCTCTGACCTGCAGTTCTGCTTTGATTAAATGTAGGCTAAACAAAAAAAAAATAAAAATTGCCTCTACATTGTAATTAATCCATTGCTAGCTATAAAATATCTTGTGAGAATGCTAATTCATAAAATGAATAAAAAGTAGCCTGCTACAATATGATGTTTCAAAACTAAGAAAAAATGTATCAGACAAGAAAAACAAATGTGGAACTACAGCGGAGTGGCACAGCTAAGGATCCAGGTTCTGAGGATTTGTTGACTTTTTTGTTTTTCTTTCTTAACTCTAGAGTTCTTCAGAATTCTGATCTTACAAAAATTATTATGGTTGACCCAAATGGAGAAGTTGAATGAGAACTGACCCACCACTAAAAGAAACAGGAAACAAAGATGAACCTTACAACAATGTTACAGAAAGAATATATTTAGGGTTCTATGAGGTGTGGCACTTTGGTGACAAAGCTCTTTTTCTTTTTTTTCCTTTGAATTGAAGGTTGCTTTGGTTCTTCCATGAAATAAAGACTGCACAAAACAATAGGATTACAGTTTCAAACTTGATTTTCTTGCTTTTCTTCGGTGAAATCTAGTCTCCTTCATTGAAACACTGGCTCAGGCGTGTATGGTAAGAAAATGAGACATGAAGTAAAAATCCGACTCTTTCCTTTTGTTCCCCAGTGAATGACACCATGTCACTCTTTACCAGTGGAAAGCTCTTGCTGTGTGCACTGGATCTGAAAGTAAGATTCCCAGGAATTAACTGAAGCCTGAACTGAATGTACAGTGTTAACATGAGGTTCATAGGTGGGGTTTACCAATTTTTCCACTTCAGCAGGGAAAAGGAAATTTCATATGCTGTGTATCATGACAGTCAGTCATTTTTCATCCAAAATGTTATTTGGAGGGAAAAGAAATACACATTTATAGCCTGACTACTCACCTTGAAATATCACTTGGGATTTAGAAATATAGAACATAACTCAGTAACTCAAAACCACTTCAGAAATTGAGATTAAAATAATAATGACCATAGTATCTCCCTGCAAAATATGGAGTCATAATCAAGGAGTATTATTAATTCCTTATTTTAATGCAAACACCCCATGCTATCAACTTCACTGTAATCTTAGTTGTCAGAACTCAAGACTATCCTTTGAGCTCATTCTCTCTCCCTCCACTATTAAAGAAAATGAGTCCACAGAAACAGCAACCTGGTCTGCAAAGGTTTGGTTTTCCATTTCTGACTCCAGGCAAATACATCTCATAAGTTATATTCCTTCACATTCATACGTCACCTCAAATGCATAGACATGTTATCTACATATCTAGTTTGATTGCATATCAAACTCCACTTACAGCACCAAGCATCCCAATTTCTCTGAGCACTCTGGTACAGTGCTTAATTACTCTTGTGGGGATATTTTTTTCCTTCCTTCCTATATCCTGTCATTCCAGTCATGACCAATTCATGATCAGGGTCGTCTGTTCTCCTGCCTGTCTCTCTCTTGCTGTAAGGAAGGATAGGTGGCTGCCAGGGTTCCCCACAGCTGTCCCCTCCTCCAAGCTCTGCAAACCCCAATCCCACAGCCTCTCCTCACAGAGCAAGGTCTCCACACCTTACTGACCACCCTGGTGACCCCTGAATGCTGCTGTCTGTCAACATCATTCTAGCACTGGGCACCCCCAAACTGGATACCTTATGTGAGATATGGTCCAACCAGTGATGAGTAAAGGAGATCAATCAATCCAAATGGCATACTGCCTCTGATGGTGTTGGTACAGCCCAGGACGCTCCTAACTTTTGTTGGTGCCTGGTCACACTGCTGCCATGTGTTTACCAGTTAACAGCAGCAAAAGAAAACAGCAAAACTCAGATTTCCTGCATTCTTTTTTTTTTTTTGTTGTTTTTAATTTCTGCTCTTTGTAAATGCAACTGAAGTGAACAAAACTACTTTGAACTTCTAAAAAATTCAAGGCCCCTATATAATTAAGGTTAGAAGACTAATTAAAAACAACAATCCATTTTCACATACTTATTTTCATAACATCCTGTTCTCTCACTCTTTCTTTTTTTTTTTTTTCTTCAGAATCTTCCTTTCACATTCCCTCAGAACCGCAACCTAATTTGTCAAGGTGTACAAGGAAGGGGTACAGTGAATTACTGGATTATTATATAATCAGAAATGGCCCCATGAAAGAATTCAGCTGATATGATGTCAGGTAAGGCAGAATCATCAGTTTTAACGTGTTACTCTAACACAGAAATGAATATATTTTCCTTTTATTTTCTCACGGATACTTGGATAGACATCACCCATCACTAAAGGGTATGAAAGCAGCTATAGAGAGAGGTCTGATTGCCTTCAATCATAACAAATCTGCATTTTTTGTACTGAGTATTTGCAGAAAGGTGCCTAAAAAACTTGCTCGCTACTTCCTGTGGAACACTGGCTGATGAGAATCAGTTTGTTGGTTAGACTTGTTTAGTGGGGTGGGTTTTTCTAACACATATTTTAATAGTATCAATTCTAAAAATTTACTGAGCAAAATAAAGGCATTGTTAAAACTTTGGATTTTATGCAAAAGGTGCGTATCATACCAAAAAAAATTACAAAACTTGAAATGTATTTCACAGTACCACAAGTGTTGCCAGTGCCATAAAAATGTTTGCTGGTCTTTTCTAATTTTTCTTGAAAGCCTTTGACATATTCTCGTAATGCCACAGGCTAAAGGTTTGATCTTTGCAAAAAATTAAAAACAATACCATATTAACTGGCTACTATAAACCAAATCTTTTTACAACACAAAATATATGTTTTATCAATTTTACAGGTTTAAATCCAGGTTTCAGGATTATTTTTTTAGCAAATCTTATTACTTCAAATGTTGCACAATGATTCATACTTACTTACATTACTGCTACAACAATGCACCAGTTATGAGTGTGAGGTCAATCTTCCTTCTGTTACGTCCTCATGTGAACTTTCAAATAAATTCTATTCAATATTTCTGCTCCTAGTTTGATTCAACTGTTACTGACACGCACAAAAATGGGATTAACAGAAGGTATTCTTCAACATGGGATACGATTGCCAAAAGGAAAATTGTATACATTTTTATTTGAATGTCCACCACTCTGCAGATTTTGATAGACAAGTCCTTGCTTTACTTTGCCTTTTCTGCACAGTTTTCATCTATTCCTTACAGAATAGCATCTGACAAGCATCATGAAGACGCAAATAAATGAAAATAACAAGGAAGGTTATAAAGGTGAAATGGGAGAGCTGATTTGGTAAAACAAAGACATAGAAGATTCAGCAACCAATCCCAGTGTAACAGATATACAGTAGAATGATTGGCCTCAAACACCTGATCTTTATGAACTATACAAGTCATTTTGTTTCCCAGACTACTAAATTTCAACTGAAAATGAAGGTTGGACAACACAGCTCTGAAAAACTGGGGCTAGTTTCTGCTGCACTGTTTTAAAAGAGAATAAACTTTATTACCTGGACCTAGGGATTAGGCAAAGTTCTTGGGTTTTTGTGTGTGAATCTGTGCAGAATTAAGAATTCAAAGCAAATTATTTCATATGGTTAGGTTCACTTTGGTTTCCACTAGTTTACTTTATAATTACCAAAAGTTCATTCCTGAGATTGGACACATCAGAAGAAAACAAAACAAAACAAAACAAAACAAAAACCCCAAAACACCCACAGAAAGCACAAAGGACAATTTTTAGGCATCCAATGCCTTAAGTTAAAACATGCAAATTATCTTTGTATTATTGATGCTTCTTTCTTATGACTGCTGATTAATACACTGAGTTGTTTCTCTCCTGTATCCACATCTTGGCGTTTTGTTTTTAAAAGTACAAAAAGTGTATAGAAGGTTTTAGTAGTGCAATGAAAATATACTCTCGTGCCCTGAAATTAAAACACTGATTATGTATATTACTTTTCCTACCTTCAGCTTCTCTGGGGATCTTTTTGTTGATACACAGTCCAGAAGGGAAATTAAACAACTCAAAGAAATAACAACAGGATTTTTGTTTACTTTAACCTGCTGCATGAAGGATTATATTATTAAGCATGTGTTTTATTATTACCTATTCTACTGTTGAATACTAGCTCAAGGAAAACAGAGCATTCTAGTTTTAAAAATCATGAAAGGGGTTTTATTGTTTATTAAAGTAATATTCTATTCTATTACCCTTTTCAAAGGACACGTTAAATTACCTTATCCATGCAGAGAATACGGTGATGAATGTTGCTAATAAAACAACAGAAGAAGGGGAGAACCACTTCACAGTGATGGCACTTTAAATGAGTAAATTGCTCCTTTCACACACAAGAGTCACGCTTAGTAAAAGTCTCACATTGCCCTTTCAGAGAAGAACTGGATTGAGACAGCAGCTACTTAAACTGACCTGATAAGACCAGTGCACGTCCTATTTGAGGCTGCACCTGCAGACTGAAAATGCCCAAGGCTCCTGGGGAACACCCTGACCCAGGAAGGCAAGCACAAGCTCTTGCAAGGCACCCTTCACCCCAGTCCCTTGTGCCAGCACTAGCACCCCCACAGCCATGTGGATCAAAACCCTTCTTCTCCTGGTTAGTTTTCAGACGGATTTAATATTAGGTTAATTTTTATCTGGGAAATTAATTCCAGTTTGCGAATGCTGCTCATCCCACAGCAGTGAGCAGAGCGCTTCCAGCACAAAGAAAGGGGTGGGACTGTGGATTTCAGAAGCAGCCCACACTTCTGCCTGTCTAAAGGAGCAGCGGAGCTGCAGCTCTCCACATCTCTCCAGGTAGATTAAATGCACTTTTGCATTCAGGGGGAACAACAAACTGCTGTTCCCCCACTGAGACCAGTGCATGACTAAATGAGCATTCCTCTTCTCTGCTGCCTGTTGCAAAGCAAATGGGTAATTTTGAAGGTTTAAACTAATCTGTTTGACTGCGTGCTGGAAAAGGAGAGGAGTGCTATGGCTGGGGCAGACCTCAGCTGAGAGGCTGCACTAATCAAAGGGTTCAGTGCCTGTCACCTTCGCATGCATGATGCCTGCCCTGGGCAAGGAGGAATCTCAGCAAGGCACAGCCTCCATTTGGGGCCTATGAAAAAAGAAGCACATTAAGAAGTTTGTTGTGGGGTTCTCTCTTTTCTCTCAGCAATAGCATAAGGAAAAGACTTCTAAAAAGGAGATGGACTGTTGCTATTCCACATATGGATTCTGTGAAGGTTGAATTCCCACTGCAAAATGTGATTTTCCTTCCCACTGCTTGATGGATTTGAGAAATTAATAATATTCATTAAATTAATACAGTTCTAAATGTAAATTTGCATTTAGCTGTTATATGGAAGAGCCTAAGGGGTACACACTCACCCCACTTCAAATGCTAGCATTAAGCAATAGTCTGTGGTTGCTGCGTCCTATGGAGTGCATTTCTACTGCATAGAAGGTGTGAAGTTCTTCCAAGAGGAAAATGAAGAACCAGCAGTGTCCACAATGGGACTCAGGAAGGTATTTTTATATTGGGATTAACTGCCTGAGAGGGTGCAGCATCCACACAGACCTGAAGTGATGCACATTTGTACTTGTCATAAGGTATTAGTAAGATAAGTGGTATAGACTCCCTCCTGGGGGACAGCAAGGAAAAAGGTATTCTCTCAGGCTTTTGCTCCTGCAGGCAGAAATCAGCTGCCTTCAGCAAAGACATAGGGTTTTTGTTTGTTTCACATTTGGGAAAAGAGTATCAGCACAGTTAAAAATCTCCTCTTGAGGGTGAGCTCAGATGTAAAGTCGCCAGTGTCCTAGAGTCTCAAAAGCTCTATATGCTATAAATAAGTGTAGGGTAATCTATCTGCTGGTTGTTTAAATTGCAGTTAAAATCTCAAAAAATCTTCCAAATGGCTCTACTGAGATGCCAATAAACTTCAAGATCCATATGATCTGTTAAAATAGTTATAGGTAGCATCTTAAATCCTTTTACACTTCCCTACAGTTCTCTTCTCAGACTACGTCTTTCCTCAAACATTAGTTCTACTTCGAAGAGACAAAACTGCATGTTGTTTTTTGGGGTTTTTTATAATTTTTTTTAATTCCTTTTCTCAGGATACCATCTTTTCCTCAAACTAAAAAATACCAAATTCTTACCTAAATTACTTCTCTTAGTCTCATCAGTCAGAAAGGAACCTTTCTCTGCCCTCCAGGTAATTTTTTACATAACCTTAGGAAAATTCACTAGCTGGAATAATCCTTTTCTCAGATCTTGTTGTGAAGTATTTACTTGTGGCCTGGGGCCTTTATTCCACTTATTCCTCCTCCTATACTTTCCAGATTTCCATGTGCACATTTATAAACTCTGTTTGATTTCCTGCATTTCCCTCTTTTCCCATAGATCAGTATCTCCCATGTGTTGTACTCCTGTATATGTTATGGACGCATAATCTGATCAACGCCAGGATTTTAGGTGCTTTATCTTTTCCTATGCCTCAGGCACCCTGCTGATCTGTTCCAAACTCCTCTAAAATGCCCATTACTTAACATTAAACACTATCAAAACCTTTAACTTCATTGGTGTCTATAAGTATATGATACAAAATATATGTATATAAACAGCCTTATCTTGTCTGAGGGTGTATGCAACAGATGGCAGCAGTGTTTGTTTGCTGCTGTGAAACCTACTGGGCATGTGCTATGCACTACACTGCTTTAAATGCAAGACAAGCTGGGAAGCATGGAAGAAAAACCCTCCTGCAGGGTGCTGGCTGCAGAACTGTGCTTGCATTCTGCAGGAAAGAAGCAGACTGCTGGATTCCCCAGAGGACCTGGATTGAAACTTCAGGGCGCAGAGCAGGGCAAATAGACACAGCCAACACTGAAGGCAGCCAGAAGAGAGCAAACTGCAAGCCTTTGAGTGGAGTTGGGCTGTGCTATCAGCAGTGAGCAGGTTTCTTTTCAGCCCAAAGGCAACAGAGGAAAGGAAAGCTTCCGAAGAACCCTGAGGGATATTTTGGAGTTCGTTCAACTAAGAAGACACAGAAAGTCATGGGACCCACAGGGAAGGATGCAGGAAAGGACCAACACACAATCACACAGTAACCAAAGAGAAGATTTTCTTTTACACACTTTTGTTTTCATCTGTCTCAGTAGATCTCGCTTTTCTATCTCTTAAAAGCCACTTGATTCTAGCTTATTAGTTTGTGCTCTCATACGTTTTACTTTAAAGACTGGGAATTTTTTGATGTCTTTTGTTACACTCACTACAAAGGGAAAGGTGGGGCTAGTTCCACTGCAAGGCTCTGGGCAACTCACAGGATCCATCACAGGGGTGAAAATATGAGACTAGGCAGATGTTAATACTGGATGCATTTTTGATGCACCACAGCTAAGAGGTTCAGCCCTCCAGCTGGAGAAAAGAAAAAAAAAAATCAGTAAAAAGAAAAGCTAATTCCATCCCTTGTAAATTGGAGCATAAATACTGCAGTAGCCTGAATAAAAGCGACTTGAGAGACCAAGCAGCAGTAATGGCACAACAGTTTTATTCAAGCTATTAAAGAGAGGGTTTTTTTTTTTGTTCAGTCATTTACTTGCAACTTTCAGATGGGTGCCATAAGAAACTTCGGCAGAGTCATCCAAAAAATAGTGAAACACAACTTCTAGATGAGAAATGCATAAGCAAAATCCTGCAATGTGTGTTGATATATTTATGCAAGACTGATGTTAGCTGCACAGCAGTTGACTTTCTTTAAGCTGATGGACAGAGCAGGACTTTAGAAATCCCATCTTCTCTATTCCTTAACTCTCCTGTGAGTTAACTGTTGTGGAGTAACAACTGTTTGGCTTTAGCATTTTACCAAAACACTCATCCATCCCTCCTTTCTGTCTCTGACTCAAGATACATTTTGATCTTACCTCTTTCCAGGAACACCTTTCCCATACATAAAGGTAATTTTGCCCAGCCTTCAAAGGCAGATATTTACCCCCCCTTTGTATTTTGTGTTGTCTCCTTTCTTTATCCCCTCTGAGACAGTGGACATCAAGAAACAGTGTTTTCATCTTGTTTTGGAGCATGTATTTCTTTCCTTTCTGCCTCTATTTTACACCACTAAATACAAACTAAAAACTTCATTTCATTGACATCTAATTTCCATCTTCTCTTGTCTTACACCCCACTAACAACTCAGTACTCTAACCTACTTCTCGCTGCACCAAGCTGTTCTTCCTTCCTCTTATTTTCCCACCTCAGTTTTTTTTCAGATGCATCATCCTGGAGAATGGAAGCAAAAAGCAGAGATGCAAGCATCTCCGGGGGATGAGTAACGCACACTTGCATTCAATTATAGTCTTCATTCCACACTTTACGCGCAGACATGTAAACCTTACGAATCACTTTCTAAATTTTCTGGAGTTACAAAATTTTATTCAGCTTATTGAAATCATCTAGATGGGGATCCCTGTGGCCCAGCCCTTTAAATATCTGATTGCCTCTCCACAGCTTCCTCACTCTCTTTGCCTGGCTACAGCCCAGTATTACAGGAAAATGCTGTATAATGGGCGATAAAGGTTTCAAATAAAAACATGCAAATCATGCACAATTTGTCTAAATATGCTTATGCAGGCCAGATGCAATCTGCAGCTGCAGCACAATCCTGTTTATATTCTTGACGGGTAGAGTTTACAGTCAAAAAGTTCAGCATTATTCTCAAAATGTAACACAGGCCTCACTATGTCCTCATCAACAACCCCTTCACGGCCTACATAGCTCTCTTGTGGAGAAGTAGTAAACAATTTTAAATGAAATACAAATGTTCCTTTTCGCAGATCAGTGTGCTCCAAGTCAATACGAAACTAAGCATGCTTTATTTAGCAGTTATTTACACACGCAGCTCCAAGAGCAATAAAATGGTCTCCTGAAGGCAAGGGGCTAAGGAAGCCGTTCCTGTCTGCCTGATATTTTCCACACTACATGATCAGGAGCTATGGAGTTCCTTTGAGAGGAGGAACTGCCTCTCTTGGAATGACCAAGATGGCACAAGACAGATCAGAAAAGGGACATTTTGCCCTGGTGATCTATTGAATGTCAGTTTAGCTCCACACTGTTAAGACTCTGTCTTTCCAAGATGAAATATGGGATCCCTTCCATCTAAGTCATCCTCAGGGGCAGCACTCTCAGAAGATCAATCCTTGACTCATCACCGGCCAACTACCTGGAAGGCAGAACAGTATGCAGCCCTCCACATCTTTTCCTCCACTCTGACCTCAGCCTCCTAGAGTTTCAGACAGCTCTTTTAAGGGTCTTTCTTGTCACAGATTTCCCACATGCACCAGAGTAAATCTTGCATTTTTTTCTAGTCCCACTCTGCCATCCTCAGGCTTCCTTAAAGCTGACTTTGCTGTGCTCTGATTCTTTAATTTTGTATATTTTCAAGAGGTAGTACCCTTTCCTCTTGAGTCACATCACTCATTCCCTCCTGTTCATATACATATTTAACTTTAACTGAAGTCACAAGAACATTTAGCATCCTTGCATGGGAAAAATCACATTTCATTTCAGTCACAGAATCATGATTTACTAAGGCAGCATTATCAACTCCAATCAAATAAAAAATACTGTGTCTAGGGTTCCTTAATTATTAATTTTCATGCAATGTGTAAGAAAATAAATCAGGAAGCTGAAATTTTTAATGCTGTTGAAGAGAAACATCTCTGCAAACAGTGGTTGAGTACACTGACAAGATCAATAGCTTTAAGTAATTGTGATATTCAGTGGAAAAAACATTACACTGAGCATAAGATCAAGAAATAAGGGATTTTATTCCTCTTATGGTCTAAATATGAGAAGAAAATCTAGACATCATTTTGCTGACTGAGGCATTTCTTTTTTTCCCTTTTTACAACAACAGATGGAACAAAACAAAGCACATAACACTTAAGTACAGTTTCCTAACTTTGAAGATGCTTAAGACACAAAAATCAAAGTAACTGATCAATCAAACAAATAATGAGATTAGCATTTTAGGCCTTTCTCCTGGCAAAATAAAATCATTAGATGCTTTATAAACTTTGAAATATATATATATATATTTTAAAACTACACATTCATAAAGCATATGAACAAGATTGGTAAATATGTTTCGTTTGAAGCTTGGAATGAAAAGCCTCATTAAAATCTTAAAGACTCTTCTGCTCAGAGATCAGAAACTATCATCTAGAAATGAATTCATATTAAAGAAATACATCATTTTGTGTTTCTAAAAAGATTACTTACAGTGTCATGCGTACCATCTGTGGCAGCCTATTTCCACATTACAGTGAGGAACCAGGAGAGTAAACTGAACACCATTTTTCCAAAAGGAAAACCTGAAATGGCCTGTAGGTCACCCATTGCATACTGTGGAAGCATATTTAGCTGCATTTCTAAACAGGTCAAATCATGGAGACAAAATGTGTGTTGGAATGAGTAAACTTTCACTTCTGTCATTCAGCCACTATTAAAGCCTTTTTGTCCTGTTAGAAATACAGAACACACAGGGAGCAGGAGACAAGGGAAAACCTAAGGCAGCACTGCATGAAACGGTGCAGTAATGAAGGGGTTAGGCAGTGCAGACATTGGGACAAATTCTAGCATGCTCTTTTTACTAAAACTGTGCCGTTGTCAAGAAATTGCTGATGTTAGGATTCCTTGTCATGAATAATAAGAGCAACTCTGCCAGAATGTGCAAGTCATGAAGTAGACTAGAAAATCTTATGAATGACGGTAGCACTTGAAGCTCACTGTAATGGTACTAGATCTGCCCTCTAACTGATGCTATATTTAGTATCAGTTAAACTTCCTTGGCATCAGACTCACTGGTTCTCATGAAACTAGAAAGCAGAGGTGTTTTAAGTTCAGCAGAGCATGCTACTGCTGACATTCAAGGGCTCTGCTGTTTCCCTGAAAGGTTCTAGGGGGAAAAAATAATATCAAAATATGGTCAAGAGTCTGTATGACCAATTTTTCCATGAGTCTCACATTTTAAAACATTTAGTATACATAAGAAAAAAAAAGTGGAATGAACTATTCTATTTTATAATGACTAAATTAAAAAACAAACGAACTTATTCACAGATTTTAGAAATATAATGATAAGTTATCCATAAGGACTACATTGATTATAAACATATAGCTGAAGAAGTGGAAGAGGGAGAAATTGCTAAGATTTCACTAATGTCAAAGCTGTAAGTAAATTAAACATATAAAAGTTCTATCTATAAATATCATTTGGCATAAGGATGTCTGATAAATCTCTTTGACTTTACATTTCCTTAACTCTTGTAAAATTTATAGTCCTATACAATTCTCAACTCACTCACAAAATCTCCAACACCTTTTAATCTCCATAAAATAAACACAAAAGGGCAGACTACAATTTACCAGGTAACATAGTGTAGAAGGAGACAATACAAGAGAAAGCATGTACCTGCTACTTCAGCTTTGCATCTCTCCTGTAACTGTCAAGAACAATGCCCCAGGTCAAGAGAAACCCCTCAGTGGATCTCATATCTGCCTCCTGTCTTTTCTCACTTTGCTGCTTTCATCATACAGCTAATATTGTGTTTATGAACTCAAAATTGTACTAAAATAAGCATCATTTAATGTGAGAAAATACAAGAAGTTACAGGAATTAACACATCACTCATCTTGGCTACTTCACTAATATTGCAGAGAAATTTTTTAGAAATGTCATCTGTTCCTCTTACTGCTAAGGTGTGAAGAGTAGCCTCTGTCTGTTAAAAAAAAAAAAGACAAAGCTGTCATATGATGATACAAAGTCTAAAAAGGATGAAATAAGGTAAAATTGTTTTGCATATGGAATTTATGGCATAGATTTTATCTTCTCTATTCCACTGGAGAGAAAGTCCAGTGTATACAGTCTCCAGACAGAATATCTGTACTTCTGGAGGCAGCCTCAAGGACACTGAAAGCACAAATTTAGATGTTTAAGAATCTCTAATTATATTTATGAGTGGTTCAACTTCTACAGATTTTTTTTATGTTTGTGCTCATCTACATTCCCAGAAGCAACAAAAAAGCTAATAGGTGATGGGCAGAAAGGCATGAGGCTTTGAGACGGCAGTTCCTCCAATCTGTATCCATGTTATAACCAAGGCAAGTGATGAGAAGGGACAGAGCAAGATGAGGAAAGGATCGCAAGATTTTCACTTTCTAAAGTGAATAAAGGACAGCAGAAAAAGAAAAAAAAAGTTTTTTTCTCTTTTGGTTCCATTCTGACTTGGGCAGAGGTTTCCTGAAACTTAGCAGTTAGCACTTTCCAGAAACTTAGCAGAGGTTTCCTGACAACACTGACTGTCAGAGAGCTGGTGACGGCAGCTGTTTCTTTGAAATCAAGGTAGGTGCAGATGTTGGATGATCTAAAGATGCATCAGGCTGGTCGTGGTCATCCACAAAGACAGTCAGACCCCAGATATTGCCCACTAACATCAAGGATGTTGGTACAAAGCACTTGGTACGAACCACTGAAAAACCTTTATTGACTGCTTTATAGTCCATGCTGGGATGTGTAATATAGTGGTTACTGTGCTACCATCAGTCAGACCAAGGTCACCACATTTACTACATTATAACCACAACTTTCATCACAACACAGGTAGCAAAAGGCCTCGGCCTCTTAGCTTAATGATTTTGTCAAGAAGGAAGAAAAATTCTTGAGGTTAATGCTGCACAAAAAGCTTCGAAGGTTGGTAACATGACAAAGAAGAAACACTAAGCAAATGAGTAATGAAATCAGACCAAAAGTTTGCAAAAAATCCCCCCAAACCCCCCCGTCAAAAAAAAGTGCCATACATATAGCAGAATTTCAGTAAGTTATTCAAAACAGAAGCAAAATCTACAAGAAAAGAAGCAGGTGTATGTGATATTACCAATTACAATCTTCTCCTGGCATCTGAAATCATACTGTCTATATTCCTTTCTACCCTTGTGCAGAAAAAAATGCATTTGAAAATAATTATGTATTGACAATAATGCACACCAACATTTTAACATAGCTGAAAAGTCTGATGACTACTGCATGCCTCTGCACAACCAGAGTCCAGATTTCAGATTTTACCCAGAAATATTCAAGGCTGCCATTGGATGCACAGACAGGCTAACCCTGCACGTGCATCCTGCTACTGCCATATAAAATGCAGGCTGCACTAAGTGCCAAAAATGGGGGGTCAACCTAAAGGTTTTCTCAGAATATGCCTAACACAAAGTGATAGAATTGGGTTTCTTGCAAAGAGCAATTATGGCTCCCATTTTTCTCTTAAAAGCAGGGCCCTCCCTTATTATGTTATAGCCTAGAGATTAAGTTACATTCATCCAAAAAGTAAGAGACTGAGCTCCTTCTTTTGCTAGAGGCAATGCAAATTTGCATTACTGGCTACACAGAAGTTAGACTAAAAAAAAAACATTACTTTGCAAAAGGCATGGTCATTTATTAAACCACTCTAACTTGATCAAATTCGCCCCATACTCAGTGTCCATCAGTGAAATTGCACCGGCATGCTAACCAGTGTACTTAACATAATGTGAAGGTGTTTTACTGCTTTCTGCACAATATAATTTCTCATTCTGTCCTGACATGGAGCTTTGAGTAAATAGTCAGCATTTTGGAAGATGAGGCTGGAAAATTGGAATCTATGAAAAAACATCAGGAAGGCTCTATTCACCCATAAATAATTTCAGCTAATTTTACAGTTATGCTGTCCATAAGTACAAAAAATGCAAAACTTTGTACTCACCTGTTCTATCAAACTTTTTTTTTAATGGGTAAAAAGAAGAAAACAAAAAAAATCAATTAATTATATCCAAGACAGTATATATTTTCAGTAAAACATCATTAATCTTCCTTAAATGCAGGGAAAGGGAAGGGAAACTTCCCTGCAAATCAGTAGAACTGATGAACCTGAAAAAAGTTGTGCCTAAATGTGGTTTTAGTCTTGCCATAGGTTGCTGTTACCAGGGAGAAATAATGAAATAGTTATTAAGCCAAAAATAATTTTAAAACCCTACCAAAATGAGGTAGATAAAGAGACTGTAGGTATGAAAAAGAATTCCTTGAATAATTCATTGAATAATCAATATAACCATGAAAAAAAAAAAGTTGCTATGCAAGAAACAAAAGTGTGTTGGTAATTACATACCTCTGGTGGGTTGCCTCTGACCGGATGCCAGGTGCCCACCAAAGTCACTCTATCTCTTACCTCCTCAGCCAGAAGGTGAGATAAATTTAAGTCTCTTGGGCTGAGACAAGGATATGGAGAGATCACTCACCAATTAACTGTCATGGGCAATGCAAACAGACATTGGGGAAATTAGCTTAATTTATTACCATGGGCAGCAGGGGCACAGCTGGCTCACCATGGTCTCCACCACGGGTTGCAGGGGAATCTCTGGTCTGATGCCTGGAGCATCTCCTCCCCCTCCTTCTGCACTGATCTTGGTGTCTGTAGAGTTGTTCTCCTCACTTTCTCACCTCTCCCTGCCAGCTGCTGTTGCACAGAATTTTTTCCTCCTACCTCTTAAATATATTATCCCAGAGGTGCAACCACTATCCGTGATGGGCTTGGCCTTGGCTAGTGGTGGGTCCATCTCGGAGCCAGCTGGCATTGGCTCAACTGGACATGGGGAAAGGTTCTGGTAGCTTCTCACAGGAGTCACCCCTGTACCCCTGTGCTACCAAAACCTTGCCATGCAAAGCCAATACAATATCTTTATCAAAAATTATGCTGTTTACATAAGAATGTTAGGCTAAACCATGTCACTGTCACGGTGCCCAAATGCTACCTGTCAAGCAGCTGCACCGAGACACAGTCTGACAGGGTGAGCTGAACCCATTCCCCAAATCCCACAAACCATTAAAGAAGTTGCCCATGGCCCACACCAGGTAATATATTTCCTATCTAACCCACAGCTCCCTGGAAGGGAGCATCCCGAGACGTAATTATTTCATGTTTGCCCAAAGCTGTGAGGGCACTGGGCTCTGGGCTGCTGCTGGACAGCTCCCTCGGGGCAGGGGAGGCTCATCTCACCCACCTGCGAGCCCAGCCACGGAACCCAGCCTCTTGCCATTCACCCTTTGCATGCATTCCACTCTAAACAATGCAGAGGCATAGTACTGGGGTTTGGGTTTTGGTTTTTTTTCTTATTTGAGGAAAATAAAACACCAAAACACTTTTTACCCATTTTCGTAGGACAGGAGGGAAGCACTGGATCTCAGCAACACATGCAGGCTGGTAATGTGAATGAAGTGCACTATCTACAGGCAACATCTGTACCCTCTTTCAAGCTGATTTTTTATAACAACTAACATTTTCACGCGCAAGCAAGGTATGACCTCTTCTCAATCTCTGTTATTTGAGCTCGTTGTGAGAAAAAAAAGAAAAAAAAAAGCTGAATAATTTTGCAATCAAAAAAAGACCTTAATGCTGAACTTCTAAGAGAGTCAAAAATTACTGACAGTTGTGACTGAAGGAAATAGACAGTTTAGTGCTTTTCAAACAAATTGATGTGTAGTCCTGAAACAGCCCTACATGTCAAATGCCAGGTTGGAGACAGGGAGTTGACTGTAAAATCAACACCTCAGAGCAATTCCAGTAAATGCTGACAATAATATATTCAAAAGGTGCACACACAGATATGCATGTTCATAGAGAAATTATATATAGAAATTTTAAAGATGCCATTGCATGCTTCAAATGCCTATTAAAAATAACATCTGATGAAAATTACCTTTAATGCTCTGTAATTAAATACAATACCTAAATGCTTATGTATAGACATCCACAAGGAAATGGATGGAGATACAAATGGATTTACTAATCTTTCTGTTCATATAAATTTAAAGACTGACAATTATATCAGAGTATTTAAAAGGAAGTCAGAGAATAAAACTGCAGTATTCCATCACCATGCTATTTAACCTGCCAGTGTACAGAAAAAGGAAAAAAAAAAAAACAATGCAGAGTATTGTAGATGTTTCCTTTTTCATAACTCTAAACTCTAGCTTTCCTAGCTTTCCTAATTTGTTCACTAAAATGTTATGTTTAAGATTTAAAATTATCTTAGCAACTCTTCTGTTTTGTCTCCACTTAAGAAAGCTATTTTTACATAGTTTATGCTCAGGAATACTTGTCTTAATTTATTCACACATACTTGAGACTAAATATTCTATGACCCAACTGTTTGTTTTCTAAACTTTTATAAGGAAGAAGACAAATATCCATCATGAAGAATGCAAAGCACTCCCTCACAAGACCAAAGCAACAGTGCATGAAATTGAACTCAAAAAGAGCCTCCATTCTGTGTGACTTCTTGGCTGACACAATTCAGATATTTATAGCTTTACGAATATGCCACTGGAAAAGAACTTGAAGCTTTTTCTAGCTAGGAAGAATTAATGAACATGTGCACCTGGTAATTACAGCACTCCATCTTTCTCAAAGCCCTCACATTGCCTCAATGGCAGAAACTGTAATGAAAAACCATTGAAAATATCAATCTGCAATTCCATAAGTCATTTAATTATTAAAATATATAATCTCTTTTCAAACTTTCTATGAACTATGCTAACAGTGGTCTGCAAAAAAATTCATACTTTTTGCTTCGTGTTATTACCTGGAACACCTAATTTAAAATGAAAAATTCATCTCACATCAGCTTGGGGTTTAACTTACTCTAACCTCAGATTGGAAAATGCATGGTAATAACTGTCAAATACTTCTGCAAGAAAGAGCAGAAAAAACCCCAACAGCCTGGGGTAATGCATGCAATTTTAAGAAGACAAAAAATTACACACTAAATTTCAAAATTTTATTTGAAAAGAAATATTTAAAGACTGGGGAAAACAAGCATTCTGTACTTTTTTCCCTAAAGAAGGTTCTCAGAGTTATTGTCAGGTGGAAACTTTTTAAGAAGTAATGCATGCTGCCACAAACATTTGTCTAATATACATACCACTGGAAATCTACAGTAGCTGGGGTACTGTTTATTTGTTAAAACACTTCCTGAATAAACTTGAAAAACACTATGCACTTCATGTTCTATTTTGAGATTAAACAAGGAAACTGAAAAAACTTGGAAAATATTACAAAACAAAGGCCACTTTATCATCAAAATAGTAGACCCCCAAATAGTCTACAAGCATCAATATTTGGATTTTCTCATGTTATTCTGACATTTGATATAACATTAACCTGAAGCAGCCAGATAACATGAAGGGATGAAGCAGACCACCCAAAAGTAAAAACAACCTTACTAATACAGATTATTTTAAGCAGAAAGCCTCAACTGCTTTGCAAGTGAAATTAAATTTTAAAATGCATTTTAGTGAAGTCCTTAGCTATTAGAACATTTGAACGAAAGCCAATTATAACCTAAATGCACAGACATCTATATGGCTCTAAAAGTGGTCTTTTGAAAGATATTTAAGCACAGGATGAGATTTGAGCATTAAAAATGGCCTTTTGTTGTTAAAACATACTGTTCCTTGGTGGATTATAGGAAAAGAAAAGGTTCCAGTGGAGATAAGTGTGCATGAAATGCTCTCTCAAGAGTATTCAACCAAACTGACTGCAATAAGGGGACTTCAAAAAGCAGCAAGAGAAGAGATGTTCAAAGCACCGTACAGCTTTGGGCTACTGGCCTCTACCGCTGTTTTCAATACAGTTAGGTTTAACTTGGGAGCGGATAAATAATTGACAGGGGTATTTTCAGACAGCTTTGATCACCGCACCGTTTGTCACAAGCTCCCAAGTAGTCGCTGCGATAACACTTAATCTGGGGCTTCTTATTTCAAGTACAAAAGCATCCCCTCCCACCTACTGCTCGCAGACTCCCGCATCAGAACAGGAGACTTAAGATGCAGCCTGCACAGCACTGACACGCCACGCTCTCCGCCGGCAGATTCCTTCTCCAGCACGCCTATTTTCGCATCCTTACCTTTAAAAGGCCGCCCAGAACCTGCAAAGTTCCCCCAGACGGTTTTAGCTCAGAGCATCCAGCAGCGCATCCGCACAAAGCTTTGCCATTGCGAGTGTGAAGAGAGAGAGCTGCTGGGATGCTGAATGGCACATCAGCCAACTTTGTGTGTATCCGCGGCTCCCTGAAAAAGCTGGACCGAAATCCCCCTCGCCTGCGGATTGGATTCAACAGCACACAGTAACCGGGAGAGAGAGCCAGGATTCCAGAGGGGAAAAGGGAGAAGCGGGAGGGGGAAGGGGGGGCACGTCTGGAAAGAAAAATCCTGCCCTGGATACTGGCTGTGATAAGTCTTGGCTGTGAAATGCAAGCTGCTCTCCAGAGTCCCAGGAATGCTTGCAAAACTACTCTTCTGTAATGTTTCCATTGCACTGGGTACCATAGGATGCCATCAGTCTGACAGCTGATATTTCAATGTAAAATGTGTTAACTATTTGCCTAACTAACATATTAGGTACAAGCGTTTCAGCCTTCATGCTAAAATCATAAAAAGAAAGGAAAATATGTGAATAAAACTAGTTTTAGATACACTTACACTATAATTTTCCTAATTTTCTGCAGATTGTTTTTACACTCATTTAGATTCAACTAACTGAAAAAAAGTGTTTTCTTTCTTCCCTGTAGATATTGCAGCTCCCATATAACGGCCCATCAGTGCAGACTGTTTCACCTGCATTACTTATCCAGTCCTTGGAGAAAATCTTCCCATAGCACTGAGTCCCATCTATGCACTTCATGTGCTAGTCAGTCTGGAGTGAATCAGAGTTTGCAGAGATGCTCCTGGCACATTACACCTGCTTTAAATGCTCTTTACCAGAACAATGCTTCACCATTCTGAAATGAAACATTTTTAGCTGATACAGCTGATGATGTACACAGTACATACAATAAAAGTTAAACTTTATGTATCTAGGAAAATTGGGGCTTCTTCCTTGCAAATTTGGCCTTTGCCGTTTTAGGAGTAACTTTTAATAAAACACAACAAATGCTTTATTACACAGTCTTTCTCAGACCATAATAGGGTACAAATTTATTTCCGCTTGCTGACAATGAAAATACCATTTTCTAGTGGCTCTACTCTTTTGGCACGGGCACAGCAATTTGAGGTTAGAAGTAAAAGTGCCAGGAAGATAAGAGGCCAGATGTACCATAGAGGTGATGACCTCATTTGGCAAAAATAAAAATATTTCTTGGCGTGTAGTTTAAATAGCACAGTTTATTTCCAGTAGTACCTTTCTTTAGTGAGGTTGGGTGAGAAGGAACACCTCAATGCCCTCCAAGGCCATAGGACCCATTAAAACAAACAAGTCACATAATAAAGGTCAAGCAGGAAAAAGGACCACTGAGGTAAAGGACATGTCTCACAACTATATCTATGCAGTGTATTTTTTTTTCTCTACAAACATTGTCTCTGTCTAAATGTTAAGGAGTTTACATTCCAAATTGCATTACCAATTATGAGGCGTTAAATTGGCCTGTACAGGTTTTCCAGCTCCCTTTGACCTCATCAAACAGCTGTGATTCCTAAGCAATCAGTCTCTAATGAGTTTAGAAACAATAAAGAGAAGTTAAAATACCGGATGTATTTAGTTTATCTTTAAAGAAAAAAAAACAAACTCTCTTAAGATGTACGTCTTGGAAACTTTAGTATGTACAAAATGTTCCTTGGTTTTGCATTTTTGGCTAATGTGTGGAGGAATCATCCTTTAGTGACTGAAAAGGAAAAACAATACTTATGCTCTGCCCTCTCTCTTTTTAATATAGTTAGTGCCTTATCTGCACTCAAACACACTCCTGTGAACAGCTCAGAAAACTACCTAGGATGCTGGAATACTTTAGCTCTCCTTCAATCCTGTCTTGGTTTTATTGTCTTATACCACAAACACCTGTAATGCACTGAAAATTATATTGCAAAATTTAAAAGCGGGTAAAACCTGTGCACCTAATGAAAGCAACATCTCAGAGAAAGAGCTGAAATGCAAAATGTAGCTATTAATTGTGAGGGAAAAAATGTTAAACACCCATCCCAAGTAAAGCTTATAATATTGCTGAAATATTCTACCTTAGAGAAGATTTTTGTCAGTACTTGTTGAGGCTAGTTAAGATCACCAAAATAAATAGATAAAATGAATAAGTAAATAAATAAGTTAGCATATTAAATACATAAATACATTAATTGAAGGGTAGAACACAGGGTCATTGGGAAGGTTATGAACTGAAGACAATTCTTAGCTGCAAGTTCAGTGATTAAAGTATTTAGCTTTTAAGGGCAGTCAGTCCATCATCTTTCCTGTGCACAAAAGTAATTGAAAGCAAAAGAGCCTTTACAAAAGACTTTTTAAATGGTTTGTTTGTTTATGTTTGATGGCTGTTTAAGTAAGCAGGAAACCAGATAACCTCTCTGCGAACAATTCATTATGTAGCTGCTACAGCACTTCAGGAATCATATTGCACACACATTTCATGTGCAGCGAGCTGTCCCTTTTGTGTCCTGTGCAGAAATATTGCACACACATATTAAATATACATTTGTTGTTCCTTTTGACTGTAGTGTGCAAGGATCGAATGTAAAGAAACTTCCTTGCAAAAAGATTCTAGTGCTACTCCCAATTTTGATTTACACCACCCCCTAAAGTAGTTTTACTTTCCCCCCTGACATTTTGCAACCTTTCAGCGGAGCTAACACATCCCATCTCCCCAATCACAGTTCTTTCAGAAAACCAGAGGGCTAGACCCTGGAAAACAAAAGTCACTAAAATGACCCCACTGATTGCAGCTATCAAGGAGTTATACAGAGATACAATGGTCTCTAAGGTATCTAAGCTTGAGTGTGTGGAGTACAAGCTTTGACTTAGCAAATGAATAGGAATTCAACAGAGATGTGCCTGTGTTTGCCGTGAACTCTCCTACAACTATCAGAAGGCTGCATATTTAAACAGATGTAGATAATCCACAGCAGATCCCAGATAATGTGGAAAACATTTATCCTGAATGTGAAAAGAAGTGTAGAGGGTCCATAACCAGAGCATTTTGTGGCCAGACAAATCCCAGAAGAGTTTCCTCATTGCTCTTGGATCACCATCTAGAACATCTCTGCAAGGAATGTACAAATGACCTTGTCCTGATTGCTGGCACTTATGCTTGTGACCATAATGGAGATCATATTCTGCACATTAAACACAAGTCTGTAGTGTGATTTGGGTAGCCAAAACCAGAAGTCGAGAAAAGTCTCAGGAAAAAGAGTGGCTTAAGTTAAAAGCAGTGAATGTTACTACATGAGATTGCCAGATCTATCAGCTTTCAAAATTTGATTCACTGTCCTGCTGAGCCTGACATCTTTTGGTCAGGCTAATTATGATACCATCTCTTGGTATCGTAATAGGAATGCAGAGGAAAAAATAATTTCAGTGGCATTAAAAGGATGTATCTCAAAGACAGTGTTCATTTTTTTGTAAAAACAGCACAGAAAGGGGCACTTTTATAGACAGGTATTTTATTCATCTAGGTTATTTCCAGGAGGTATTAAGAATCCACAGGTAAAGGAGACACAGAGGATCTAAAAAGGGCTCTTTTCTATTACCAGTTCTCTATTCTTACTGCTAAAAATGCTGCCATTTTGGCTTTAAGCTCTCCTGTCATTCCTAGGCCAAAGATTCTTGAAAACAGAAACTGCATAAAAGATGCAGTCACACCTGAAGTGTTCATAGTTTATAAGCTTTTGTAGCATGTAAGATAATAGTTATATTACCATTAAGACTTCTACAACCCTCAGGGCTCATGGGATTCTTTATTCTTTATGCTTTTAGAAGTTAAGTGTGTGTTTTCTACTTTCAGGACTGTGAGAGAATTTAGGGGCTAACATTGTTAGGGAAAAAGGCCCTGCTGCTGCAGCACACAATCAAGTACTCCAAATATTACAAGGACACAACTAAGAATAAAAAATTAAATTAAGAGCAAAAGAATGAAGAAGATAACCTTCATTTAGCCCTGAAAAGGTGAACACCCCCTCACAGCACTGGTCCCTGTTCAGCATTGTGTAACACACCTGCAGGAGGTAGCGATTCCCCATCCCTCCCTCCCATGTGTGCCAAACAAACTCAGGAGGCAAGCTCCTTTTTATTGGCTTTTTACAGACTGGTTACATACTGTGAAGTAGATATTTCCAGTTTCCAGCTATTAGACAAGAAAAGGTCTAGTTATAATCCATTATAAGCTTTCCTGACAATGCAGGTTTTTCTGAACCTTGAGCAGGAGGTGCTGTAGAGAAGGAGGATTTACTATGAATTCCTGATTTACTCACCTCCACTCCTGTTTTCATCTTGATCATTTTAAGTGACTTTTGTGAAGAGGAAAGTCAACAGATTAACCTTAAGTTTTGTACACTCCCCTTTAGAACTAAACCCATACCTACCAGCTACGTCAGATCCTCCAGATGACCTTACAGACTTGCTAGATACCATAAAAAATTGTGCTTAAATTACATGGACTTTTGCTTTGTACCATTTGTGAAGACCTGTTCCATGGTTTCACTGTGCTGGGTGTCCCCAGCTTGGAAGTCCCTGCACAGTAGATGAGGTGTTCTGCAGGTGTGCATGAAGTTGAATTAAGTCAAGAGACTCAAAAACTCTCACAGGTAAACTATTCTTGAGTCAGTCACTCAAAAGTACAATTTGTTTTGCTGATTTCATCTTTCATTTTTCTATTTAAATAACAAAGTTTTGAAGCGAGCTGAGTTTTGTTACTGTCAGAGAAAACAGCTTAGTTAATAGATACATTTTTTAAAAGTGACATTAAAAAGAGGTATATTGGGTATAACATACCCATGAAAAGTTATTAGCAAAGTTCTAAAGGGATGGAGATGTAAGAAATTCCTCAACACTAACAACATCAAAGATGAACACAGAAGGGAGTAAAAACTGCTCTTTCACCTGTAACAAAAAATACTGCCTGTAAGTGCTAGGGCACCTGCTGTGCTATCAGCACTGCAGATCTTCCTGCCAACAGACTGCCTGTTTCATCCGATGGGGCTGCATGCCCTGTCTGCAGCTCTTGGCTCGTGCACAGATTACTTCTGGATTCAGTCGTGAGTTTATCTCTAAAATTTGCTTTGACTAACACATCTGAAAAATGATACTGATATATCACGCAATGCTTTTTCTTTCCAGGCAGATCAATTAATTTGCCAGAAGTCTGTGGATGACGTCTTAAAAAGGGCTTGGGATGTGCTCTCTCTGTTGGTGTCACCAATACTGATCACCTGCCTTGTTGGCTGAGAAAGTGACTGTTCACCTGACAGCTACCAGGGAGAAGGAGTTCACACAGAATTCTCAGACTGTAATTCACACCATCACATCCCATTCAATTGGGTTGGGCCTGTCCACACAGGACATTGGATACGAGATTTTATAGATTAATTAATTTTTAGCAAAAGAGTTATTAAAAGATGGCAATTTCCCATTGCAATAATTACTTTATTCTCATCACGCAACAATTATAAAAAAGCTTAATTTTTACCTTCAAATTATAATTCTCATTATTACAGTCGAGAGAAAAAATGTCAATTATTGCTTTGCACATTAGTATTGATAGACAATTGCCATATATCTTGAAAAAAAAATTATGAGGTGTGTTACAGGAAGGTTATCAGCTACATTAAACACCGTGAATAGTTTCAGTAGCTCTAATATATAAATTTACATATATCATCCTACCACTGAAAAGCACATTTGAAAACTCATATTTGATTTTGCTCCTTTTGCACATCATGTGGTTTCATTCAAGATGAAATTTAGCATGAGAAATTGTCCTGTGATGAAAAAGAACATCACTCAAAGTGTGCACACCAGTTAGAAAGATGGATTTATTCTACTTCAAAGAAATGCATGTTCTATTTAGACTTGTATTTTATCACACTGGGTTTGGATCTTAAATATTCATTTTGATTATGTATTATTTCACTGATTTATTCACTCATTAATTCAATCCTATAGTAATGTGATCAACTTCAATGGATATATTTAAACTGTTACATACATTTTATCTTTTTGTGCTACACCAAATTCCTCCATCAAAAATAGTTAATTAAGGAAGAAAATCAAATTTTTCTTAATCTCACACTAAGGCATAATTTTTCCTTGAAAAAAAATGCAACTTAATTATGGAAATGAATCCATGAATTATATGAAGACATGTGAGTAATATTAGAAATGAGCATAGCAAATGAAAAGTCGACACAGTATTCATGTTTGATTTAAAACATCAAAAGTGAAGCAAGAGTGTGCGTAGAGAGCTCATGGGTCATATCATCTGACAGATATGTAATACCCAACGAGTGCTGATAGGAAGATAAAATGAGATATATCTGTTTTTCTATCTTACGTTTTGTGAAGTCTGTTTGTACCTATCCATTTTGGTGTCTCACTTACAAAGGAAGTGTATTACAAAAGGACTTGGGACCTCCTAATTTTTTCTCGTCAACAAGATTTTTTTTCTGACTTAGTGCAGAATCATTTATTCTATTCCTGATTTTCAAAGAATCTGAAGGAGCCAAGTTCTCTTATCTCAGTGGAATTGATGATCCTTTAGCCTCTTGCTTCTCGGATGTCTTTGAAAATCCTACGTCCTTTCCCTGATTATCCATCTATTGAAGAGGACATAAAATTTACTTATCTGGGGTATCCACTATGAAAAATGTGCACACATTGCTGAAAGATGATGGTGATTTGAATGAGATCAAAGGGAAACATGGGGTTAGACTCAGGAATAAGGCAGTGCTAATTTTACTGCCTTCAGCAGACGTAAGAGTGATTTTAAAAAAAACCCTGCTTTTTTTTTAGTGAAAAAGGAGGAGAGTACAAGGCTTACAGTAAATACAATGTCATTCAAATTACAGATGTTTAAGTAGATGACAAATTCCTTTCTTTTTTCTTTTTCTTCTTTTACCCTTTCCTTCTTCTGCTTCTTTTCTGACTCAGTCACCAGCATCAGCAACAAGACAGTGAAAGCAGCTACAGCAGCCCCACATTTTCAGGGGCACAAAGCACTATCATGATCTATTTGTGTCATAGCTGTGGCCAGTGTGACAGGCTGGAATATTACAAGGATAGGTCACCACTGAAAAGTGGTATTTTATTTCAGTGAAATAGAAAAAAGAAGAAGAAAGAGAAAAACAGAAAATAGACAAAGAAAATAATGTCATAAAAAAGACAGCCCTTACTTAGTAAGTCCTATTTCTGTTCTCAGTCTATGTAACTCATATATTGGCAATAGAGAATTTCATGCACAGGTTATGCAAAATACTTTTTAAGCAATTGAAAATATCAATGATTGACAATAGCTACCAGTTAAAAACATCACTAAGACTTCTGCTGATGTATTTACTTCTGCTGATGTTATTTAATATAGATTCCTTATAATACCATGACCATCAGTTTCTATATTTGGAATCTTTTCTGCCTCTTTCTAATGAAACAAATATCAGCTACATTTTTCTTTTTCCCCAAAAATGGAAATAAAATATACAGGATATTCTAGAAATTTGTTAGCAAAGTCATCTAATTGTATTATTGTTGCTTGTCTTTATTACTTGTCAAAGCTTAGAATTGGGCTTGGTAAGGCATATGTCTAAAAAACGAAATAAAATCATTGTGCATAGTGTTAATATTATGAAGTTGAATAAAAATAGATAGATAAAAATCTCGATTGAATAAATTAATTGTTGGAGGCTTGAACAGAAGTCATAATAGGGAGAGAATACTGCCACAGTTTGGCTAGATAATACAGTTGCAGATAATAGTTTTATCCATCTTAGGAAAGCTGCAGAAGCATCACTGAGTCTCTTCAAGGTCAAACACAAACTTGACATTGCATCCCTTATACTGCTACATCAGAAAATGATACATCACAGTTATAAATGTATTAGTGTGAAAAACCTTATGTGCTATTTGCATTTTGAAAGCAATATTGAAACATTAACTCCTAAATACTCAAAACACCCCAGAAAGATTGTTAGGTGGAACAGATCATAGAATAACAATAAAAAGGAGGGAATTATATTCACATTTATAGGAAAAAAAGATATAAAAACTGAGTGTAGATAAAATATTTTCCGTGTTTCTTGAGTATATGCAGTTCATACAGATACAACGAAAAATTTTCATTAGCTCAAAACAGCAGAAGAAGAAACTGAGTGGCTATATAAATTCCAAACACCTTGGGACCTGCTGTTACTGAAAATAACTTCACAGTCTTTTACATGAAGAATGAAAGAAACCAATGAAGATCATAACATTAAACTTAAAATTGACTTATGATTCAGTTGAAGATCTCTGTTCTCTTAGACTAAAACACTGCTGTTTCCTGTCTTTAGGTCCTGGGCAGAAGTTTTTTAATGACAGTGAGTTAGGAATGTCATCCAATGAGGGCCAAGAGACATCCCAGAAGGTTAGAAGTGTTATCATCTTCCCACCCCATCTCCTCCAGTTTTAAAGGCACATCTATGTTCTCTCTAATCTAAAGGCACATCTATTTTCTCTATAACTCTGCCTCAATTTCAGCAGTAGGGTAGGGCTAGTTATATGGTATCCAGATCAGATTTACACCAAGCTGTCCCACAGTCCTCTGTCCTGTAGAGCCAGAAGTCAGTAGTCATCTGCTAACTGTTTTAAACTACACAATAGAGGAATTTTTTAACAAAGTAAAAAAAAAATCATGGAAAGGAGACAACTGGATCCATTTTGAAAAATTCGAAAACTTTTACACCCTTCCCAATTGTTGGAACTCAGAATGTCCCTCAGACATTCTCAGATGTTCCAGACCTGGGTCAGAAGCACCTGAGACCCTGGCATGCAGCCAGAAACCCCTGTGGCTTTGAATCTGACCCACGGAACAATTTACCAACTTTGCAGGAAGAACAACAAGTCACACAAGTTTAGGTATTGTAGTAGAAGTAGTCACAAAGTGAAAGGAAGGATTTTTGAGTGCTGTACAGGGGGGTTTAAGCCTTGTACGCAGGTGTCCAGGTTTTGTACATGGGGGTCAGGGGTTCTAAGATGGAGGGATTTGGGTGTGCCCTGTCCTCTTTCTTTCTCCTTCCTAACCTCCATGTCTTTGGTGATGTTGGCACTCACAGACTGGTTTAGAGTAGAAAGTCACCATTCAATATAGATAGTAGGTATTGGGGAAAAGCATAAACATGTAGTACGTAATATATGATATAAAAGATGGCAGCAGCCCCTGGGAGGGCAGTGTGCCTTTGTCTGAGCTGCTGAACGGGCCACAGCAGCTCAGGAGAAGAATCTTTTAGATAACCAACAATAAACAACCTTGAGAACAGACAACAGAGGACTGCTGAGTCTTTCTTTGAAGGCACGGGTTGGAGGAGAGACTTTTCCATCTTTCGGGGTCACCACAATCCAGGGGTGAGACCCGACACCCAACAGCACTGAAAAGCTGATGCAGGCATCCCTTTTATGCAATGTAACCACCATTTATTAACTCTGCCCCAATTAGGTCAGAACTAGCTCCACACTATCAAAACTATCAAGCCAAAAACTGCCCGGCAGCAATGCATGACATTACACATTACTTATGTTCACAACATATTTTGTATAATTACAATATACTTTAAACCTTATTAAATTAATATTTTCAAAATTTGTTAGATATTTTTATTACTGCACTACACAGTTATTAGAATTTAGCTCTATCATTTAATGCTCTTCTAGAAGGGACAATCTAAATGAGCAATCTAAAGTCCCTGTCAGGTATGTATCATGTAGCCAAGCTTTCTTTCGTGTAAGTGTGAAAGTGTCATGGTCTTCAGCATAAAGCAGAAGCATGAAGATCTCTGACCTTAGTCCATGCAGTGAGGAGATCTTTTGGACATTTGAAACTTAGAGAAGGTGCCAAACAGCAGGCTTAACAGATCTCAAATCAGGAGGGAAATAGCTGTTTAAATTTGATTATGTGTAAAAAAATGCATTCCTTAAACTGATTATCTTCCCTCTTTATTTATTTATTGAATTATTTTTTTCCTCATCAGGGCATCTCACATTAGATAAATATAACCAGGTTTACACAAATAGAGCGTTTCTTCCAAAATAACATTAAAGAAAGATAAAGTCTGTTTCTGTTCTCAGGTTTGGTTTGGATGAAACACTCACTAGGACTGAGCCAGCCATGGTTGTTGGGAGACCTTTTCCTCTCAATTCTAGGTATTATAAAAAAAGGATAGTATGCATGAAATAGAACAGGTTTCAGTGTAAGTTGCTGTTGCAGACTATAGCATTAAATACTTTAAAAGCATATTTAGCATAAGAATTAAAAAAAAAAGTAGAAATAAGTATAATTTAAAATACTTGCATTCTGCCTTGCTTCTTCATACTTCTTGCCTGTCTTTATAGCTTACTCTTGAATTTATTCAACCTAGAGTAAAGACCTCCTGCAGAAAACTTATGAATCATTCATTTAAATGCATAGCTCCCAACAACCAGAAATAATACAATTTTTTTGTGGACCTCCTGCCTAGGCTCTATGAGGAAAAAAGAAAATTCAGCTTTAGCCATTCAAGTTAAAGTTGTCTTCAACAAGCATAGACCTTTATAAACTAGGGATATCTAAAGAGAAAAAGTTCAATTAACTGCACGTAATAACTAGAGTGAATTAGGCAAAATATTTATCATTCAATGTCATAAGGGTGGTATGCAGGAAAACTATGATCCCATGGAAGGATCTTTCTGATCTTCAGATAGGAAAACAGCAACTGACAGGCTTAATTTAAGAAAGAAGAAATCCTGGACACAAACCCACTTGTAATCCAATTTTTGCCATTCAAGTTCTTATATTCCACACCCCTTCTGCAGGTAGTACCAACTGAAGGATGCAGTTTTGCATAGAAAATCTCTCTCTCACTGGGAGTAGGTTGACTGTGGCCTATACAACTATTGAAATAAAATAAAATAAAATAAAATAAAATTTTAAAAATATGAAAATAAAGAATGGAAACATATAAACCTAAAAATTTTATATTATCTTATTATTACTATAGTGCAGTGATACAGAAAAAAAAAAAACCCAAAACAAACAAAAAGCAAAAAGAAATAATTTCCTCAGTAGTACCAATTCCCTGAACAAACTCCTAAAAAATTTTCTATTTTAATTGGAAAAGCAGGGAAGTGTACAAATAGACCTTTGTCATTCTGAGTAAGTTTGGCTGAGAAGTAAAAACAAAGTCCAAATTTATCTCTGAGGTTTTATATGCACACATAATTGTGGAAAATGTGTTAGACCATGTTGCTTTTCACAACCATAAAATTTGGCAAAGTGAGAATTTCATACTTGTATTCACTCTGCCATGGTCACAATCAGGTTCTGTAAACACTTTTCAAAATGAGACCTTTTAAGTGGTAGTCATCATTCTTACTATCAAGTTTCCTGGCAACTGAATATCTGTGCTTCTATTAAATCCAAGATGCTTCAGGATCTGTATTGCACTTTACACTTTTTTTGGCTCTCTAAATAGATACCTAATGATAAACATTATCTGAAGGGAATAGAGGGGTTTTCTACTTTATTTCTGATGAGGTCAATAGTTTACTACTTTTATCACTGAAGATCTGCCCTTTGAGTCTGTAAGACAAAATTTTAACAATCAAGGCTGTTTAAAAAGAAAAAAAGAGACAGAAAAAACCATAATCATCCATCTGTCAAACTTTAGAATTGATTGAAGATGACAGAATAGAAATACATGGAGACTCGCTTCTACCATCAGTATTTTTGTCAAAGTCCTGCTTTGCTTAGCCCTGATTATCTGAAACTCTAACATAAGACATGGAGACACACTGACCAAAAATAATATTTCCTTTATGGATGGCTGCTATGAATATTGCAAAAGAGTTCCTGAAACTTTTGCAAAAAACCCTTCCAAAAGCGCATTACTTATTTTCTTCAAGACAAGTAAACTCCTTGATCCAAGACAGCAAAGTATCAGTCATGGTGGAGGAGAATTTTCTAGGAGCATGAAGAAGGACAAAGATGAAAAAGCAAATCTGACAATGGAGTTACTGAAAGTTCATTTTAGAGTTGTGCTTTCTTACCACTTCACAACCACATTTCAAAATCACCTGTTGCCTCTCCATTTAGTCCTACCTTTACAAACGCCTATGTATGGTTTAAAATTAGTTTTATTACATCTTAGCATTACTGTACAACTAGAAAATGTTTTTCTAAAAGATAAACAATAAATGCAATGTCCATAGACAAATCCCTTATTTTTGCTTGGAAAAAAATCCCCTGAATTCAACATTTTATCTTACGAGCTTTTCTTGATAGACCATGCGTTTCTTACACTGAAGGAGACTCTACTTGATAAACTGACCATAATAGTAATTTATGGACATACAGGGACGAGTTGCAGTGACAGATGACAGTTCATATTTTACTTTTGGTGCCTCACTTACACCTTTAAATGCTTTGATGTCCAGTGGTAGGACACAGGACTGAGTCTTGCAAAATTCCAGTCATCCAGGGGAGGATGGATTGTGGAGATCTGATCACTAGATAATTTTCTGGTTTTCTGGTAGATAGAAATGGCATGTCTTGGCATCCCATTTATGAGTGCATATGCAGAAACTTTAAAAAGAAGGCTTGAGTAGAACGAAAATACAAAATAAGAGTGCCAAGAGCCTATATCTATATCTATATATGTGTATATATATATATATATATATAAAAATAAATATAAATCTCCTGTACATACAATCATATTCACTCAGAAATCTACAGTGAAGTAGAGCTCTAGCAGAACTCTATGAAGTAGAAGGGTACAGTAGATGGCAACCAGCAACCAAACATGGAAACAAAAATTAGGCATGCTGACATATGACAGCAGCTGCAAAGGACAGCCCAATAATTCTGATGGCTTTTGCAGTTGTCCAGAGATTTTTCTGCTTGTAATATCTCAGTTGAACTAACATGTACTTCAACCTCAGCTGCTTTGGGTTTTGTTAGGGAATGCGTTTAATTCAAAATAAAATTTGTCTTGCTTAGATTTTCCCAGTCAAGGGAGATTTTACTTGTTTCTTTCTTGATCTGGACTAATAATTCCAGGGATGCTATTTTATTGCAACTAGGGAAAAAAAAAAAAAGGCATTCCTAGATGCTTCCTGAAAGGTGCATTGTCCTAACTTTCAGAAATCATCTAGTCATGTGCTGAGACACACAAAAATTATAGGAAAAAGTTAAGCATTTGAACATAACATATTGCTATACTTTAAGGCATTATTTCCATATCACCATCGTGTTTCTAAACTATTATAGCCTCTTCCACCATATTTTCTGCTTGGTGTGGTGCTGTGTGATTTTGAGTCACCCCTGAGTATGTCCCCCACCCATGTTGAGTATGTCTTGCTCAGATTTTGCCTCTAATACAGCCTTGTAAAATTTCTTCAAAGAATGATTTATGCAAGGTAGAAAAAGTGCCACATTTACATCTGAAAATTATACTACAGTATTGTTCTCCCAGGAGCCATAAACAGATCAGAGTCCAGTTGGTGCTGTGGAAAAAGAGCTATGAACCTCCCTGGGACTTTTAATCACAATATGCTGGCTCTGAATTGAAGATCCACATTCTGTAATGTCCCATTGGACTAACAAAAATCTGTTTGTTTATGGAAGTTAATTTTAAACTTTTAGCAGGAAAAAGAAAAAAAAAAAAAAGGATACTGGAGATGTTGCCCAAATTTAAATCAAGCTTGACCTCATTCCAGAAAAAAAACAGTATATTGCTGTGTAGTATTTTCAAATCAGTTTTTCAAAGACCATAGATACTATCAAATATTTGTTTTCTGTGTACTAAGAATGTTAGGAAATAGCCTTATAAAACTAGGAATAATTTTATTCCGCACAGTTGTCTGTGGACATAGGGAAATGTGTAAAATAAATTCCCATCTGGTCCTACTTTTCCATTAGTGCCTTCAGCTTCAGATCTGCACTGGGTAAGTGACTTAATGCAAGAGAAAAGCAGGGAAGCCACTAGAAACTTCATGCTTTATCACTGATTTTATTTAAACAGAGTCAAAAAGAGTAAAAACTCCGACAAAATACCACTCACAGTGTCACTCCATTTATCAGAGAGGCCATAGAGATTTTACCAAGGAAAAAAAAAAAAATTGAGATGGTATAAAGCACAGTAAAGAATCTCTAAGCTCTCTGTGTGATTTTTTGACCTTTGGGTAAGACTTGAATAAAAAAGTTCTGGAGCTAGATTATACTGAAATTAAGATTTATATTGACGATAGACAATAGGGTAATAAAATAGGAGAAAATACTACAGATTTCTAGATTTTCTCTGAATGTTTTTTCTTCTGATTATGACATCTGGACAATTTTTTATATACTTAATAGAATAAAGCAGCTGATTTCTGACTCACACTAGGACTGCAAGCATTGGAGGGATGGAAATATGGAACGGAGAGGAAGAGTTTCCCTCTTCTGACAGAAGGACATTCTGACTGATACTGGTCATTGTTCTGAATGACTTTATATGATAATGACAGTATAATAGGAATAATGTTAGCTTAAATCATGGTTATAGCTGAAGAGGTGCTTTGGAAATAATTCCATGCAGAAAAGGAATATTCTTGAGCAATGTTACAACCTCATATTCATCCAAATACAGTATTTTATGCTGAAATCTACATGTTAGTTACTGCTTGCTAAACCCTAATTGGTACTTGTCCTGATCTGTCATTCTTAAAAAATGGATATATTAGATTTATATATTCAGATATATGTGTGGAAATCACCGGTACATGTCCTCATGTCAGACAGCTGAGATCTGAATTTCTCACTGCTGTAATGAAAGCTGTGAAAGACTGAATTTATTAGAATGCAAGGGTCACTTGTCTTGGCAAAAAATGCAAAGTCTGTATTAAACAGATCAATGGCAAGCAAAGAACATGAATTTAAATTTCTAATATTTAGATTTTTTAATTTTTTTTTTGTTTGCTACTTCTTACATTAGGTTCTTTCCTGGATAAAGTCCTTAATATCTAAGGAAACTTGCCAGAAGTCAGAAAACAAAAAGATGGAAAAATTTTAGAAATCTTAAAAAGTTCTTAAAAAACATAAGATACTTAAATTCAAAGATCTTAAAAACTATCTGGTAGCTGTGCACATAAAACCCAGAAGTCCATGTAATATTGGAACAATGAGAGATTCAAGAGGAATTGAGTTAACCACAGAAAAGTAAAAATAGTCAAAAGTGAGGATAGTTAAAATTTCAGATTTCATACTTACACTTGAAACTTATATTTTACTGCTTTAAAATTGGAGTTGTGTTGTTTTTAGAAATTTTTAGTAATTTGAAGGCAGAATGGGGAAAGAATTACTTCGTCCACTGTTATATTACTTCATCTGTTGCCTAATGTGCCTGATTATTATGAAGCTATTATGCTGTGACAGTCCAGTAATGCTCCAAATAACTACCTAGCCCTGTTTATACACTTCCTAAATTTGTACTGTCTTCATGATATCAAGCGCAGCTAACACGATTAATTTCCGCCTTCATGATAAACTGTCTCTGAGGTCAAGGGTGTTCAAAGATTTTAAATGGATATTAGATAATAGCTGCTGATATTAACTTTAAAAGTAATTGCGTCCCACTTGAAGTGCTGTTGACAGCATTATGAAGCAAAAGACAATGTACCTGATAATGTAATAAACCAGCTTAATTAGGACTC
This sequence comes from Motacilla alba alba, assembly GCF_015832195.1. NCBI lineage: Eukaryota > Metazoa > Chordata > Aves > Passeriformes > Motacillidae > Motacilla > Motacilla alba. Next base: position 114,322,921 of record NC_052016.1, read on the forward strand.
TAACATTCCAAACGATTTTGAATTTTGCTGCCACAGAAAATACTGCCAAGACCAAATGGCAAAATGTTTGACGTTTTAGTTGTTGTGAACAACCCTGTCAGGTCTACAGTGCATAATAAGATTGGGTGCAGTGAGTTCTATACAAAGCTCATTTTGATTTGAGATGCAACTTTGAAAAAAAAATTCCATATGAAAAGAGAAGTTTCCTACTATGTTACATTTCAACTGATGCTTTATTTTCTGCATAGGTTATTACTCATAAGGATCCTTCAAAAACATGGCAAAATTTTTTACCATATTCTGAGCTTTTAGAAAGAGAATTTATATTGTAAGCTTCTCTCTATATTTCATGCTTGTATGCTGTTATTCTGTTTTTGGAGGAATGTGAACAATTTTAAAACATAATTAAGAAATATGGAATATTATTATTTGCACACATGCCTTTTACAAATATTCTGGTCATAAAAGAACTTCAGAAAATGGTGCACATCCCATTATAACATAGTTCAAATAGTTCAAAATTTTTAATGGGATCATACTAAACATAACTTCACTTGCTGTCTTTCCATTAATTGTAGAATTTAAACTCAGCTTATCCATTCACACTAACTTTGCTAAGTTTATCTCTTTTTTTTTCTTTTCTCCCGCTGCCATGTGCTCAATAGAATAATTTTTATTGCCAGAAAATGCAGGCTTTTTTCAGATACACATGCAAGAGTCAAGTAGACTAGGATGCTCTTAAAAATTTGAAAATTAGCCACACAGTCATGAGGTAATTACATTTCATTAAAGTGATTTTTATTCTTAAATGTGTTATTCTTTCCCTCAATCACTCTCAGTATTACTGCAAACAATCCAGTCATACAGGCAGGACAAAATGTATTGTATTTTTTAATGTCTCTCTGTCAAAATACAAGACGCATGAAATTTTTCCTAATTAGGGAGATGGGATTAAGAACAAAAGTTGTATTCAAAGATTGTATTCTGAAAATGTACTTAAGTTACCCCAAGGGTTGTGTTTAAAAACATCATGTCTTTAAAATGCATAAAGTCTGTTGAGAACTCACCAGAAATAAATCAACTGGAAAAGAATCACGCATAAAATTAGTCAAAGCATTAAATATTATAATGAGATTAGGTATATGAATGAAATAAAAGGAAAATACTTGCTCTTCAAAATAACTTATCTGAGGAAATAAGGATACAGCAATGTTCCTACTTGTTCTTTAGTGCTGCAGCATGCTTACAAAAAATCAGTCCAGACTGATGTTCCAGTATCAAATTAACTTTGCTAATTTAAGACTCTTAATATTGTTTTTGGTTTCTCAAAACTCACATTGACAGGAATTTATTTTGTTTTGTTTGTTTTTTAAACTAAACATTACTCTCACATTGACTGGTCTCCAAGGATTTCAGGAAATCTGCTGGAGCCCAAGTCAAAACCTCTAAGCGATCTGACTTTAAGTTGTATTTAGGGAAAAAGGTGAATCAGAATTTGAAGACTAAGAGGTAGTGTCTAGTGACAGAGAACTATAGGTCTGTCAGTTAGCAAAGAGAAAACGAAGCAGCACACTCACATCACAACTGAAAGTACAGTCTACCTCTAGGAATAAAGAATGCAAAGCCTGCTCTAAGCCTTGAGCGCTCCCATAATGAAAAAAAAAACAAACCAAAAAAACAAAAAAAAGGCAACCAAAAAAACCCCATCAAACAAACAAACAAGTCACCAAAACATCATCCTACAACAATTATGAAAAAAAAGTGAAAGCAAGAGAATTGTGGACAGAAGAAAGTGGTAAAGAATCAGCTATGCCTGGAGTTTTCATTGTGGCATAGGCAAAGGAGATAGTAAAATTCTTTGAAGGCATATAAAGAAATAGGAAGCTTATGATTCCTCTGTGTTTTTTCTCAAAGGTAGCTGTTACCTAAATTTTGTAACTACAGTAAAAACTTTCGTAAAAGATGGACAAAGTCAGGAATGGCAAATCATCTGCAAAATCAGGTTTAGCCATACACTAAATAGTATTGAAAAATGTGTTCATTTCTCTGTAAATGTAATTAAACAGTAACTATGAATATGTGAAAAAAACCAAAACCAAACCAACCAATCAACCAATAAAAACCAACATGGCAAACTTTAATTCCAGTTTTAGCTTTACCATTAAAAAAATGGAATTTTATAACAGAAAAATGCAGCACCAGCAGCATTTCAAATATAAATGAAGCACAAATATCCATTCCCTTTCAGTTTAATAAGAAAAATTTATCTATTTAAATGAAATATTTAACATGTATCACAGAACTGTCTACCAGACCTTGGGTATTCTAGAGAAACAAAAACTATACCAAAAAAATGGGCACTTTCTCCTCCATCTCCAGGCCTGCTCTACCATTTCAGGTGCACCTGAGAGGCTTTTACCAAAGCTGCTGAGTGATGAAACACTTGACCAGACTAGCTGGCAGAGTGAAGCCTCTCGGACCACACAGACCTGACAGAACCAGAGGACACAGTCTCAAGCTGCATCAATGGAAATATGGGTTGGATATTAGGAGAGAAGTTTTTTATGGAACGAGTGATTAAGTTCTGGAACGGGCTGCCCAGGGTGGTGGTGAGGTCACCACCCCTGGATACGTTTAAAGAAAGATTGGATGTGGCAATGGATTCCAGGGTTTAGTTGAGGTGTTAGGGCTGGGTTGGACTCGGTGATCTTTAAGGTCTCTTCCAGCCTTGTGATTCTGTGAATACCAAGGGCTCTGGTGTGACACAGGTGGGAACAGCACTGACTACAACAGGAACATCAGCTGCTCGACCCAGGTGGGGAACCATCAGTCATCCCCTGACAGCCGTGAAATATTTCCTACCTGAATCAGCCCACATGGAATGGTACCATTTTTGCCAGAGTTCTAGGAGAAATTTTCAAATGTTTTGGAAATTCCAGTAATAACTGATCCGAGGATAAAAATTTTGCACATGACTAAAGCCAATCATCTCATGACCCTGTGAACAGTAGTCCTGAGTGAGTCCCTTGAGCATTGTGGGCAGCAGCAGCTTTGAGTGGAATGGCTCTTGGAGCTCCAGAACCCTCATGTTTGCAACACTCACAAAACCATCCCCGATGATGAGGCCTAGAGATGATACATCTCTACTCCTCACACGCAACCCGTGCCTGTTCAGAAATGTTCAGGGATTTGACCTGAGTGTTCCACTGAAACTGAGGGGAATTACCTTTATGCATATAGATATAGTTGTACACCTCTCTTGATGTGCAGCCGTGTGAATCAATTTTGGTATGAATGTTGTTATCATGAATCTGTAATTAGGCCGTTGCCTAATTTAATTGTAATTAGGTCATTCCCTCTATTTGATATTTCCTGATTAATAATTTAGGACTTCCAATTGGTTAAATTTCCTATGTTCCAAAAGCATGATGTACTGCAGCAAAAAATTCAAGTCACTCAAATTAATTGTTAGATGCCTTTTCTGTTAGTACTTCTAAAACAAAACATGTACTACTGTGGTCCTATTTTTCTTTTTTACTTTTAAAATAAACAAACAAATAAATAAACAGAAAGATAATAAGTTCAGCAGCCTAATTTCATTTACTCTCTGTTTTGTCTTGCTTATGGCAAGATTTGCAGAATCATCAGCCTTGTGTAACAGGAACCACTGCTGAAGGTATCACAACTAAAAAAAGGAGTTAATGAAGTAGGACAATGATAGCAAATTTAGAAAATACCAGTACAGGCCTTATTTGAGGCAGTATCACAAGGATGTTCCCAGGAGCATGAGTTCCTCTGAGTCTCCAACTCCTATAACACTCAGAAGTAACATAAGCACTAACAAAAAACTAACAAAAGAAAAATTCTTGTCAGTCATCATAAATTACATTGGTGTATTCCAAAAATCAAAGCAGTACATAAGTATAACACAACCTATGGGTTCAAATGTGTCAGAGTACCCACTCAAACGTAAGTATATAGTTTAAATTGCAAAATCATTTCAGCTAATCACAGTGAGTACTTTCAGTCTGTTCCTAATCTTTGTTCTGTACTGATCACAAACACAAAGTCTGGCTTTGAGGTCTTGAGAGAAAACCCAGCTAAAACTGAGGCCCCACATCACCAGACTGTGCAATTACAAACAAACAATCCTTGCCTTGAAGTCTTTCTAATCTAATAGAAAACACTACAGTACTTCGTGTTATTGGAGCAGTTCCTGATATCTACTTTACTCTTGAACAACATCTACCAAATGCTCATTCACTCAGAGCAGATGTTAATTTGTGCTAAGAATGCTGTTAGATTTCTTGACAAAAAGCTCTCAAATAGTTTAAGTGCATTTAGAAAGAATCTCACTCTCTGGAAAGTTAAGTAGACAAAATCAGATTGTTTTGGGAGTTTTTTTTGGTTGGTTGGCTTTTTGTTTGGTTGGGTTTTTTTGCCATTGAAGGCACAAACTAAAGTCTTAAATACATCCATAACAAAATATTCCTATTTGTAGGGTTTTTCCTTAAAGAGTAAATTTTATAAAATAACAGTATTGAAACCATAACATAAACCTATTTACCTACATACCTATTAGCAAGTCACCCTATTAAACTCAATGATTTACATACAATGTACAGAACAGATCTTTTTCAACCCAGCTGTTAAAAACAACTGTTAAAGGAAGAAAGTCTTGTGCATTATACTTCAGATTGGTGTAGTGCTTCCTGCAAAAGCACAGAAAGAAAATTTTTGTGATCAGAACCTTTCGTTCATCTCAGAAAATATAGTCAGTTTTAATTTAAGGCAACTGTAGTGACTCAGTCATGGAACACAGGATGAGCTTCATGAGAGACAAATAGCCAGATAATATAGAGAAAAAAAAAAAGAAACCAAACAAAAAACCCCAGTAGTTGTCATTAGTATGTTCTTCCCACTAAGAGGGAGTGGAGAACCACCTCGTCTTGCTATGGAAGGCAATAGAACACAGTTATCAAATAATGGAAAATAAAAAATATTGCTGATCACCTAATTTATATAAAATAATTGGCTCCTATTTTTAGGTTTCAGTAGAATAAAACTTCTATGAACTGTCTTACATAACACAGGTGAATAATAGTTCCCATTTCCACCACACTAATGGAAAATTAACATTCAGAGAACTCTCTGCTCATCTTAGGACCCTGAAATTCAGAAATATTATTTTATATACCAAAATTATTTCCTGGATATTTTAATTTGACTTCTAATACTAACTCAATGGCAGGACCTTGCCCAGTTTTCCCCATCTTTATAAGTCTTCTTTTAAACTACATTTCCACAGAAATGACAAATAATTGATTTTGACCGTCACCTTAGGGGGGATATGGTGAGACACCTAAGACTGTGAAACTGAGAAATACTTGCCATTCTAATGCAGTGACTGTGTATTGAAAAAGCTGTTCAGAATATGCTCTCTTTCATTTTTTCTTTCCCTTCTAGCATTTTTGACAGGACTGCCCTTTATGCATGCCAAGGCTTTGCTGTCTTTATTAAAATAACAAACCAAAACAAAACCCAAGAAGCCATTTTGAAATTAGCAAAACTCTGAGATATGCACATGTAAAATTTAATATAGTCAGAGCATGAGTACAAAAGTCTATTATACTCTCGTTCTGATCAATGAATAAACTGGAATTTTCCACACTCCATAATACATTATATATCCTTTAATCATACAACAAAAATTGAAGCCTGTAATATCTTGGTATGTGGGGCAAAATAAAATATTCATTTCTCCTTTTAACTAGAATCAGGGTAGAAAAATTGCTTGAATTTAGAAGATATTCAGCAAATGCAAAATACTTGGACCCATAAAATAAAAATTTGGGTTTTTTCTATAGTGGTCTTCATTCCATTGTGAAAAGTCAAATAGATTTTAATGATTTTAAGAACTGTGTAGTTGATATTTTTTTTTCACCCATCAAAAGCCCAGATTTTGAATGAGAAGCTACAGCATATCTGTATTGTGTTTATTTTTAGAAGACTGAGAAATACAATATTTGCTGTCTGCTGAAGTATAATAGGAAAAAAAAAAGAGATTGAGATCCAAAAAATGTCTCTCATAAATATCTAATGTTGTCCTGAACTTCTGTCATAATCTTCAGTCAATATCACTTTTTGATTTTTTTTCATTTTTTTATTTTAGAAGGAAAATTAATTGCATACGCAACTTGATGTGAGCAACAATGTGAGAACAAATTTCTACCAGGTGCTTTAAATAGCACAAAAGAAATAAATAGCCTCTCTCTAAAATATTTTCTTACAAGTAGGTGTTGGTAATGAAGCATTTGATAACTCTTTAACACAACATGTCAAATAGTTTTAAATAAAGTAATTTTTGGAAAACAATTACTCCAGTTTTCTGGATTTTTTCTTTTCATATGATTGAGCTCTCTGAGTTTTTTTTCATCTTTTTGACAGTGTAAGGGAGACGCTGATCCTTTGTTGTCTGCTCTGCATAAATTCTAGGATGTTCATAATGCAGATTTTTGTAACGCAGAGTGCTTCTTTTAAAACAGTTCACTTTTTGAAGCAACATAAAATTAACCTACTGCCTTGTCCAGCCTGATCACTACAGGGTTTTCTTTTATGGCTTTAGATGGCTACAAAATTCTGTATGTGACAGACAGAATTTGTAAAATCTGTAGGGATGAAAGGTTCTAAATAAGATTATTAAAACTATCCATCTGAAAAGTGCCCCATCAAGACCTAGTTGTACTAATTAATAGAGTTAATATGTGTAGAAAGCTATTGCCAGGAGTCTTACCCTTCCCCGATTGTTTTATGCAAGCATTTTTAATGGCCAGCCCAGAGATTCCCAGGCTGGCCAGTCATCCAGGGACAGGGTTCAAGCCTCACACTTTATCTTCACATCTGAGCATCAACATCCACAGATTTAATCATGTGTCGTAGTGATCTCCGATGCAATACAAGATTTTCTTCTGGATGACTTATGGAACCAAGTCAGACAATTTTTTTGAGGCAAAAGAGCCAATATCATCTACTTTCAAAGTATTCATTAATTTAGTCACTCATTTCCCAAAACTTCTAAGACGTAGTCAGATTAACTACTCTATTTACACCCCGACAAAAGAATAAATAAATTTGACTCTGAAGTGTATTATCTGTACATATCATTGATTAGAAATGTCCAGATTAGCCCTGACACCAAGATAAATTCATTAATATGAAAAAAATTGCCTCCTCCATTTCCTTTCTTTTTTATATATAGGCAAAAAAATGCTTGTGGAATAGGTACAGACCTAAATCACATTCCCAGATCCCCACATGCTAGTACTCAAACTGGTGAGGATAAATTCCCCAAAACAATGAGGCAGCTATAGTCAGGTACCAAAAAATTTGACTGATCAGTCCAAGACCACTGTTTTCTCCAAGACAGCATTTATTTATTCTACTCATGCATAAAAATTATGCCACTCTACATCTGTGTGCTAGCAGCTATTTCAAAAATGTTCCTAATGAAATGTTTGAAAAATGCATCCTAATTAATTACTTACAAGATTTAATTCCATTTTCAGAATAAACAATGCCATGATTTATAATAAAACTTAAATAAAAGCCACAGATTGTCACCTAATGGTGCAAGAGTAGGCAAAATCACATAAGCAGCTTTAAATTTATTATTTCCCATACCCTTCAGACATTTTAATGTCCTACTACCAGTGACAATAAATTAATTAGAAACTTTTAATAGGGTGCTGTAAATTAGGCATTGTGTGCAGTAAAGAAGAATTAAATAACAGATTTATTTGTGAAGAAATTCTTACGGCGTGAAATAATAAGAAAATATTTTTACCACAAATTTGGAATGAACTATTTTGGTATTTCATCACTTTCATTAGTAGCAGCAACAAAGGTGAGGAGTCTTTTAACAACAAAAGAAAGGGTAAGGGTTCATATATATAAAGAAATTAACTTGTCAAGATCACAGTAATGTTTAATATTTTGCTTACTGTAAGGAAGAAGTAGGAAGTATTTTATAAGGAATTAAGGGAAAATGAAGTCTTTCCATTGTTGGTAGAACTTCAGTCAAGAAAGGCCTAATGATTTATTTTTGAGATGAGCTCCAGCCAGAAAAAGAAGGGTTTTGCTCAGTTAGGGGCCAAGGTGTCACACGCAGAGCTCATTTATACTACTTGAAACATTTCTACTGAGACCTTAGGAATGGACAAAAGACTGAAATCCCTGGGACGTCCCTGAGACTTTTCTTTCTCAGGGACAGTAGCATTCTGCACTCAAATGTGTTTGATGAGAGGGCAATACTCAGCAAAAGGAAAACCAGTGATCTTCTCTGAATAAATGATCCAGTCAATATGTGAGTAACAACTGAAAGCAGTCATGAATGCTGGCAATCATGTTTAAACCATTTAATATATCCTTCCAGACACGTCCTTTCAATATGAAGGACATTTTATTATGTATCTTCATTGTTCTAATCAGATATTCTTATAAAACAATGCTAAACTGGTTTCTAATTTATTCCAAATTCTGTATTTTCTCTCTCTTATACAATCACTAAGCAATGATAGAAATGTCCTTGACCAGAGTATTTTGCTACAGTTCCACAAGTTTTCTGACAATCTCTCATCACCAAAAAAACACAAGTCAAAAATGAAGCATGTAAAACAAAATTAACCGTTTGAATCCAAACCAGAATAAAGAGAATCATAAATTATTGGAATAACCTTTATCACTCAGTAAAGCAGGAAATACATGTAAAAATACAAAATCGAAAATATGAAAGCCAAAATCATCATAAATAGAAAAGTATTTTTACAATCTTTATATTTGGGGGTAAACAAGAATCCACCTACTTACCACTGTGCTTTCATGGTAGAAAATAAGTGGCCTTCAGCACTGAAACACTTTTTTTCTCCTCTCTACTCTGATTGCATTTGTGCTCTATTCCAGAAAGAACTGTTTAAATTTGGTGGTTATTAAATCATCAAAATCCATATAATCCAATTTAGATGTAAAAAAGGGAAATTATTAGCATGACCATGACTTCCAGCACTGAAGCCTGGATTCTTGACATCTTCTTACTTTAAACATCTACAAGGCAAAAATGCGATGTTCCTGAAAGTATGGTGCAGCAGAAAGGAGGCCTGGAGAAGGTCTGAGTCATTCACAAGCCTTTGCAGGCAGGGATAAGTACTCTAAAATGTAAATGCTGGCCAGTTCATTGTATGAACAGTTAAGACCTGTGTACAGAGCAACTCACAGAGAAATTTCTGTATCTAGGGTATCCTCAGAAGGCTGACTATAAACGTAAAGGCCCATCATTCAATACTTAAGATCCTCTGAGACCTTAAAAAATAAACACTCTTGATATTTATGCCAGTAAATGAAAACAAATACTTGAGAAATTAATAATAACATAATAACAATTTTTTTAGTCAATTAAATGATGAAAAATAAAGTACTCATCACTGACCCGTCACAAAAAATGAACATCGTTAATAAAATGAAATTTCTTCAAAATTCAGACCCAGAACTTCATAATCTTGCTACTGAAATTTCACCACATAAAATAATAAAATTAATTTAAACTTGAAACCTACAATTGCACACTATAGACCATTGAGCAATTCTTAAAACCAATGCAGAGAAGAAAGATTCAGAAGTTTCTATATTTTTAGATTAAAAATGCTATTTTAAAAATTTGAAGTAATGATTCAGGTGTGCAACTTCATAGCCCAGTTCTGAAACTGTTACAGAATTCCTCCTTTTGTGGCTTTTTAGCACGTACCTGTGACACACGAACAACCCCCCTCAAACCCCAATTCTAAGCCTTGCTTGCTTATTTGCTCTATGTTAACCTGTTATTAGTTTCCTGCGTAACATGGTGGTTTTTGCTGGTTTGCTTTAATTTTTTTCCTCATATGGAATGGAATGTAGATCAGGCCTGCAAGGCAGATCAATCACAAGATAAGAAAATTAAAAAAACAAAAAAAAAAAAAAAACAAACCAAAGTTTAGATAGACGACTGAAAATTCTGTTCTAGCATTCATCCCTGGTAAGATGCAACCACAAAACACAGCACCTGAGCCACCTTGCTGCTGATACAGATGGGTTTCCAGCTTGGGTAATAGTGTGCTATTTTGAGAACTCATGTTCCAGAGAGGGAAATAAGCCCAGAAGTAAGAGACAAGTTGTCTGGCTACCATGTGAGAGCAGATTAGAAAACTGTGGCTTTAGTGCACTGAACATGGTCTGATAGGGAAAATGACTGCAGCCTGTAAGAACAGAAGGGATAAACATCCAGGAGCAGATAAAACTGAACTACAGCTCCATCCTGGCACTAAAATAAATAAGTGCAAATGCAGGTGGCTGAAGGAGTTACAGTCTCCAAGCATTAAGCAGTAAAGAGACAGGAGAACCTCTCTGTCACAACAATGAGAGGAAAAAAAAATCCTTAATTACTTTTAAGACAGTATTCGATAAATTTCAAAGGGTTTACATGATGTGCTACCCATGAAATGTCCTTTTTAATCTTGTGTTTCCTAATCATAAAATATGTCAATCACACTTAAAAACTGAAACGTGGTATTTATTCTCAGCACCATAAGTTCTGATCTCAGAAAGTTTAGTGAAAAGTTCACAATAAGAATATTTAAGAGTTCATGACCTGAAGTGAAACTATTATTAGATTTCATTCACATTATTTATAATTCATAATGTTGTTTAATACCATGCCATTATGCAGCAAAAAGGAACACACCTCCCCTCCCCAAATACTCTTGAAAAATGTAATTACATTTTAACCTCTATTAACATAATCATCTAATCACACTGTTGACTATTGCATTTTATAAAAGCATTTGACTCTATGTATTTATTGAATATTAATGAACACATTAATCTTTACTTTTCCAAAGCAGTCCTACTCAGAAATAGTATTACAAATCTGAAGGTTTTGTATGTTTTTCTTTTTCTAAAACAGTTCCTTCTCCAGTACCAGACTGCTCACTTGCTTGTAAAGCGTTTTCAAACAAATCCTGTTAATTCTGAATATGGTTCACTAAGCAGCATGATCTCATTAATAAAACAAGTTGCTACTCTAGTAAATCAGAACGCTCAGCTGTTTTAACTGTTTCCCTAATGGAAATTCTAATGATCTCTTCAGTCAGCCTCGCAGAAGCCTAACACATCTGAAATAAGACCCAGCAAAACAAAGAAGCAATGAAAAGAATGGAAACAGTGCAACTTCAGACTTAGCATTCTGTCACAAATAAATGTTAACTAACATTGGATCTGCATTCTTGAGGTTACTTGGAATATTTTTGCACCACTTGAATTTTCATTAGAAAGGTACTTTTGTCTGTGCTACTGAACTAAATGAAATTTTTGAGTGACAAATTCATGAGTTCTTGGGATTTCTAACACAAGAGAGAGGGGAAGAAAGGAAAAGCTGGATGGATGGCAAAAAGAAAAGAATACTCTGCAAACACATATTCAAAATGACCTCATCTGTTGCATAAGAAAATAATAAATGGATAACAAATGAGAAGGAGGCTAGGTCAAAGGGAAATGTAAAACAGAAGCAGTCTTTTGCACTGAAATGTAAGTTTCTTCATAGCAGCACATTATCTCGGGGTCTTTCAGTGTGATGTTCAGTTTGGGATGAACCTCTTTTTTAATGATGATCAGAAAATAATTCTTCTAATCTCCTGAGACTTTGAAATATGCTACACACCCAGTGCATTTGTAACATCTATAACACATCTTACCTTTGTCTGGGCATTCTCAGTAATCAACGGTCTCCAAGGGAAAATGCTGATTTAGCAAGGAGTTGGAAAAAAATGAAAAAACCTTTTTTTTTTCACAGATATATTTTGTTTTGTAAACCTCATTTGAAGCTGCTCAAGGATCCAAGAATAGCGCCAAGAAAGGTGATGGTGCACAGGCAAAGCAAAGAAGAATGGGTGAGGCTTTGTAACACTTTTGTGTCTACCTAGATACACATCATATTTTAGTAATAAATATGTTTTTTTCAAATTGTGGGACAGAGAAAGGGAGTTGAAATTTCAGAGAGCATACACATAAGCTCTATTACCTTTTATATATGCAGCAAAAAGCATGTTTAATTCCTTGATGACACTCTATATTGTAAATCAGATCTTAGACACCTTTCTTCAGTATTCAAAGCATTGAAAGAAATGGGCAGAAAAAAAATTTAACTGCTATTTTAACTGCCTCAGCTTAGTGTGCTACTTAATAGTTGTACATTTTTTATATACTTGCACCACACAATTTTGTTTCGTTTTCAGTTCAGCAGTTTTGAAGTCAAGGAATAACAGTTTAAATCTTTAAAAAGTTGACTTGAAATACTAAAATTCAAACGAAGTAGGTTAGTGTTGCATGCAAAAAAACCTCTGGCTTTAATGTTAGACAGACCTAACTCTTTTCAACCTGAAATCAACTACTTCAATCCAGCAATTCAAATTTACAAGTGCCCATTACTTTAACAGCACTTTTTTTCTTATGCACGAATAGTAATTTATAACATGAATCCAGAGTTTGGTCAAGTTATTCAGGTGAAACTATCTACCTCCAAAACATCAGTTTGGAATTAATTCTTCCCATCCATTACCATTTGAAGCACATAAGAGGGAAATGAAATAAACTACCAGGAAACTGGAGTTATTATTTTCCTTATGATGCTCAAAGAGCTTGCAAGATGAAAAGCATACCAATTGGAACTGGACACAGAGCAACTAAGTGGCTATTCTGTCACACTGCATCTCACAAATAAAAGCATCCTCCAGGTCCTTTGATTAAAACATGAAACAGACATAATAAGCAACACTTGCAAGACGTCGTTCATGGAATATCTTTTGACCAGCTCAATGGCTAATCACGTTTCTTCCACAAGAATTTAAAATTAAGCCTGATACTCCTGCTGGTCATAAATAACAAATGGAGATTTACAAGCACTTTAAGTAAAGACCAAAGAAATATGTGACTATGAAAGTACCACAATATAATATGTCATCCCATATCTTATTTCATTAGAAAATATATCTTACAACAAGCTAGTGAAAAATTTTAATTAACCAGAAAAACAGACACATCTGAACAAAATTGTCACTATCCACTCAGCACTAGAAATCCTCCTTAAATGAACTGCAAAACTATACAGATTACCCAGACCTTAAAGTTTCTTAAACCCTACAGAAAAACACAATATAGGCAAATCAAATCATACCTGGATAAATTGCTTGGTTTTCACAAGCCCCACGTCTCCAGCCTCTATCTGTGCTCTTGACAGCTTCTCTTCAGTTTCACTTAGCCAATGATTAAATCTCTTCATGTCAGAATGAAAAATCTGCCACTTTTCCAAGGATTTGTCAAACCGTCTGCAAGTATAAAGGGAGATGAAATAACAATCTACTGATAGTTTATTTATTGACTACAGGAAAAAAAAAAAAAAAGAGAATAATGTTGGGTGTCTCAGGTTAAAATCAGTATAATATCAATGGCATATTAGCATTTATAACAGATATATCAAATGGCAATATGGCAGCACCTCTGAAGTGAAATTATTTCCAAGCAAAGGCATCACAAATCCGTGTTTTATCAATTTTAAAATCCTTTTGAAGAAAATACAGTGGTCTTCCAGTGAAATTCCACTTGCATTCTGCAAAGGGACTCTTTAATAAAACCTTTTCCCATGTTTCACTTTGAGTATTTTATAACGATAATTACGCAAAGAAAGAGAAAAAAAGTCCTGAAACAAAAGGATGATTAAAACAATAGAACATTAAAAAATTAAGCTTTTGAACAATAAACAAGGATTAAAAATATTACTACCAGGTCTGCAAGTCTATAGTTCACTACAAAAAGACCAGATAAGTTCTTCCAGCGCTTTGGGAAGATCTGACCTGTTTTTGTCTAGAGTGACTGATTGATCTTCTGCTTCAAGAACTGTTTGACTTGGCCGCTGCCAAATACGAAAGAAATGAAATGAAGACAGATTACAGAACAGATTATAAGGGGGTTTGCAGATAGCCTACATCTTAAGAAGTTCAGTTATCCTGTGTGTTAGATTGGTGTGGAAATGTAATTGCTAATCAGAGATTAGCCAGAATGTTTTGTTAGAAGATCATCATTAAATGTGCTACTGTTGTTTAGTTTAATAATCCTCCTTTACAGGATTAAAATAGATTTTAGGGTGTACTTAAAGGATAAAAACAAAGATGCTCAATTATTTCTCTATGAGATAATCTGGTTCTGTATGTGTAAACTATATGATTATTTCAATGTTAAGGAGTTTTAATTCACCAAACAAAATGACATTACTATGAGGGAATACAGATAATTATTTTCATTTTACTGATGATTTTTCGTTCTTTAGAAGAAAACACAAGCAGACTATTGACCTGATTAAATATTGTAGTCACTCATCTAACTTGCTTACTAAAATGACTGTGATAATTTATCACCCTTATCATATTTTATTGCACAAAATTATCAAATATTAATTAAAAGGCGAATTAACAGGTTTTGTTTTGGTTTTTTTTATAACTACCTTACTCAGAGTTACAAGGAAAAAATTAATTTTACTTTAAAAAATATCACATAGAAAATAGAATTAAAATTCCATTTCTTTTGGTCCAGATTCATCTCTCATTTTGGACACTATATTAAAACATCTTTCCTCCTGTTCCTCACAAAGTAAAATCACTCTTCTCAGCATGGGAAGCTTATCAGAAGCTTAAATGTAAAAAATTCCGTAGGGTTTGCCACTAGTATTCTTGAATTTGCATTCCAGAACTTGCAAACTGAATCTCCCATCACTCTACATTCTTCCTCCATCTTTTGCTCTGGGAAATAACAGTTGTAAGAAGAAAAACAAAAGGTTGCAACAAGAAGATATGAATATTTAAAGCCTAAAAGTTCCCAGGGCTTATTGCTTGCGTGTTAAAAAAACCTTGTTACTATCAGTGTAAGTCTAAAGCAACATAAAACACCAGTAAAAACAGAATTTATCAACAGGCCAAGTGACAAAATTCAAGGCTCTTGCAGTGATTAAACACCTAAATAATGTTACAGTGATAAGAGAAAAATGTAATTTTTGCTGCAATGGCAGGTGTGGGTGCATTGGAATATCATCAAGCAGCTTCCTGCTCTGGGAAGTCATGGGACATGTCTCCTGAGTATACCTGAGTGAGAGTTTCCCTTGCTGATCTCTGTGTTACATCTGCTTACACACCGTACCACTTCCAATAGCTTTTTAAACTTTAAAAACAGACAGGCTTCTGCTTGTGTGTTTGTTTCACCATGCACGATCTTGTTACCAGGTGGTGAGTTCAAAACCCACAAAAGCAGAAGCCTAATTCACTACCAACGCTGAACAGCTAAATATGCTGAAGCCTTGGCACGGCAGAGTGCAGAATAAATTCATGAGAGAGCAGTACTCCGAGAACCATGAAAACTCAGAAAATGTCTGCCTCAGGAATCCTCAGGCACACAATGTGGAGCAGAGGAAAATTAAGGGCCTTGTACACCCTCACCCAGGGATCCACCCTTGTTTGCCATCAGAGACAAGTCATTGAGCTAAAATACCCCCATGTGGCCATTCATCTGCGTCTTCCTCTGCTTCAACCCTTTCCCTCTGACCAGCACAAGACGTGTTCTTACAAAACTAAGCAAATTTAATCCTGTTTTTGCTGATGGAACATTAATTATCATACTATTTCACTTCCCTTATGGTCTGCTATTTAAACAAACTCAGGCAAAGTTTTCCTGAAATGAAGAATGGGAATGTGAACTGCACGGTGGTGTTGAATGAGTAGATGCTCCCAGCAGAGGCATGCATGATGGCATAATGGCTTTAAAAACAAACAGCAAAACATTCCTGCCTGTCTGGGGTGAGCAACACAGCTTACAAAGTGCTAAGTGGTCACTATGAGACTGAAATTTGGTTCTAAAATAGTGGCTTATGAGTGGCCACTGGTAGTGGCTAGTAGGTGACTGTCTGAAATCTGGGCACTATTTCCTTTCTGATGAGCCCTGCTCAATAACAAGGTGCAAACAGACACCCTGAAGCCAAGCAAGAGGCTCTGGATGAGAATGTATGGCTGGCAGACATGACAAGGCACTGAAGCATTGTACACGAGCTCTGACACAATAGGGCAGCTTTATTCCTCTGTCTTGAGCTTGTTTGGGTTGATAAGCAAAAAACAACTGCCACACTGGCCCAACTTTTTCATATGTGTACTAACACTCCAGCAGGGACCATGTTAAGCAGTGGCTTGTGGGAGCAATTTCATTTTATCATATTAGTACATAATGGATTTATTTTGCCTCCAGAGAGCAAGGAAGAAAAATAAGCAGCCAAAGACAGCTGCTGGGGTAATACACAGCACAATTTACATTAAGTCATAAAAAGTATTGGCTGTTTCCTTCCTTCCTCTCTTCTGAACCTTTGGACCTAAGCTTCTATAAGTAAAATTTAATATTCTTTGGTAGCATTGCACATGATTCCACAGAGATTTACAAATGCCAGTTTGGATGGTCTGTCAGTGGAACTCTAGACTGTACGATGGGATTGCCCTGGATGTTCTGTGTCACAAGGCTGGTGTTTTTAAGAAGCTGTGCAAAGGTAAAGGAAAGACCTTTGAAAACAGGGAAGACACAAAAATAAGTTGGAATACAAAAGGTTGTTGGTTTGTTGTTGCAAACCAAATCTTAATTTTGCATCTGTGTTTCGAATAATTCCTAGATATTTTGATAAAATTCATTAATAAACTATGAAACCCACTTTTATGACAGATTCTGGTTTAGCAAAACTTCACAATCAATTTACCCACAAGAAGAATGCTACTTACACACTGTCCTTAAAAACATGATTTATGTCATGGAAATTGGTATTGTAAGAAACGTGTTTTATTCTTCATATTGGCAAAAGCATTCCCTAAACCTAATTTCTATACTGTTGCTAAACAATGTACTGTAGGATTATGCTAATATTAACCCACAAATTTCACAGTTTTGTCAGCTTAATTCTGCACAATTAGCACCTTGTAAAAATACACACACATCAAAGTAATATAAACAATTACGTATTAAAATGTAAGAGCATTAACTTTACTATTTAAGGTCATTCTTACAGATAACAAAATAAGAAAACTTGTTTTTGTCAAGTAACTTCTACAATTAAGTTGCTTAAAGAAAGAGCTAACCCATTTTCAGAGGTCTTGATGTTTTCATTTGATTTCACAGAATTCATGTCAGTCCTTAATTTATATTCAATTCCTATATCCTCTCTGCATTTGGACTCAAAGTGATTATCTCATTTATAGACACTGCTGTATCTTGATCTCGATCTCAGGTTTTGCTGTGGGTCCATTCTGGGACCACACTTAGCTCTGCATATTCTATTCACACCTTTGCAGCCTGGCTTTCACCCATGAACTACAAATAAATAAACTGCAACCAAAGCAACAACGTCAATCCATCGATTCAAAATTAAATTTCTCTCCTCTTCCCAGAAACTAGGTTCTGCAGCATGACATAAATTTGCAAAATTCTACATTACAATTGCATCATAAATATTTTGATATCTTGAATTGATTGTATTATTCTTCTTGCCCTAGTTACTGATACCATGCAATTCAGTGCCCACCCCAGTCAAAGAAAATGACAACTAAATTGGCAAAGAAAAAGCAGGGTCATGTCAGTCATCATTGGTTTTAAGCCATATACACATCCATTTTTATTATACATGAGAGAGCAATAAACTTAAGAACCATTTACAATTGATAATTATACAGCAAATGCATTCGATCCTAATGGGTGCTGTGCATCAATAGTTTAAATAGAAACACTCCATAAAATTTATAAAACACACATTCTTTCTCTACACCAACTAAAACTATTTATTAGGTGTATGAACTAGAAAATTCCAATTCTTTATTTCCTTCAAAATTTTTCTCCATCAGAACAGAGATGCAATCATGTATTTTAAAGAACTTTGGCTCAACACCTGGATTAAGTGTAGGTAACAACTTTCCCCTAGAGAAAATAAAGAAATGCTTGATTAATGTGACCTAGGTGAAAGAGTAGCATATTTTGCAACTCTCTTAAACTTTAAAAATATCCATGCAATTGGTAATAAAACCAAAAATTTCATAACTTTTTGAAGTCTAACCACCAAAATCATGATAAGGAAACCCCAAATTAAAAAAATTACATTGAAACAAACAGTGACTCAATTTTATGGAAATCCAAACTAGTATTTCTGCCTGCATGGGAAGGGTATTATACACATTTCATCCTCTGAAGGTGACAGTGCACGCTGCACTTCCAGCCAGGATACAGCAGCTGCAGTATTACCCACCCTATGGTTGCATCCATCTGATGAAATTAAATATGAGTGACAAATCACATGAACTTCTGACTGTCGGGGTGATGTTCTCCTCCTTTCCCCAGCCCAGGGGCTCTGAGCTGCTCAAGGCCAGTTCTGATGTGGCACAGCAGCACGACTGGCCAATGCCTTTAGGGATAAATGACTGTGAGAAACCTCACCTGGGCTTTCTGCCCAGGGCTTCAGGACCAGTTTTAAACTCAGACCCTGACCTGGGCTGCTCTGTAAGTCTGTCCACAGCACACCTTTCACCTGCAGCCTGAGCCAGCTTTGCTCTCCTCTTTCAGGTACTGTGGGGACTTTGGCAGAGTTCCCTGCTTGCAGCCCCTTACCCCAAGCTTGCTGTGTCTTGACACTCTCAAACATCCCTCCTGGAGCTCTCCAGAGCTGGAAGCCTCTAATGGCCTGTGTGCTGCTGCTCGCACAACACACTGAGCAAGCATTTCCATTGTCCTTCAACGTCCCAGCTCCTGTGACTACAGGGTGGTGGCTGGAAGGTGGGGCAGCCAGCACAGAGGACACATGTCTTACCAAAGGGTGTTAGAGTGCCTGGACTGCCCAGCTACACCCACTGAGCCCACATCCCTCAAACAGAGTGTCCATTAACTGCAGAAGCACACTGGGCAGGCTCCTGGAGGGGGCCCCCTCCACCTGGGTTTCATCTGAGCGAAATCCAGAGTACTCTTTGGGGTGAGACAGAGCACAGAGAGCAGCTGATTCCGACCCAAACGAAATACTCATGGGCAGATTCTAAGTCAATACCGCTGAAATCCAGCCGCCCATTCTGGTTCCCAGGTTCTGCTGCAGTTCAGATCCCGTCTGCTACCAGGCTCAATGATAATTTCCAAAGCCTGGACACAGAGGCAGGTGCAAGACCCAGATTTATGGAGAGCTGGAAAATCATATCCAATCAGGGAAAATCAGTTCTCAGAAAATCTTCAAATTACCATCACAATTCATAAATAAAAAAAAAAAATGTCAGGGAATTTGTGGCATAGTGCATAAGTATGTGTAATGCAAAGGATATATTATAGGATGTCCCCTCAGTAGTCCCCTGTAATTACTATGAAGTGCTTAAATCCCATGATTTCCAATGACAGAGTTCTTAGTTCAACCTGTAATAACGTGTTTTATCCTCCAAAATTGCCCTGTTCAATTTTATGTTTCCACTCCCTATCTTGAAATCCCCCTACAACAGTGGCTTTAGAACAGGAAGAATATCAGAAAACAGATGATTCCAGTTAATGCTGGCTGTTGACTCCCTGAGCCAGAAAGATGTTATTTATCCTGTTTAAGGTGTGGTAGATGTGTACAGAAATACATATACTGGAAAATCAGATGTCCTTTCACTGAAAATCATAGTAATAACAGAGCACTTAGCATTATCTTCTTAAAATAGTGATGCCTGTATTGGCACTAGGTATTTTTATCTTTTACAGCTTTTCAGTCAGTTAAAAACCTTTCCAATAGGCGATTGTTGCTTGTGGTTTTATTTTGGGGTTTTTTAGGTTTATAATAAAATTTCATTTAAAACCCCTTTTACCTTTAATTTGGAAAATTCATTTGAGACAAGAAACCTAGGTCCAAGTAACAGTCACTAGGTCTTATTATAAGAGTACCATATAGTAAACAGCTCTGTTTTTTCTGAAACAAAAATGTTGATGACTTACAGGACTTAAAGGAATGGAAAAGCAGAGAAAACTGTATTGATAGAGGAGAGCGTTCATCATCCTGCTACCAAGGAGAATATATTTGTAAGTTATAAAGAGCCTGTTTAGATTAATACCTTACAATATCTTTTCTGTGTTTAACAAAAACATCTTAAATAATTCTGACAACTGTCGTACAACAGAAAAACAAACAAAAATCTATACTAGACTCAGAAAGTATATTTTCCAGTTTCATTAGAATTAATAAGTATTTCACAGTAGTGGCATTTGAAAGCTTGCTTTTTACCTTTGAATTCTGTGAATAATGATTTACTGTAATGAAAAAAAAATATTTGCAATGTCCAGGATAAACTGGAAAGACAATGTATTTTGTAGAAAAGAAGCTGAAGGCACTACTAGCAAATAAAACTTAAAAAAAAAAAAGTAAATGGCATGTTTATGGGGGATTTTATATATACAAACATATATATATATATATATATATATATATATATACACACAATTATATATTATCTATATATATAGATACCCTAATTGTGCACACTAATTTACAAAAAATGTTCAGAATATTATATATATATTAGTCCTTTTAGTCTTTTGAAAAACAAGAGACCTTCAATACTTTCAAGTAAAATTTATCACACTAGAAGTTCTTACTTCATGAATAAATAGCAAAAGACATTTTGGCAAATTTATACGATTGTAATATGGAGAATTTAAACAATGTACAGATGCCTACAAGGGTATAATAACTCAGAAAGTTATTCTATGTAGTAGAGATATGCAGTAGAGAAGTCATAATCTACCCCTTGATCCAACACAGGAAAGTTTCTAATGACTGGATGGAATAACTTCCAGAAAACAATGCTGAGTCCTGGAGGTAGATCTCAGAAGCATGAACTGTGGCTGTCCAGCACTGGGGAGGTTTAGAGTGGGGATCAGGAAAAGGTTTTTCACCCTGAGGGTGGCTGGGCACTGGCTCAGGCTCCCCAGGGCAGTGGTCACAGCACCCTGACAGAGCTCAAGGAGTGTCTGCACAACCCCCAGGCACAGGGTGGGATTCCAGAACTGCCCTGTGCAGGGCCAGGAGTTGGACTCAATGATCCTTGCGGGTCCCTTTCAACTCAGGACTGTGATTCTGGGTCTGGTAAAGAATCCCAAACACATCATCCTCTCTGTTCATCACTGATCTCAAAAAAAAAAAAAAAATAAGATGTGAAAGTAGTTCAAATTATTGCTGAGATGATGCTAAAGGCCAGCTTTGTACAATGTTACACGGTCAGCTACCATGGCAAGGGCCTTCATAAATCTTTCTGGGCAGTGCAGAGACTGCATGGCACATCCTATTCTTCAGTAATCAGGAGGAAAAAAACAGAATATAATTGAAACAGACTCTAAGGTTAAGCAGATTAAGACTGTAAGAGGTAAGTTTAATGCAGTTTCTGTCTTCAGTTATCTCCTACCTCAAACCACTTTTTCTTTGTTTTGTTTTAGAACACAGCAGTGAACTGGAAATCTGGCCTTTGGGGATACAGCAACACAGCAAGAATCAATGGAAGCTGAACACACATAGCCTGCTTAGCAGAGAAAAGAAGCTCACATATTATGAGGCTCTGATCTTTCATATAGTCTATATGTCAGTCCCACTGGACAGTAAGAATTTTTTACAGAAGAAAAGCTCTGAAATGGAACTTGAAAACTTTAAAAAAGAGCTTAATTTAAAACTGACGTGTTCAGTTTAACAATGTTTATTCACTCTCAGTAAAGAAAGTAATTAGTAATATAGTAGAATACCTGTATATTTATATTAGCAGCCTTTAAATTAGTCATAGCAGTATTATAAGTTTGTTTACTCATTCATTTAAAGTTTACATCGAGATATTAGAGCTCTGTTTAATAATATAATTAACATGTTCCATTCTCTTCTGATTTGAGTACATTAACTTTTACTTTCTTGCAGAACAATGTGCAATTTTGATCCTAAAGAACAATAGTAAGATTTAAGACATAAGAAATTATGAAGAGAAAAAGATGAGATTTCAAAGCAGTTACAATTAACTTTTAATTATTAAGTGTCCCAGCTAGAGACATTTCTAGTTAATTCCTGTTAATTGAACTGACAGGTATATTAAAACAGACTTGATTAAAATGTCCATACTTTGCCACTGCTACTGTGACCTAAGTATTTAATAAGGCATATTTTACTTCTCAGTAGATAAACTAACCAAAGAAAAGTGAAGTACAAAGCTCTGCGGAATATTCATGTTGTGTGCTTCACAAAGTGAATCTCTTGTAATCCATATTTTGGTGTTTTAGAGAGACCCACTTTGGTATGAAAATTCACAGCCATAAATCTTTTCAGTATTACATCACAGAGAGAGCCTTGGGTGCTTTGTTAGCATAAGGAGTTGGGCAGCATGACAGAGCTGCCCGTCCTTTAAACATGCACACACAGTCATGTTGACTGGCACACAATGACTTCCTAGGCCTGTTTACAGCAGTAACAGTTTTAGGGTCTTTATCTCCCCGTTGTGTCATACAAAAACATTAATCAGGCACCATGAGACATTAAGTCCAGGAACACTTTTTGAATTATGTACATTTGGCCTATTTCTTTCTGCAACTGCAGCCTCTGGGAGCTACAGAATTTTTTGTGTCATAAAAACCCCCTGAGAACTCTTTCTAGGAAAATAGTCCAGGATTCGCAATGAGAATTTCGATTGTTACATAACACAGGCTTGTGTTGAATTTAATGCAGATGTTTTAATTTGCCCATAACATCAAGGAGTTTGGAATTTGGAAATAAATCTTCCAAGCAGATTTGCACTTTTCCTCGAGCAAAATAAATTGCTATCATTTGGACTGTGGCAAATTTACTGTTTCATTAAATTTACAAAAAGAAAATTGGAGCAGGAAAGAATCTGGATGAAGACTGTGGACAACAGATAAGACAAGAAGGGGCAGGGCAAGGTTTGTGTTGGAATAATTTTTTTTTTCTTTCAATACTGATGCTCTTTGTTAGAAGGAAGTATGTCTTCTATGACTATTAATTTTTGGCACAGTGAACAACTCAGTTTTCACAGGAAAAAATTAAATGCTCTTAAGAGCAATAAGGTACAACTAAGAAGTGAATATTTACAACAGGGACTGAAGAGGTTTCAATTCCCTGCCCTTATTAATCACATTTCCCACCTTACCTTGTGGCTGGCACCTCAGGGATTTCCAGCCTAGCAACACATTTTTTCTCCAACTCTTCAGATCTAATAGAGAACTGCTTGCCAGATACACAAGCTAGAGAGAAATGGCAGTTTAGGCAGGAACCAAAAAGAAATGGCAGTGTCTCCCTGGAGCAAAAACCTGGCGCTCCAATTCCTGTCATGGCCCATGACATATCATGGCTGCAAGATAATCATCATTACTGTTTCTAGCAATGCTTGAACAAATAACCAATAATTTCAAATTATCATTACATTTTGCTTCAAATTTGCAGAACTGCAGTTGCTGGGTACAAACTTTTTTTTTATCAGTAGAAAAAAGCACTGACTCAGATTTCCACAAAAAGATTTTTAGATTCCCAGTGCTTTGCCTCCAGCACTAAAGAAAGTCTTGAAAATCCCTCCTTGCTTGCCCGAGTAACAAGCTAACTGCAACGGATGCTTCTGCAATTGGTTCTCCACAGACACTTTATCCTCTTCCTCTTGTAACTAGGAAACCCAAAGCGATATTCCCTGGAGAGCAAAGCAATGACAGCAAAGAGTTCTTTAAGCTTAAGCAACTTCCCCTTTCTGAAAACGGGAGGGCCATACAGTTCCATTTACAAGATGACAGCCAGCTTGATGTCTCCAAAAAGAAAACCCCCAGAGTAGTTTAAAAAAGACTCTCAGTCCTCTGCCAGCTCCTGGGGATCAATACAGCGTTCTCATTCAACTAATTTCTCCCAAATTGCTGTGGGAAAAGGCATGCTAAGTTGTTTAACTAGGGAAGAGCAGTTGTTTTCAATCAAGCTGTGGTAAGGTATTTTTTTAGTTTTCTGGGCCCTGATTATGTCTTGTTCAGTCCCAGGCGAATCTGGTGACTGTCACAGGAACATTCCAGCACTGGCTAATAAAGCAGACTGATCCTAACAGGGCTTCTGCAATACAGAATGGACTGAAAATATTATGAAAGTGGTGCTTAACAGTAGTAGAAAAAAATAGCTGACTAAGCACATTGTGCTCTGTGAACACAGATAAAAATACTGCACTCACACCAAGACCTTCCTTATATTTTTTTAGAGAAATTGTACTTTTGTTGTTCCTTTAACAGTGCAAGGTCAAATAAGTAGATTGAGATTTTTTTTAAAATGTGTTTAAAATTAAAAACTTAGGGCTCTACATACTTAAAAAAACAATAACCAAGCAGGTGTTTAAATTGCTTGAAATTAGCGTGGAAGAAAACGTGCTGCTCATTTGGAGACATATGCACACAAAAGGAAAAAGAAGGAGATGAAAGGTAGAAGGAATCCTACTCCTTTCTGTGCTAGCCAAAAAAAAAAGCCCAGTAAAACAAGCTGTTTAGGAATAAAACAAACTTTCTTATTTTTGGACATTATCCCTAGGGAAAAGCTTTGACATACTAGCAAAGTCTACTTACTTATGCTTTGCTTCCCTTACACAGCAAACATCTTAAGGTTCCACTTCAGGGGTTTTTACTAGATGGAATTACATCCTTGTATTACAAGGTTCTGTAATTAATTTATTCTACTTACTATAAATATGTCTCAGTAGAAAACTGGATGACAGAAGGAGCTGCACATTAGTGGAAATCACACACAACACACCATTTGTACTACTTATAATATCAAGGGCATTAAAATGAGAATCTCTTAAAATTATATTTAATCCTAATTGTTAGATTCTTCATTGTCAGAAGTAAAATCTTCTTTTCATCTTCTATGTAACTTCAAATACTTTTTTTTTAAATAGCAATTTAACAGCCATGTCCATAGAGAAGTTTAACTGTGCATGTGCAATGTACATAAATCTATACTTGTCTGTGTATATATATATGTATATAAAGGCTTTATTTTAATTTTTCACTCTGCCTGGTACACACTGATGACTTCAGTGCATAATTTACATTTCAAAGGATACTTCAAATACAAAAATGCTGACTAGGGAAAATGTTCAAATTCAAGGATTATCACATCACTGTAGCCAAGATTTCTTGTGCTTTCTACTACCAAGTGGAAAAAACAGTGATGCAATAAAAGCCCAGGACTAAAATTCAGACTTCCTACTCAGAATCTGTGCGCCACTCCAGGGTAGCAATCTATCTTTCTTTACTCAAACAGTACCATGCCAAGCCTAACTGTAAAAGATTTGTGCAGATGGAGTGCAAGATTAAACCTGGTTAGCACTGTCCTGGCTGCCCTGGAGGGTGCTGGGTCCCTTCCAGGGTGTACCTGCACTGCACAGCCTTACACCTTTTTCTTACACAAAAAAAGAAGCCATCTGCAGTAGCTGGTGGCCACAGCTTCCACCATTCACCAGGAAGTCAGCTGGACCAGAGGTTTGTAAGTGGGTAGCAGATGAGGATTTGGGAATGTTGTTTAGATTGGATTTCAGGAAAAGGTTTTTCACCCAGAGGGTGGCTGACCACTGGAGCAGGCTCCCCAGGGGAAGTGGTCACAGTACCAAGACTGACAGACTTCAAGAGGCATTTGGACAATGCTTTTGTGGTTCTTGACGTGTCTAGCATGGGGTCAGGATTTGGATTCAATATTCTCTGATTCTAGTACTGTCATCTTAAACTCCACTGAGCATGTAGTCCACAGGAATATACTGTGTTAGTCAACCTCACTGCTGTAAGTCCATAAACACAAAAGGACGTCACTATCAAACCATGGCACTAACAATTTCACAACTAAGAAACAAGAGATCAGTAGATTTCTGTTGTAGGGGATGAAGAGCTCCTGAGTGCCAAGTGCAGGCTGAGATAGGCCACTCTGCTCCATATTGTGGATGCTGATATCAGAAGTCTGGAAACAGTCACTAGGTCCTTATTCTCATCTACTCATTTGGAGAATGTGAAGTTGTACTTTGTCCCTCCCTCCTTTAGCAAACACAGGGCTAGGTTGAGCAGTCATTAACCTGGAGGTGAGGTTTAGCTCACTAGATGATTTGCTGAATTTGCACATAAAGTCTCCTTTACAAACACTGCTGCCAGCAGCAGAAAGAATACTGCCAGGCAGCCTTAGAAATACCAAATATGTAAAATACCTAAGCACTCATGATGGTGGTGAATTATTTACTAATTCTTCTCTTTGCCTAGGACCAAGGCAGTGCATAACAAAGTTATCCCCATTACCTATTGCTATTCCTTCTCTGTAAACAGGTAAGGAATCTGGAGCATCTTAGCTTGGCACCCTTTGAAAGTGCTAAGCAAGCAG
Organism: Motacilla alba alba; assembly: GCF_015832195.1. NCBI lineage: Eukaryota > Metazoa > Chordata > Aves > Passeriformes > Motacillidae > Motacilla > Motacilla alba. The sequence continues at coordinate 114,349,439 of NC_052016.1, forward strand.
CCTGCTGTCATTTAGCCCAGCTGGCGAGGAACCCTGATTGCACCCCAGGATTTGCATTGGTGATAAAAATGAAAGTATTAAAAAAAAAAATATGGAGGAACAGAATTTGCTTAGCTGTCTGGCTGTCTTGTGAAAGTTTGTACAGTACAGTACAACAGCATTGTTGTTTTGAAGTTACAAATAAAAGAGAGAGGGAAAATTTTAGAGAGTTAAAACTGCGTGTTTTTTTAAACTTCTGCTCTGTAATTAACTATTTAGTGACCAGACAATTCAGACTTAAGGTAGAGAATAACCACTCTGTGCACTTTAATCAAGGTTGGAAATTCATAAAATATAAAAATCTTAGATAATGATAAGTCCTAGAAAACTACAAGTTGTTCACACACGTTTTTATTTTCTTTCTAATACAACCTCCTCCTACTCTTTTCATGGACATATCATGTTCAAGACTGTAGAAGATTACACAGCATAGAATCAACTGTGTGGTTGTCTTCACAAAAAGTGTGCTCTTGGATCTTGGAGAGTATAGAGGCTACACTAGCACACTCCCAGAGCTCCCAGTCATGCCAGCACAAAAAGCAAGCTGAATCGAGAATTCCATTCTTAGCTTCAGTCTCACCTATTTTGCTTCCAAGTACACAGAGAGCTCAAAGACAATTCACTGAGGTATCCCTGAATGCCTATAAATGCTGATTTATCATTTCTGCTCTGTCTTAACATGTTCTGCAATGTTCAGATCATGGCAAGCATGTTCTACATTACTGTTTCAACATTTCTAGCAGCTACTCTCAGTGCTATGTTTTCTCCCTTTTTATTTGCAGGACCACGCTATGCAAGCAAGGCCAGTTTATTAAACTGTTCACCAGTATTTACAGTTCTCTAACTTCCATGCAGAATTTTCCACTCGGACCCCTTTGCTCCTGTTCCCTTAGCAACACAATCTTTTCAGTTACCAAGTCCCTGCTACATTCCCTTGCACCAGTGATGTCCTTATTGCATCCTCTTTCTCATCAGAGTGGCCAGAGTGGTGTCTTCACTTCTTCTTGCCTTGAGTTTATCTCTCCCTTGGCTTCCACTGTACCTGGGCCAGGAGGTCTGTGGTGCTGCCCAGCTCAGCTTCTGCAGCTGTCTGGTCTTCCATCCTATTTTATGATGTCACTATCTTCCCTGCTTTGGAGGAACAATGATACTTTAGAGGATCCTTTGGAGGATCATGACTAGACTATTGAGTTAACAGCAACACTTACTGAAGTAACTTGAGTCAGTGAAGAAAAAGGATATAGCAGCTGTGATTAGGTGCTATTTTCTTTCACCAGGCAAGAAGCTACATCTTGTCATGGACTTGATTTCAAAAACTAAGCAGCTGTAACTTCTGCTCTTATCGACTCTAGCACTAGATGACAAGTCTGAAAAAGAGTTTTAATAAAAACAGAAACTCCAGGTGGGAACTGACTTGGAGACTCAAAGCTGACTGCTAAGTCTCCTTCTATAAATGTTTTCATATATGATTGTATATTTGTGCACTATTGCTCCATGGACCATAAGCTGAAACAAAACCTTGTTGCAAAAAGATTTCTTTCTCTTTCAAGACTCATGAGTTCTAGTGATCTTTTTCTACTTTTTCCTTTCCCATAGGAGTGCAAATCCACTGAAAGCCGTGGAGCTGACTGACTTGCAGCACCACAAGAGAGTCAGCATTAGGAGGCAGAAGACAGGTTGTTACAGAAGCCTTGTACTTGTCAGCAAACTACAGATCCCCTTCTCTTTGCCTCACGCGGATAATTGCCCTCTCGTTTTTACAATGGAACACAGTACACGGGTATTGTTTAAAATTGTTTACAAACAGCCTTTTCAGAACTGATTGGAGAAATTATGCCAAAGCCACAGTCATGAACAGCTCAGTGTTTGCTAGGATTACCATGTTTGATGGGGGCTTCCCATGCAGACACCTTGGAAGTAAGCTCCATCCCGCTACAGTGTGTGGAAGATGATGGCACTTTAAAGGATGGAGAAAGATTTGGGGACCTGACCAAAGAATTGTGCATCCAAATGAGAGAAAAGAAATGCAGTTGAACTGGCATTCCTGTTGTGCCAGAGGATTTGAAGATAGTGAAGAGAATTGCTGGTCTGTTTAGAGCCCTGCAGGGACAAAGACACTCATGGTTATTAGAGGAATTTATTTCTGGGCTTGCAGTCTCCCATAGTGTCTACTAAAGAGTATCAGTTCAGAAAGGCAGCAACATTTTCTCCTTTTCCTTTACTGGCAAACTACAGTGGTTGTCATTAATCACCCTGACAATATGAAAATGCAGCATTATTCTGTTAAGTAGTTCTATGCCTTCTGATTTTTCACTGATTTACCACATTGTCAAATGCTATCTACACAGACAAGACACACAGTTGTGTGTAGTGAAAAAGGAAAAAAAAAAAAAAAGCTTAATCATAATTAAAATATTTGAACCTGGGGTGTTGTTTTTAACTTCATTTTCTTGCTTGTTTATATTATTAATTTGACTTTATTTTATTAGCATAGCTGCTTTTAAAAGTAATATTCATTGTAACATGCTAGCCAGTCTTTCATCTGTTTAGGAAAGCCAGAAATACTTTTTCATTATATAAAAGCCTTCATGGTGAAATCTTAATCCCACCATTTCTACACTGAAATCAGATGGGATAATAGCAATAAGTCAATAATTATGGAAGAACCTTTAAAAGTCCAGAGAAAAAGATTCAGTAGGTGTCTGTACCACATTTTTCTGTTACGTGAGGGACTGTGAACCTGAGTGGAAAAAAACAACTCGGTGATTCTCCAGATTTACATTTCATTTTGGTTTCCAGCTAGTCAGAGGGCATTTTGTGTCCTGACAAGCAGGAAAAAATATGCTGGAAAGATGGAAAAAGCACTTTTCCTGCTAGCCAGCACTGGGAACATGGCAAAGCCACCAGGCTGCCCCAGCCCCATAGGGGCAGGGCTCAGGGAAGAGCAGGCAGGGAATAAAAGGGGAAAAAAAAAAAGGGCAAATATTTTCCAAACACTTTTTTATTTCTAAATATCTGACACAGCTTCGCACTTCAGTCCCTTCTTATGCCCATAAAGGTGGCACTTGAGGTGTTCTTGTGGGTAGAACGTTAGGACGGAATTTAGGTTCACTTCTTGGCCAATTAGAGTATTTGTATCTAACCTTTAAGAAGCACCTGAATGTCACAGCTCTTCCTGCCTTATTTATGAACTGACAATAATATAATTTTTTAGGATGTTTTGAGTTGATCTAGCCAGATTCATTTAGGAAATTAAATAAGAGGCTAATAGGACTAGATGTGGAATCAGGAACTATTTAATACATAAGACAGCATCTATCATTGCTTGGGATTTCTTTGCAAGTCATCATTAACCATACGACATCTGAGTAGAAGTGTCCTGAGCACAGCCAGAAAACACTTCTGAAGGTTTTGCATGAGAGTAGTCAGGAGAGAATCTCATGGATCAGGGGGAAGCAATGTATCTTGAGTGGCCCTACAGTGCTAATTCAAGCCTTAATTGCAGAATGTCTGCCATTAAAGACATAATATGCACAACATTATAAAAGGGCAGAGTCTGGCTTTGAAAAACCAAAATATTCAACAAATGTCTTGATGATTTTTAGAAAATTCTGTTAAGTAGTGAAACTTGCAAATTAATGTGACTGATTATTTTTTAGTTCTACATGGAAAGCAATCACAATTATTGCATTTTATATGCTAGAATAATATAGGCAGTCTATATTAAACACTGAATCATGTTAATAGATATTCATGTTAATAGATATTCCTGCAAAAGATTAAAAATTAAACATTTAAACAAAATAATTTAAACATTTTTAACAAGAGATTAACAGTCAAACTTTTTTTCAAACTACATCCCTAAACTATTAATTTTCCTGAGTTAATGAGTTCTGACCTTTTACTGCTTTAGAGCACAATGATGATTCTGGAAGTTGAGATTTACTATTTTTGTCAGCATCCTAATTTCAGAGATGCCTTTTAAAAATCCAAGTGAAAATTTCATCATGTTAAAAACATTAAAAGAACCCAGATTTTGGCATACAATTCTGAGATGATGGATGAAATCTGAGAAAGGTACTGAATAAATACTAAATAGATGAATCCTAGAAATCAGAATTCTTTAAAATGTGCTTGCTTCTAAACAGCTACTGAAACCGAGATTATATTGTTGTGTTTTTCTTCTTTTTCCTGAGAATGGAAACAGGGGCTTTCATTTCTACTGTGGGGAATATATGCTACAAATTATTGATTTTACATCTATTTAAAGAATATTTAGAATAATCTCAGCTACATTTTCCTTATATTTTGCTTTTCTTTAACTAACAGACAAATTTTGCTTTTCTTTTGCTAACAGACAAAACATACAAATATTGATAGCCTATTTTTTTTCTTCAGTGTATTCTCTCATTTTGTTTGTAGAAAATCCCATTTCACATTACCATATCACTTCTTAGTCCATATGATTTCTTTCTCAAAAGATACAAGACTGTCATGAGATACACACGGATGAACTCAGAGGATCTGATGCCCCTCATGCGTGAATTTCTCTGCACGTGTGAGTATCCCACCCATAATAATAATATGATGAGAACACAAGGCAAAAATTCAGTTCAAGTAGTTATGATCACAGCAGAAGATAAAAGGGAACAGGGAAAAAGAAAATTCTCCCCCTCGTGGCAAGGAAGTAGCACAAGCCAACTCCTTTCTTAGGTTGGTATCAAACATCAGTGTCAAAATTCTGATCTGAACTGAAGGAATAATGTGCCAGATACACCAGTTAAAGGCCTCCTTTTGCCCAGGAAGAAGAGTGCTCTAAAGCCCTATGCCTCAAGAATAATTTGGCAAAACCCCTTAGAAAGCTAAGTTTTATGGCAGCCAGGAACTATGCATACAGGTGTTTTTAGTTTAAACCACTAAACTTCCAGCTCTGTAGAATAAAGTGCTGCATCAGTCAATAAAACCTGCACCATAAAGCCTGATAAAGATTAAGTTTCTTTACCCTTTCTCAAAATGGTTCCAAATACAACTGCAACGTCTCTCAACCTGAGAGCAAAATTAGAATGGAGCGGCTAAAAGCACTTTCATACATGCATGCAACTACACACACAAAGACAAATGCACAGAGGATTCAATCAACAGCAACACTTTAGACTTAAGAAGGCAAATTTATGGCCAGGAAAAACAGTTTTGGAGACAGACATAGCACTTTACAATAATAGCTAACAAAAATGGTGGAAAGAAGCTCTTTGTTTAGTAGTGATAAAGGAAAATCAAACACTATCACTTTTGGAATTTTATTAACTAGAACCGACAATAAAGAAGAGTTTGAACATTTGAAAGAAACACTGTGGGTAAAATGATGAAGTGTAAGACTTAGAAGACATTTCTGGAAATCTGCATAGTTAGAAAGTATATTCACAGTTTCTGGTTTGTTGAGAAACATTTAAAAGTCCAAGAAATCCAAGTCCTTTCCTAGATAAGATGGACAGACACTGCAGGACCACAGAACAATAACCTCTGATTATTAACATATTCCAGAGGACTGTATCAAGCAGATTCTAGAGAGAGACTGCAGGAAATCTTACTGATGAATGCATGAGGCTTTAGACATCTTAAAAGGAGAATACTTGTATCAGAAGGTCCTGATTTCTTTGCAGGATTTTCCACCAGATGAAGTACCCCCTACCATTCAAACAAGCATTATGCATTTTCTTCATGAGTATGACATCAGAGTTCTAAAAGAATAAAATTGCATAAAGTCTGAAAAATATAATGAACCTATAAGAAAGGAGGAGCACCAGCAGGATCCCCCTGCCCTTCGTGCTTACAGACACGATTGAAAAAGGTGAAATCCTAGAAGTAGATAAGGGCAAGTCAAGAATTATGTCACAGAACTCAAACCCTACAAGTCTTTTCCCCCAGCCAGGCTGCACCCCAGGACACTGAGACAGCAAAAGCTTTGCAGTCCATGATGCCACTGGCTTTCTGGGCTGCAAGTGCATGTTGCCTGCTCATATCTAATACCTCATCTGCTAACAACCCCGGGAGGGTTGTTCTAAAGTCCTCCATCCCCCATCAGGATTAGATCAGAGGTGGAAAAGTCAACGTGCTTAGTCACAGAGCTGCCATTCAGAGGGAGCTAGATAGGGCTGGGCCAACAGAAGCCCCAATGAATTAATCAAGGAATCCAAAGTCCAGCACCTGAGAAGTCCAACACTTTGCAAGAATACAGTTTGGAAATTGATTAGCTCAGAAGTGGCTTTGCAAAAAAGGATCTGGGGTACTGTGGGCAGCAAGTGGGACATGAGCCAGCAGTGTGCCTTGTTAGCCAAAACAACCAAATATATCCTGGGCTGCGTTGGCAGCAGCACAGCCAGCAGACAGAGAGAAAAGACTACCCTTCCTCCCTCAGGTCTCATTGGGCCACATCTAGAACACAGCGTCCAGTTTTGCACTGGTCAGAACAGGACCTTGATGAACCAGAGTGAATTCAGCAGGACAGCACCACGAAGTCATGGGGCTGGGGCCCTTGCTCTGTGGGGAGGTCACTAAAGAGTTTCAGTCAGGCTCTTCAGAGGGATGCTTAGTGTGAGGATGAAAGACAACAGGCATAAAAGCAAATGAGGATATAAGGGAAAATTGCACCATGAGGACAGTCAAGCTGGAACAGGTTGCCAAGAAGCTGGTCAGTCTCTGTTGTTGAAGGTCTTCAAGACCTGTCTGGCTAAAGTAACCTGGTCTACCAGTGTTGGCCATGTTTTGTGCAGAATGTTAGACTGGGAGAATCCTTGGCAGTCCTTCTGACTGGAATTATTCTGTGATTCTATGACACTAATTAAGGAAATGAAAACTCTCTAAGCCACCACAGCTAGACCTCACACAGCTCAGGAAAAAGGGAAAATATGGCAACAAGGTGCAATCACACAGAGATAAGTTGCTAAAAGGGATTCTAGTGATTTTTTTTTGACTAACAGGCTAAGCTCATAAAACCTAAGGAAATGAAACTTCAGTGGTTATGTTGTCCATCATTCATTTCCAAAATTAAATTTTTTAGCCTTTTAGCCAATTTCAGCCAAATCTGAGAAGAAAGTCTCAGAGGTAATTGTGCTGTTATAGGATTTTGAAAAATTGGTTGCTGGAGAGGAGAAATAACATTTTTACTAGTTTTAACACTCCAAAAAGACAAGCAGAGGGTCCCTGAGCTCCATTTAGATTGGCAACTGTATTCCAGCCATGCAGCTAATGCATGCACAGATGCAAAATACAGGTATGCTTGGTATTCTATGGGAATTATGTCTGAATTTTTTGGTTTATTGTCTTTCAGCCTTGGCACCCACCTCTTTTTAATTTTCTTGCTGTCATACAAGACTTGTGGACAGAAAGAGTAAATCAGATAATCTGACTAGAATTGAGGCTGCACAATCTTACAGTTTTATCCTCATGTAGCCCTAATAGATAGAGAATTGCCTCAAGGTCTTAATGGAGTTATTACTAAACCAAATTTTCCTGAGTGATATCAGCCTTAATGATATAGGAGCACAGCAAAATAATTGTCACTCATTTTATTTTAGTGTAACTGCTGGAAGAAAATCTTCGACCTTACGCTAAGAATTAATCTCTCTTTTGCTAGAAAATCAACTAGACTCTTAAAATTACCAATCGGGTGAAATAATGAAAGTCTAAGCCAGAAGAAACTGTATATTCCAGGAAGAAGCAATTAATATAACATTGGAAAAAACTACTTGCAATGCATTTATGGCACAGTCCCCTGCAGAAGCCCAGAAGATAAGGGGTTAAGCATGTCTCAAACACAGCCTGAAGGCCTGAGCAAGGGCCAAACCAAGGGCTGTTGGTGAGAGCACCCTGTGAGAAAGAACAGCATGTGGCTGAAGAAGGGGCCAGGCACAGGGCAGTACTTTCATGGGACAATTGTCCTTATTCTGGCTCCTGGAGCTAAGAACAGGTCAAGTACAGGGCAAGTACAGGAGTGAGATCGAGGAGGGGGCATGGACTGTTGGCCAAAGCCAGCCCAGTAGTCTTTACTCCCCGATCAAGACTCCTAAAATCCCCCACAAACTCTCTGACCTATTTTCAGAGAGATCCAGAAGAACAAACTGAAGATGATAACTAATTTACATAAAAATCAAGAAACTGAGCTCCAGGGTGGAAAAACTTTTAGTTTTAAAAAGGTGCCTCCACAAAGTCTGGGCGGTGCTTGCCCCATCAGCTGGATCCCAGAGGCCCTTTCTCTCTTTTTTTCCTCTCTCTCCCTCTCTTTTCTCTCTCTCCCTTCTCTTCCACCTGACCTGAGTCAAAATCCACCGCTGTTTACTTATACTGTAACACTTATACAGATTTCCATCATGTGTATAATTTAGTAATAAAACTTTGTAAGTGTTTATGGCCCATCTGACTCTTGTTTTTTGAAAAGGGCTTCTATAAATCTAGGGTACTCTCATCCTGTTAATGATGGGATGCCACAGTCCCCTCAAAATAACAGTAAAAAAAAACCTGATGTTATGCCTACTTTTACAAAACATCCCTGCAATACTCTGCTTCAAGTTAAGGAGGAAACTTTTTTTCTATGATAAACAATTCTTATAATTCCAGTGACAAATAAAAATAAATAAATAAAAGTCTAAATTAATCTCAAAGGTCAAAGTTTTAGGGAGCAGAAACTACTCTATTAATGTGCAGTATATCTAGTGCTATAAGAACTAGACAAAGTAAACAGTTTTTGTCAGTTCCATAGCTACAACGTTTTGGATCACGCCAGAAATATTGACTAGCTTTCACCAAAATCACCTCAAACACTGACTTGCCCATAAAGAAAAGAAAATTTCAAAGCTGACCACCCCCAGTGAATTACTGAAGGTCACCAGGCTGAAGCTTGTAAACTCAAATCTGTTAGTGCCAAGGTCTATGTTAGCACACGAAACTTGCTGCTCTCTACTCCAAACTTAACGCGTGTCTTCTTTCTCTCTTTGGCACATAGGGGTTTATGTAATACACGTAATAAAAGAAAAAACTTCCTTTCAAAATGCCTTGGAGGACGCAAGTGAAAATTATATTTATTAGATGATAGCAACAACATGTACTGAGAGGTGAGAATGGTGATGAAAATTGTATAAAACAGAAAACTGTAACTTCTGACTTCAGCTACAGATGTTAAAAGACTAGGCTCCCTCTACTGCCAAAAATGCTTTCCCGGGAGGTACTCACAGGAACGTGAGCACTGCACCATGGCAACTAGAGAGCAGCAATTCCTTAAAAAGCTTCAAGGGAATTCTGCAAAGGAGCTCACCTTAGCACATCCAATATGCATTGGACCTCATGGCAGTTCCTGCAGCCTCATCCTTCATCCAGTGCACAGCTGATCCAGCTGAATATTCATCCAGCTAAAAAATTCTGGCACAGCACAATGCAGTGATTCAATACCAACAGTGAAATTTGTCAACACTTACAGAAGGTAATAGAAGTCACTGCAAATAAAGTTTTGGACCTGAGGATATCCTCTTAGGCTATATCTACATGGATGGATGCAACTAAGCATGAACGAGCTCTGCCTGTGCTTTGGGATGGTGGGCTATAAATCAGGACTATCTGGAGAGTTACAGAGATGCACTAACACAGCATTGTCCCTAAAGCAAGAACACCCTTCACTCCAGCTGTTTCTCACAGCCTATGACACTGCCCACGATGCCATGTTTTTTTGTGTATCTGACATGAAGGCCCACGTCAGTTCACATCCAGATGCCTCAGAGTCTATTTGCTTCTGCCTGCAATTCATACGTATTTGCATTCCCATAGTTCTACAGCCCACGTATTCATCACTAAACCATAACATCTCCCAGACGTTTCAGCGAAAATCTTTGTTTGTACAGCAGAAAAAGGCTCTACAATAATTCCTGTATGAATGTGGCGCAGTTTTGTCACTGAGCATTTTACAGTAAAGTTATGCTAAGTTATGCTAATTGTCAGCCTTGAGGGCTGGTGATTTTAAAACACACAAGATTCTTTTTCAGCTGGAACACTTTCACAGCACAAACACATGCAAGATTATCTCCCCTACTTATTAAAAGAAATTCTGAATTAGTTATTTTCACCTCATTGTACAATACAGGCACCTTCAATTCCCATAACATTTTCCTGTTTTAAACTCTTTAATTACACTATGACAGTGATTTAATAAACACAACTCTTTTCCCAAAAGCTGCAGTGTTATTCCTTATCCTGCCTCAAATTTGTTATTAAAGTTTAACAAATAATTTTAGATTTCATTTATAGCAGTTCCATTTAGAAGATGATCTTATATATAGTGGCCCATGAAAAGAGACATTTTAATGGCCATATATAAGGTAAAAATATTTTCCAGCTTTGTGAAAAATTTAATCTTTTTAGTTATAAACTAGGCCACACAAATATTTATATATATTTTGGGTTCCTTTACATTATAAACACTGACAGAAAGCCCTATCTAGATTGTCTACAATAAAACATTTATATGTTATATTACATATAATATAATGCTTTTTATAATTATTTTATAATTATTTGCTAGCAATTAAGTAACCAGTGAAACTTACCAATATATTACCTTGATGGTGCAATATTATGGGGGTAAATCAAGTGGCAAATTTGTTGCAAAAATTTGATTTAATAGCAACTGCTATGGAATGCATTTTTGTTCAGTAAGCAGGATACGGAAATAAATTAACAACTAATGTTGGCTGTAAGAGTCAAGCATTATAAGCTGCCCTTTTCAAAATCTAAATGAACAATTTGAGTCACTGTGAAAGAAAGGAAGGAAAAAAACCTCTACCCTGCATGTAGCTAAGGCATGGTAACTATTCTGAGATTAACATTAGAAAGGAAGTAATTTTCTTCTCTCATTGGGGATGAACTAATCTGTTCTGGTTTTCACTTTCACCTTGAATCCTGAGCCAAGGGTAATTGTAACAACAAGACTTACAACCTCAACAGAAATATGTGAGCAGACATTTTTTCACAAGAGAACAGCCACTATTTCTCACTTTCTCTTAAAATACCTATGCCTTCCACTAGTTGCTTTTCTCCCAGTACTGAAACATAGCCAGCTAACACTCATTTTTGTCATTCACTTTGTCAGAATTAAAGAAAGTACAAAGAAATGCTGACTGGGCTTGGTGAAAGAGATACATAACAATACATTTAGATATAAATTAAACGGCATTGTTTTGTTACACTTTCTAGCTTAAGATTAATCTCTCCAAATTTTATCTGTTCAAAAGTAATGTCTCTGGCCTTATCTTGTCTGGTCTCCCTGAAGAGTCAGAGACTCACAGTATATAAAAATGCAGTGGTTACCTGTGAAAGTATTGCCTGGCAGTATTGAATTGAGAGAGAACACAGGCAAGAGCTGTAAAACAGGGAGCTAAAACTTGGATAGCTACAGGTAGGTCACATGGCTCACATCTTCAATGACTTCACATTTACAGAGCCCTGTTAGTGCCTCAGATAGAAATTGAAGAAACTGAGAAACTCTGGGAAGGAAAACATAAATAGCCTAAACAGCCCCCTAGTATATCTAAATAAAATTAAAGAATCACCTACAATAATTCTATTTTGATGTTCCTTCAGGTAGATACGGCACTCCTTAAGTGTATGATGTTCCTTAAGAAAGATAAGGCTACAAACCTATTTTCTTAAAAGTTCTAAATGTGCCCCTTTTATCTTTGGGTTTCAGTTTGGATTCTTTGAAAGGCTAAATAGTTTTAAAATGAACAGGCACAAAGGGATTCAGGGCTAAGCATGGTGTTATAGTGGAATGTTAATGAGAAATCTGTACAAGATTGGCACGGGATGAATGAGGGAGTTGGACCACTCTGAAGTAAGAGGTGGAGGCCATGAAAGAAGGGTTGAGGTACCTAATTGCTTCTGGAAATCTGTACCCAACAAAATAATTTCCTCAGTATTCTAACATCAGGGTTTGCACTTGTCAGTTGCTAATAAACACTTCTCCAAGAAAATATCTCATGCTATGAAAAGATAACTTTACTCTTAATGCATCACTTGGGCTGAACGCACATCTCTTAATACTGTACCTCTATAAATTCTACTAAGCAAGAAGAGCACAGAAGCTGAATCTGATTCAGATGCCATTGAGAGGAATGTCCTCAAGGCTGGCTGGTTCTGCAGTAATTCAGAACATAGGCATATACCTACATTTGAAAAATTAATGTATTTCATTTCTTTTTTCTAAAATCTTGATCCATGGATTGGATTAGGTCTCAACCCAACAGAATGTATCAGTAAGGGATTATGACATCTGCTACTATTACTTAGAAATATTACCATAAAATATTATTTCTCTGACAATGAATCAATTATTTATGCACAATAAATGTTTTTCCTTCACCATTACCAAGCTAATCAACAGCTAATTCAAGGTTATTCAGAAAAAGCTGAACTGTTGTACTGTTATCCAAAAATGAAACTAATTCTTAGTATAAACCTATTTTTTTATAGTTTACTCCTATTACTATAAAAATTGCTAGATGTCTGTGAATTTCATACAGCCTCAATGTATTTTTATTATCCTTATTATGGATTTGCTATCTTTTCTTATAAAAAATTGGCATCTCACTTTTTTCTACTTTTCAGGATTATCTAGAAGCATTTTCTAAAGATATCTGATATCAACTTCTCCACATTCTCTCACAACTTTTAATTTATAGTGGATTTGAGATGAATTAGATGTGCATTAATATAGTCAGTAATGTAGGCCCTGAAAGATAATTCCTAAATAAGACATGAAAAAGGCAAAAATTAGCTGCCTGGCAATTCAGTATTTTGCTATTGAATTATATTAATTTAAGTATTTTTCTAACTTTTTCTGCCTTGTGTATCTTCTTCTTTTCTTTTCTTTTTTTTTTTTTTTTTTTAAACACTCTCATCTGCAATTCCTACAGAAATATTTTAAATTAACATCTATTCTGGAAAACTTTGTTGCACTTCATTGATTCAGTGATTTATGACAGTTTCAGTGCTCCCTTAATTTTAGGGAGTGCTTGTTTCCAGAAGAAAGACTTAGGCATAAATATCATGGGAAGATGATATCCTGAAAAAACAAACAAGATCTTTTACAAGTGGCATGCTGATAGGATAAAAAGTTATATAAGACAGGGATTTAAAAGTCTACTTTCTATTGTGTTTTTTTCCCCAAAAATTATATGTTCTCATTTAAAAATTATATGGTTTCATTTAATTGCTATATAGGGACCTGGTGTTAGTGTCACTTCCTAAATAATCATGATTCATACCAAAAAAACCCAGTATTTAAGACTGCTGGAAAGAAGGAAAACTATTGTGAAATTTTGGTACAAGGACAGGAAGAATCTGAGGGGTTACTCTCACTGGCACTGAAACCTTACCTTTCAAAATTCAGATTCTATTATCTTAATACAACTATTGGAAAGATAACATAAAAATTTCGTATCAAGCAAAGGCTGAAGTTATAAATTAAATCATCAATCGCTCTTTAGCTCACAAAAGACAAATCAGGCCGCTGCTGTTTCCTGGAGTTTGTTTTGCACTCATAAAACTGAAACCAAGGAAACAAATTCCACTTGGTGTAAGATGATGGCACTCCCATTTATGTGTTGGGAACACAATGAGTTACCGTGTTCTGAAATTACCTGGAACAGAAAAGAAAGTCACTCCTATCAAAGAACCATGTTTAGATACAGGCTTGACTTAAAAAAATAGTAAGTGAAGATTAGTGGTTCACTGTTTTTGGGAAAGAATAAGAAATTTGCATTTGTCCTAGGTTTCTAAAGCCACTGGAAGGGTGCTCTAGGATGACCACAGCATTTTTGCTTTTTTTTTTTTTTTCCCAGTAAAATATTGTCTATTATATGACACTAAGTAGAATATGAACTCTTATTTAAATACAGGCAACATGACAAAGAAACAGTGTGAAATAAGGTTTTCAAAAACTGCAGAAGAACTGCACTTGTAAAGCTATTTGAGTGCTCACCATTCATAGTGTATTTCTGTCAAACTGGTGCAGGCTGTGCTATAAAAGAACTGAAAATCTATTTTGATTTCTAATTAAAAGGAACTCATTCTAGAGTTAATTACAAAGTATCTAGATATGAATCAGGACTTCAAGGAAACCAATTTCACACAAAAAAATACAACAGGAAGGTTTCTGATGTCTTCTATAAGATTTAGAGTAAGCTCTCTGCTAGTAACTACAGTGGTAAGGAAAGTTGCTTTGTTCTTCCATCGGTCATGGTAATCGTTGACTTTTCATTTATAAAAATAATAATTTACATGCTATTACAAGCCTTTGATTTCATAAAACCAATATTCAGAGATGAAACATAGTTCCAGTATATTTGCTCCTGGTACCTTTCAAACATGGAATACTCACATTCACTTAGACACACTCCCTTGAAAGCAAGACAGCTCCAATAATAATTCCAAACCTGTCCTTTAGCGTCATTATCAACAGCATAGCTCCTAAACACAGCTTCATCCATGTCTCCAGGGCAGAGTTACACTGACACTTTCACCCCTTACAGACACAAACTGCTAGAAGTAAAATGCTAAAGGCCATATTGTCTTCCTTCACCTCATCCTTTGGATTTGTGTGCAGTCCAAATGCCCCTCAAAGAACAGCAGAAGCTATAGGGATCATCTAGAGTTCAAAAAAAAAAACTTCTTTAAGGCTGACAACAAACCCAAAATATTAAAAACAAAAATAAAGGTGTGTGAATCAGAGAGCAGTCAAGCTTATCATCACCTTGAGCTGCTGTCCAACCTACTGACACAGGGTAAGTGCCCCAGGCAAAGGCCAGCTAGACAGTAATCATACTTTACAGTTCTCCACTGCCTTCATCTGATGACCTCAAAATACTCGACAAACACTAATTCATTCCACCTCACAAGACTTCTGCTGCTGGCTAAATACCACTACAGCCTAAATAACGAATAATTGAGTGTCAGTGGTCATAGTCCAAGCTTTCAACTGACTAAAATTGCTATGCAGAAGTGGCAGAAAATGCATATGACGAGATTCTAAAGGTTTCTCAAAGATTGGTCTACTAACAGCAACAGGCTGGGCAAAGCCAGTCTCTAGGGAAAGGAGATTCCAAAGGTTTCTCAGCTTGGTGTACTAAACCAGTAAGACTTTGGGCAAAGCCAGTCTCTGGGAAAAGCTCAACACCAAATATCTCCTGGTCTTATTATCTGTGCAAGCAGATTTTCTTCAACTCTTTTTCTTAACTTATCTTTCATTTTTGTACATGGCAAAATGACTTAGAAGGAATTTTCTTACCACGTCAGAGCAGGACTTGCTATTTGAAAAAACCAAAACCAACAAAACAACAGGCAAAGAAGAAGAATTTATAAACTTCACCATATTATAAATCTGTCTCAGTTTCTTACACTTTAAATGTTGAGACAAAGCAGAGGTGCCACAAAGATTGCTGACTTAGGTTTTTTACTATTTATATCTCCGATTATTATTTTTTTAAGCTTTACTCTCTTCTCTCTCCAGCAATCTAAAATCAAAGCTAGTGACTGGCTGACAGTAGAAATAATGTCTCTAGGAATCTGCAGAGTGACAGCTGTTTACCAATATTTCTAAACAAAGCAAACATAGAAGTTACCAAGGATTGGATTGTAGAGCAAAGTCGGTAC
Organism: Motacilla alba alba; assembly: GCF_015832195.1. Lineage (NCBI taxonomy): Eukaryota > Metazoa > Chordata > Aves > Passeriformes > Motacillidae > Motacilla > Motacilla alba. The sequence goes on from NC_052016.1 coordinate 114,365,168, forward strand.
AGGCTAAACCCACATGAAGTATTTTTTTTCTTCCAGTAACTGCTTACACATTTAGAATCATGTCTCATTCTATCATTATTGTTACATTATTGTACAAATTATTAATGTAATAATTTGCACATAAAGCTATTTTTAATAATAATGGCAAAGTTTTTAGCAACATTTTCTTAGATAAATGATATTTCAAAACATATATGTAGTGCAAAAAGTGATAATCTATGAAATATCAACCTATTGTCTTTGAGGTGGCATAGCAAACAAAACTTTTAATGTCAAGTTTTCAGCATTGACTGGAGAGCCAGTTTTGTAGAATTCCTATGAATGCAAAGTTTCAATGAATGGAGCTATTGATATACACAAAATGATTTTCATTATCAGATTAATGTCGTTCATTCTCAGAAGAACTGTCAAGGACTTTTCTGTGGTAATTCAATAAATGCTTGAAACTATGACTTTTCAATCTAAGGCAAAGTTATTTGCTAACTGTTAAGTACTCATGCTGGAAAAAGGGTATATCCCATAAATCATGGCAATTCATGTATCATTACCAGTTCAATGGGTCAATGCAAGCGATAGCTGGTCAAAATATTTTCATATTTTCAGTTTTAAAAGAACATTTCTATATAGATGTTCTACACTTAGTTAGAAGAAAGTGTTATTTGTGACAAAAAGAAGCAAAAAACTAACCATCAACAATAGGCCAAATACTGAAGAAAGCCATCAGAAAGAGTAAGCTTTAAAAGCCACTTACGCTTGTCGGTCCCTGTACATCTTGTTAACTTTCTCCCATTCCAAATTAAGTTGAGTCAGCTTTTCTTGTATATTTGCTGCTTCCTTTGGTGTGACATTTTTCAAAGCAGGTGTCTTCTTGTTGTTAATAATTTCTACATGACCTTGCAGTCTCCCCAGGCTATCCTTTATGCTCTGTAATATCAAAAAAAAAATAAAAACAAAATATTGTTTTTAAAAATAACAAGTAATTGTTTATAAAAAAGAAGAAATTGGTACAAAATGCTAATTAACCCATAACATTGATAATAAGAGTAATTTTACAGTGACCTGGTATAATAATTGAATGTCCATCCTTTCTTGAAGACTGAACTAAATAGATCTGAGGAAGTTGATGGTTGGAGGGTAAACAAAGTGCTATTTGTTCAAAAGTTCTGCATGTCAGTGTTTACATCTCCTGACCGGACAAAATTGGTTATAATTTTTTAACTAATTAAAGTTATTACACTCTGTTTACTACTTTGTAAAATATAGGACTTGAAGTCCTCACGTAAATGCAAAGGCAATGCATTGAAATTATTGCATACAAAACTACCCTGCAAAACCAAAGAAAAAATACTCTGGGTTCCCAGGGTTCCCAAAGCTCTAGCACTATAATATGCTATTTGTTGGGGGCTGGGGGGGAAAAGTACATTTCATAACGTTCCCCATATGAATAATAATTTGAATGTTCAGGTCTTGAGAAACGTGACTTACATTTAGCAGACTAAATGAATATTTATAAATCAAAAGGGAACGGTAGATGTCTTGTCTCTGGAATGAGTCACAATAAGGAACGTTTCCTCCTTGTCAGCAATCTATCATGTGGAGGGAAAGCTGGCTGGGTCTGTGTCATTACTCAACAAACCTCATCTGACTTTCCCAGAAGAATGTCTCACATTCTATGTTCCTTACTCAGGTCTACCTAAATCATTGTTTTACACACTCAGGGCCTGGATAATTCAGATATTCAATGTTACTAATCTGAATATAAGAAATATCAGATGACAAAAACATAAAATGCCTCTAAATACTGCAAGATATATCCCATTAATATAGAGGAAGCACATCTGCACAAAACCTCATCCCTGACTTAAAAATTGCACATTCAAAGAATATCCCATTAATATAGAGGAAGCACATCTGCACAAAACCTCATCCCTGACATAAAAATTGCTCATTCAAAGAATGGAGAAAATGTAATTGAAATCTTATAAGCTGCCAGGACACACTCAAGCACCCAAGTGAAGTGGCCCTCTTTTCAGTAGGTGTGAATATCAGCTCATCTGAGACACACAAGAAGGCACTTCTTGTGTTCAATATGTTTGAGTAACCAAATTAGGATTAATATATGTGCCTATGTATATTTACATTTTACTCTTTTTCAACCAAATAAATCAATTTTCTAAATATTAAAAATAGGTGAAATGTATCTAAGCACCTCAGAATTGGTGAGTGACACATCTCTTAATGTTTAAAATTAGTGGTCTATGAGAAAGGTATAGAATTTCTAAGTCAGAATTTTGCTTTTGTTTAAAGCAGAGCTGCTACAGACAGAACAAGGTGATACAGCTGATGTGCTGTAAAGGAGTATAAGAATGTCCATGAGAAAAAAAAATAAAATAGAAACCATGTACATATATACATGTACACATATACTAACTAATGTATCTCAAACATATTCCCCATCTATCTTTCATGTTGAAGAGAATGATCTGCAAGCAGTTACCAACAATGCCTTGGGAGATTTTGTAACATAGTTAACAGAAGCCAACAAAGCTAATTTATAGAAAAAAAGGATAACAGAAAATCATTAGCAGCTGAAGTGACAGTAGCCTTGAGGGACTGATCCATCTCACTGCTCTTAAAAGAGAAATCCAAGCACTAGAGACTCAAGCCCCAGTTCATTTTCACTACCTGGAATTTGTCTTTATCTGCCAGAGAAAGACAACTTCCTGTTAAAATTCAGTTCCTTGGCTATTTGTGTACAAATCTGTCACCAAGCACAGTGTTACTGACAGATCTATTTGGAGAGTGCATGTGAGCACACACAGTTCTAAGTTATGTTTAATTGGGCTCTATTGAGCTGCAGCAGAAAATCACTCTGAATTTCATATTACGTGATTATTCTTGATAAGAATCACTTAGTACACATCAAATATGTATTCTACTGCATAAGATAAAAAATACATTTTTTCGACATTCTGAAATTTTTGTAGAATGATGACTTATAATTATATGTATAGCAGATTTGTTACAATATTTAATGCTTTTTCTACTAACTTGAAATCCAGTAACAGCACAGTTGTTAGTAAACACGGATGGCTGGAAAAATTCCACAAATTAATTACAATTTAAAAACCTGTAAAGAATTTGAGTTACAATATCTAGTATGGGTATGACTGGCTTCATAAACCATTTTGAAAGGGGATCCTTGCTGCCAGAATCCTGGATGTGTGATGTGTACAATGAATTCCTATATTCTGAAATACGACACAGTAGAAAACAGTGCAAAAAACCTGCTCTATCTGTCAGTACATGAAGGATCACCAAAGGAAAAAAGAAGAGAAAAGATGAATCAGAGCATTAAAACATCTACATTTAAAAAACAACAGGGAAACCAACCCAATTTTCAATGAACTCAATAAAATCCATATGGGAAATACAGAGGAAGATGAATAGAAGCAGGATTGTTAGAGAGATTATGCATGATATATATTTATCTTACATACATAAGAAATCTCTTCCTCAGAGCCAGATGGCTTTCCATATTAAAACTATGACATCATTAAAAGTATGATTGCTAAGTGTATAATCATATTCTACAATAAGATGTTCCTGCCAAAATTAAGAATATTAAAAAAAAAAAACAAACAAGAGACATTAAAACCTACAAGCCCTACTGCAGGTAAAATTATATAATGCAAGTAACCTCAGGACATAAGTTTTGAATTCAAAGGTAATGGAATTAAATAATGAATAGGCATAACTACGCCATGTCTATGACAGTGATCCCTAAAAATTCTACTAACAACTTTTCCACACACGGTTATAAATTAGACTTCTTAAATTCCAGGTAAACTGTTTCATTTTGACACATTTCTCCGATGTGCTAACAAAGAGAAATATGGTTTAGTTTTATTCTCTGGTTAATCATTATATTTATTACAGTGTATACATTTCCCACTAAATAATCTGGAGCTTGAACAAGTCAAGTAGCTTGCATGAGATAATCATTACACGGGAAAACTTTGTCTTAGTATGAACAACATCACCATATTAGGTAGAATATATGCAAACTTTTACAGTGATTTAACTTTTAGGAAACATTTGAAACATGAGTCGCAAGGAAGGATAATTTGCTAAAATCTGAAAGCATTTTAACCATACATTTTTTCATGCAATTGAATCCATTGTAATCACAATCAATTCTACACAGGTAGCTCAAAGATTGTGAACTCCATCAATATGAACATCATCAATAGCAGACAGAAATAATGTCTGTGCTTATAACAACAGTTGTCCTCTTTTGGGAGCATATCAGGCCAACTTTACTAATCCATCAATCTATGAACCACAGTTTTCTGTACAATCAACTCGAGTTTCATCTTTGACAGAACTGTAATATTTATATTGTTAGTAAAAGACTGTCAGCACAGTGATAAAGAAAAGCTGAGGTACTTTATGTCATAATACTTGAAAGAACTTGTAATGGGATCGTGAAAATATTGCAATGCTTACTTTATGTGATAAAGTGACAAGACTTGGGTTCTCTATCTGACTTTTCCACTCCCTAAAGCTTAAAATGAAGAGAAAAATGTTCCAATGAGCTGGTTTCAGCAGTTAGACTAAATGTGCTCATTAAAGCATTACAGTTTAGTAAACGTTAAAAGCTACCAGATTTTTCCTGCAAAACCTCAGATTTTACTGTTTCACATGACTTTGATATAAAAAGTCAGTGCTATGACAATTGATATTAGCAATTTTTTATTTGTATTCAATATTTATCCTAATTGTTAATGAGCAATCATGTTTAAGTCTTACTAAACATATTTACTCTGGAGGAAATGTTCAAAGCTGTTACCACTGATTCTTGTAAATAAACTTATTTTTCCTTTCACAGATTAATTAAAATGGATTTTTTCTGAATGGGAGCGAAAAAAAATCAAAAGCTCAGTTTTAAAACACAGAGCTATTCATGACAGTTCTGTAATTTGATTCATGCAAATCTGTCAGAGAAAAAAAATCAACGACAATTTAATTTCAAACCTTTCCCAACCAGCTGCTGAACAATTTATGCACTACTTTTCTATTTTTACTGCAGAATAATGACAATGATGGATGCTTTTCCTTGGAAATAAATATTCATTAAGCAGGCTCACATCAAACCTATACCCTTCCAAAAGCCCACGAATGTGTAAGACCCATTTGCCTCTTCTAAGAGATTTATTTTGGAGGAAGATGGAACTGTGCCCACAAATGCATCTCATAACAATTTAATAGTTCAGTTAAATTAAACCTATGGTAGTACTTACTTGTAACCTCAGTAATCAATATTATTAAAGTTGGTGTCAACTCCAATAATACCAAATGGATGTGGGTGAACAACAGATTACTTAAGGATATAAATCAGATGAAGCTAGCTCAAATGTAAAGCATTAGGAAGAACTAAAAGGAAGTCATTTACCAGTAAACTTCCTGAGGTTTCTCCATCTTCTGTTTCTCCATCCAATCTATCAGTGAACAGAAGTTCATCAGCAAGGATCAAGTAGGCACTCATTAGCCATGATTTACATAGTATATTACTTGGGGTTTTCTTGTTTTGTTTGTTTGTTTGTTTGTTTGTTTTGTGGGGGTTTTTGTTGTTGTTTGTTTGTTGGGGTTTTTTTTGTGCAGAAGAGATTGTTTAAAATGAAGAACGACAATTAGATTGGCATGTTCTTGGCTTCAATGCTCAGACTGACTTTAACTTACTGGTACTAAATCAGAAGTGGTAAAAGAAGCAGCCCACTGGTATTTGACATCTACTGACTGACATCCTATTACCAGTTCTGTGCTTCCTTTGATCCAACACTCCACTGTTATGCTTCACTACCCAACTCTCCTGCCTTGCTAGGAAACTGAAAACATCTGAATTTCCACAAGCTGATAAGAATATTTGTGTGTGTGCACATGTGTGTGTGCACACAAATGCCTAAAATATATATCCATGAATGTCTAAGAATTATAAGCAGATGTGATTTCACAGAAGGTAACAGCAGCATATGGATGTGATTTTGTTACATATCCTCTGAGGTGGAAAGAGATAAATGAGCTCCCACAGAGGAAAATTCAGAGCATATAGCCAGAGCCACTGCCCTGATTCTCCCTCTAAGCTTATTTCTTATAGCTGACTGTAGGCAAATTCCAGCCTCTTCAGGCTAATATTTACTTATTTTTTTAAAAAAAAATCATTTTCCTAAATAATCACAGAAAAATGGAAATATAGTCTTCTCTTCATGCTGGATGACAATTTGGAATTGCTGTAATTATATACAGCACTAGAGCACATTTTTTTACAAGGCTTTCCTCACACAAACATTATTCTGCAAAAGCTGATAACTCATTCATCTACTTAGGCTTACAACTCTAATCTCATTCTCTTCTTATGTCAATTCAGTGTTGAAAAAATTCCACCAGTTTCAAAGGATTTCAGTGTTGCAAGCATTGAACAAACCAGGCAGTAATATTTCAAGCGTTGAAGAAACTACACAGTCATATTTAAAGTCATACTAACAATACTGAATTTGCTTTTTCTTAACTACATTATCTACTTATTGGATAATATTCTCTGTTTTGCTTACTAAATGGAAATAACTACATGGAGTACAGACCCAAGACCTCAAGGTTTTTTGGCCTAACATGGTATGCAACAGTTAAATTTTACTTGGTTTTGTTCCTATTCAAATAGGAATAATTTTAGAAATCATACACTAAAATAAAACATCAAAGATTGGGTGTTGACAGGGTTGCTCATTAATTACACTTACCAATCACAGAACCACAAAATCACCTCGCCACTAGGAGAGAAGCTCAGCTGGTCAGAGCGCGGCACTAATAACACCAAGATAGTGGCTTCAGTTCCTGCATGGGCCATTCGCTTAAGAGTTGGACTTCATGACCCTTGTGGGTCCCTTTCAACTCAGAATATTCTGTGATTTAGATTGGAAAAGCTCCAAATTGAGTCCAGCCATTAACCCAGCACTTTCAAGTCCATCATGGAACCACGTCCCGAAGTGCTACATCTACATATCTCCCAAACAGCTCCAGGGATGGTGACTCAGCCACTTCCCAGGGCAGCCTGTTCCAATGCTTAAAAAAATTTCAGTGAAGAATTTTTTTTTCCCATTAGCCACGCACAAACAAACCTTTAACCACAAATTCTATCTTTAAATACACCGTGCCTCTCCATCCTTCCTCTTCCATTTAAGGACTTAATATGCAGATGCCGTAACGCTCTAGTCCTCCAAATACCGGTTAAACAGGCAAAAATAAATGAACACTTCAGAGTTTTTCATATTTTACCCCAATGTGCCCCCAAATACAAACATCCATATACGCACACATCACAGAGACGGGCTTAGAACTTGTAAAACAGATGTCTCAGAATGAGCACAGGCTGCCGACATACAGAAGACCCAAAATGATACAATCTAATAACTGCTAAGAAAACCTTTCCATCTTACCTTGAGACACTCTTCTTGTTTGAAGAGGTCCTCACAGTCCTTAGCCTGCAGAACAGGAGAATTAAGGCGCTCTTCCACTTCAGACAAGGCTTGCAGAAGGTGAAGGATCTCTGCCAGGTATGTAGAAGGCACATGAGTGGTTTCCACAGTCCTAGTTTCAGTCATCACAAAAGTTGTATCTTCACGAACTGTTTGCTAGTACAGATATACAACAGAATGCTTCCTTTAGTTTCTCAACACCAGACAAAATCACAACAATGCATTTCCAGTTCACAACCCAGAAACAAAAAGAAAATCAGAAGTAACTTCCAAGGACAAATGCAGGAAATATCTGAGGTTTCTGACACAGATCACTCATGTTCCTTGCGTGTTTGAAATGGTGGGTACTGAAATTAATCCATGCAAGACTGTGCAAGCTTTTCTTCTACTCTCCAAAGAAATGCAGTGAGGAAATGCAAGAGTATGCTGAGATTGTGGTGTTACTGAGATTTTAGTGCTTGCCCTTTAATTTTATATCACCACACCTCTTAAAAATGTGTCCTTCATTAAGAAATTTCATGCAAGCCAAGTCTAAAATAATAAATAATTTCAAGCTATCAAGTAAAACAATGACTTGCATAATATACAGAATTCCTTAAATAAAATGCAACATATAGCAAATACGTCAACTCTATACTTCCAACTATACTAAAAATTTGTTCTTTCATCCAGCAAGTATAATTTGGAAGTTTCTGATTTGAATGGTCTTTAATGTATTCTTCATTCTAAAAGAAAACTCAGCAACACACCTCTTAATGAAGTTAGGATTTCTTTTTTCTTTTAATATGGAAAAATATGAAATAGACACCCTATTCTGGAAGCACATGCATACACCAAATGTAAAGACATCCCAGAATGTTTTGGTTCCAAGAAAACACTTAATTGGTTGATGGCATTTGAAAGCATACTGACATTTAAGATGACAAAAAAGGTGGCTGTTTATATAAATTCTCAGTATTTCCCATTTGATTTGTAAGAGAATCATAGATAAAAATATAATACCAAAGTGTTCCTTGGAGCAGGGAGACCTCTGATTGCTCCTTTTCACTAAACTACAAATCCTAAATCATCTGCATGCCCATTAGAAAGGGACAGTTTAAGATATCAATTATTTGTGGCTTCACAAGTGTAAATTTGTTAATGGATTCCTATTGTGGGACCAAGATTGTTTGTGTTTGATGTCTGTCTTCTCAAAAAGATAAACTTTAATTATTGTCACTCTCAAAGAAATTTACAAGTATTTGTTGGCAAACGTTCAAAAATTCTGTTATTTAGATTTGGAGCCATTTGTGTGAAAGAAAATTGATCAACGGCCCTGAAGAAAACAATACCATTATTCAGCTACTCATTATGCAAAAGAAAACAAATATAAGCACACACTACCTCAGCAAGGTGTCTCATTTTAATTCAGGACATATTTCTCTCTTCAGTTACCGAGCTGAGTCATCTGGTTCTTCAATTTTCTTTAGAGTCTTAAAATATGCATATACACACTCTAGAAGATGTATGCATATCACACATAAAGCCCATAAAGTTATCTGTAGACTGGTGTTATTCTATTGCATTTCTTATGCAAATTTAATTGCTTTGCTTACACTTTTCCCACTAAATGACTTTCTCAGTACATCTGCTAACACTGAAGCCTCTCTAATTACCATATCACTGCCATAATTTTTATTATTTAAAATAAGTTGTTTTGAAAAAATTGCGCTTGCCCCCCGTGTGTTTAATGAATCATAGGCCCTGCAAATACACCAGTTTAGTCTGGTAAACCTAAAGAAAGAGCTGTCCCATTTGATTAGAAATTGGGAGAATCTCAACAGGCCCCTGAGACCTGCATGCAGCAATACATATTTTAATTCCTCAAGACTACACTGAGGCACCTCTACATACAGCAACGAACTTCAGACCCACATAAGGAATATTTGAGCTATATTTGTATTTTTCTTTTTGGTTCAGAGGACAGAATATTTCTACTCACAGTAATGAAAAGATCATGCTAAGTGTGCAAGGGTTTCCACTCAAAAAAAGGCCACATGGATATGTGAAGCAGTGTACAAAATACAATTAGTTTCTATAGTTTTATGAGATTAGCCTATTCTTTTCAACCTAAATTTAGGCAAATAAATATATACACACATATATGAACATGTATGTATTTAGATGAAATAAAATCTGTGTCTTCTCACTCTAAACTATTCCTGAAACTACAAAAAAGTCAAGCAGAAATCAGATATGTAGGCTCTTCATGGTTATCACACTTAATTATTCATAGTGGCAAAATCAGGTGCCTTTCAATCATTGTTACGAAGAAAAATGGGATGTGTGCAACCATATATTCACACTGCCCTTCCAGGAAACTTTACATACTTCTCCTAGGTGGATGGTTACTTGTATAGCTCTACTGTTCATATTGTTAGTTAAACTGCAAACCACTACAATCAGAGAAATAAATAAATAAACAAAGGAAAGGATAGATTTATAGAAGTAGACAGCTACCAGAACATGCCCTCATATTTTGCTACATTATTAAAAAAAAAAAAAAGCCACAGTCAAAATAAATTAGTTCCTGAATACTATTTTTCAAAAAGAGTTGAAAATTTGATGATTTAGAAACTTTAGAAATCAAGGATTAGGGATCTTTGTCTTTATTGGGGTTTTCAACAGGTCACAGGTGTTTCTGTCCTTCCATCTTTCCTGAACTGAAAGTATCAGGATAGAACCCACGGCAGAAGCTGTTGCCTTTCACCAAGGAATGGAGGGTAGGCAGGTGCAGAACTGACAACTTTAATCAGCAAAGAGAAGCATTTTGAACTTTCCCCAGTGCTCCCTGGAATTGCCTTACATTAGACAGTAAAACATGCAGAGTCCTTCCTTATATTCTGGACAAGCATTTTACTAGAAATGCAAAGCCTAAACTGAATCATATCCCAACACTGTAGTGAGAAAAAAAATCTTAAGAAAGGAGATCACAGCAGCTGGGAGCAACTACTACTAAAATAATATTAATCCAGTACAGAGATATGTAATTGATAATGCCAAAATGGCTCATCAGAACCATGGTAGGTTAAGATTTCATAAGGATTAAAAATTAATAGGAAAGTGGAAATTAAAGATATAGATAACCACTTAAGAATGGGTTTGGATAAGCTGAATCTGTTAAAATGGCAGAATGCATTACAGTTACTTAAAAATACCTAAATTAGTATTAAAAAAAAATAGCACAACATATATGTAAAATACAAATAAACTGTTAAGTGATTGAGAAATGCTGGGTAACTGGCCATTCCCTATATTACTATTTTTGTAGAATACAATTTTAGTGATTTTTTTTTCCTTGATTGTCAGTGATTTAATTATGTTAAAATTATTTTTTGTCTCTGTAAGAACAACTTATTTTGTGTAATATTCAAAATTTCATGCAACGCTTGTTATCAAGCATCATCATGTCTCAAATAGTAAATTGAATTTTCTTCCCCTTCATTACATAATTTCAATTAAGGGACACAATCCTTCTGTACACATGACTCCACTTTAACTCATTTTATTGATAGCTACCATGCCCCACCAGGTGCAACAAAACTTTTTAAAGAAAAAATCCATGACCTGACCCTCAAAGAGAAGGCCAGTAAGCAAAATCAAAACAAACCAACCAAACCAAATGACAACAAAAACTCAGCATAAAAGGAATAATGCAGTTTTTGCCAAGAAATTCACACACCTTCCCCACAGAAATAATTGTGTTCATTACTGCCTGCATCTGACACGGTGGTGGCAGCAGAGCTAACTGTCTTGGAGAACGCTGCTAATTTCCATTTAACAGTGGAACATTTGTTGTTAAAGCATTTTTCACCAATCTCAGTGTATCCATTTCCTTTCCTCTTTTTGGAGAGGGGGTAATCCCAACATCACTTTTGCTGTTCAAGAGTTTACACCCAGGAAGCCTCCAACTTTCTTGTGTCACATCTTGACAACTGTTTCATTGTTTGGTCCCTTCTCACGATAGGGCTCCAAACCTTGGTGTCTGTGCTTTTGATTTAATGACTTCACACAGACATGAGAGGAGTAAAGCCGCAAAACACTCCCATCTGCATTGTTACACCTCAACACTGCTCCTGGCAGCCCCCCGATGAGCTGTTCATGGAAAACAAACACAGGTGGTGCCTACTCCCAAAGTGAAACAACACTTGGGAAAGCATTCCTTGCAAGCAGGTGTATATGAGTGTAAAAAAGTCTGTGACCTCTGCAGAATAAATGTGGTGTGCTACACACATGAAAAAAAAATGGACCACACCTTCTGGACAAAGGCAGTGATACCCGAGAGAGTCCAAAAATCTTGTGAATCACATGTTATCTGCTAGCCCATGTTCAACATCAATATATCAAATAAAGAATTAGACACACAAAAGTATGATAAAATGCTATCAGAGGTCAACATCCACTCTAAAGTACATATTTATACAAAAGGTTATATTCCCCTGTTCCTCTGCCAGCTGTGAGTGGTGAGGTCAGCTAACATTCAGAGAAATTTATTCTGCCTTCAGTGTTGCTAGCATATCTTACCAGTTAATGTGCATATAAGTAGAAAGATCAAAATTAGACTGATTATATGGGATTTTCTCTAAGAGGTTGGATGGCTGTAGCAAATCACAAACAAGTTATCAGGACAAAAAGAAGCATCTCTTTCAGAGAGACCTAAATCTTCGATGCAGGATTAAAAATTTATAAATCCCTTCTGTAATGCTATGAAGACAAGACCTTCAAAGACACTTGGAAACAACAAAATATCTTTAAAATATTTAGAAAATATTGAGAATATTTAAATATTTTAATATTTCAATATTCAAAATATTTAGAAAACATTGAGAATAAACAATAAATAATATTTTAAAGTTAGAACATAAATATTGTCTCATGTATATGATTTTTTTTCCATGTTGCAAAGTGGCTGCAGTCCAAAAGATCCTGCATGTTGCAACTCGTAAACCATATAGTTTAATGCTTATATCTGATTTCATCAGTCACTTATATAAAAAAGACACTTTAAAAAATATACATTACTATTTTCAGAACTGTTCTTGGACAGAGAGTGCTTTATGTCTCCACAACATTTCTCTGCTCAGGCATACCTTACTCGAGAAATGCTGCTTTAACAGTTTTTCTTCTGTGATAAAAAACTCTGCTTGACCTATACGTAAAATTAAATAAAGCCAGCCAAAATGAAGCTATTCCTAACAATGGCATTAATTAGAAAACATTTCAGTAAATTTTAGGCTCTAGGAGGAGCAATAGAAAATTGCAGGCTTTGATTTTGAAAACTAACTATCAACAGGTGTTAACCAGCCTGAAGTTGATTCTGTTTAAGTTCCCTTCATAATTTGATTAAAATGCAAAAGGTTTCTCTGTAAGAAAATGTCTCTTTCCTGTATGTACAGGTCTAAATTATGGGATATCTCCCAATACCTCAGACAATTCTGCTACACTCTGATGAGTGCATTATTTTCCTATTTATGTGTGGTGGAGGGCAGGTGAAGAGGAGAAGAAAAATACAGACAAAACCTGTAGCAATTAATTTAAAACTGTAAATCCAGAGTATTCATAGTTGTACCCTTGTTGTGGGGTTTTTTTTTGCTGCGGTGTTTTGTTTGGTTGGTTTTTTGTTTGGTTTGCTTTTTTCTTTTTTTTTCTTTTTTTATGTATAGTTTAAAAATTATAAGAATTTTGATACTGCAGCCAATGCTTTGTGGTCCTCACATCCTCATGCCTTTGCAGCTCTCCAAGATGTCAAATACACTCGGTCAAGTTGTAAAATGAACGCCCCTTTCTCACCTGCCTTTGTTTTATTCTGGCTTAGATAATTGATTCTAGAGAGGAACTCTCCTCAAACCGAGGTACAGCTACACCTCAAAACTAAAAGCAGCTTATTTGAAAACTTACCCAGCTCTCCTTGCTAAAGACCTGCTAACTTGCACAGAAAAAAGGGACTAAGATGATTCAAAAATTCCAGCAGTTCTGCTGTTAATTTTTAACCTGATAACTTCCACTGGTACCTCCTTGCTAAGCAAAGAGAAAAATAAATTAATTTCTGCTGCGATGAGACTGGGGCAGAAGACTCTCATATAATTCATTATATGTGATATAAGTACTTTTGTTCCAAAACACAAGAAGAAAAAATAGAGTAATCTGCATCTTAAACTGCATCTGCAACGTTACCATGTCCTGAAGAAAAACAAAATAGAGTAACGTTCTGGCATTATTGACTAATTGGAACTACTGGGATATAGAAAATGTCTCTTGTTCTAAATAAATTATGCATATATCCTAATTGCTTGTGATAATGATGGCATGTCTCGATATTAATAAATGCAGCAGAGCAAACTGACAAATCCGTGTCTGTCACATAGCTTTAAACAGAAAATTGTAACATTATAAAATGAATTATTAAATACATTAAAGAGTCTATATCATAAGTATTTACCAAACTGCTCAGACCATGGACACTCAGTAGGACTTGGGGGGGCAAATATCACCAATAAGTCAAGAGAGATAGCCATTATCAGTATTAGAAGGCACAAAATAAGCAAATGCTTACATTACGTTTTGTAAAGAGAAAAATCAGAACACTGTAAAATCTACGTCCTAGACTGATTTTCAACAAGTATTTTAAAATATTGTTTAGTATTTTATAAGAGTTTGACTGGAAAACATTTTTGTAATTGATGTATACATGTTTCCTTCCAGTAGAAAAAAACATATTTGAAAGTTTTTATATACTAACTACAGAATACATAAATCCAGAGAAGTTAGCCATTTCTTGGATTAATCTTGTAATTTTTCACATCTAAAAGACATACGGACATGATACACGTCACACTTCAGTAAATGTCTACTTCACAGTTCAGAAAATTAAACTCTTGTACATGGTCCTATGCCCCTGTAGCTGTAATGTGTGTTTGTGTAATGTCCACTTGTGACACGCTCTGTCAACTTCGTTAAACCAGTATTATAAACTCAGCCACACAGAATGAAATATAATTCCAAAAGAATAAAAAGATTTCAAATTATTTTTCCTCAAAATAGAATTTCCCGATCGCGTTTCCTGGGCAGTGATGAGCTATGGAGGTGGCACAGTGATAATGGTGGCAGAACTGCTATCACACAATTTGCTGGAAGACAGCCTACTTAAGAACAGATTTTGGTCAATGCCAGCTTACTTAATGGCTGATTTATTAAGAAGACAGAAGTCCCACAACCTTAGATAGCATTTATGCTGCCTAAGGGCAGGAAGCTTTAGGGCTGTCTTGAGTATCTGTGTGTAATTACTGAGTGATCACCACAAACCAATTAATGATAAAGTTCAGATGTGTTACAATACAGACTACTGATATCCAAATTGACCAGAGCATTTTGGCATTGACTGCTGATTTGTGATGCTAACTTTCCATATATTTATGCCATCTCCATCTGTTAGATAATGTCAACATAATATAGGAAATAAAGTAAAAAAAAAAATGAAGTGCCACATCTGTAAGGAATGCAAATAGCTTCAACGAGCAAAGCCCTAAACTCTAAACTTTTACACCTTCCTGAAATGTTAAAAAAGTGTTACCTATATCACTTAGGCTGATTGCTTTTTTACTTCAGGACAAAAATTTGTTTCTTTAAATGATGTGAAAAAAAATTGTTGTCCATCCAGCAGTTCTGAAAGCTAATTAAATATGCTCAAATAGAAAATTCAGCACTCACACTGCACATCTACAAATGAAAAACAACAAAAACAACAAACAAACAAAAACCCCAAACAACAAGAACAAAAAAACCAAAACCAAAAAAAAACAAAAAAAAAAATCCTAACCAAACCAAAACAAACCCTCCAGCCATGACTGATGTTGATGTTCTGAATTGTAGTCAAGAGATGAACATCATCTCTTCAAAAAATACTGTCATTGAGGGCCAGATCACTCTGCAGCAGGTATTTACCCTTATTATTTAATGCAATAATAGTGCCAAGTATTTTTGACACTAATATCCACAGCATGTAATTTATTACACTAATAAATCATAATATACTATAGCAGAGAATATAAGATGGCAATTAGCTGCCCTGTTTTCCAAATAACTGGGTAATTATAAAGAAGAAAATATTGGAGTTGCAGAATGCTCTGTTTGCTCTGGAAGCAGGGACCACTGGGTTCTATGTTGTACCTGATTTTTTAACCAAAGGCTTGGTCCTGTTTCCATCTCAGCCATTCTGTGAGTAGTGAGAATTGCCTGTGGCATGGCTAAGACCACATTTGCATTACTATATAATTTAAAGACAAATTTCTAACCGTGCTTTACTCCATGTTGCAATAAGAGTTTTCACTCCGGTGTGACAAGGTAAAGATACCAAGCTTCACTTTTAAACTTGAGAATGCAATTTAGATCACTTCACTAAAGTTTAGAATAGATAATAAAAAGTGGCTGAGAAACATCTTTTCTGTATAGTTCTCTCACTCAAAAATGGGATTTTTTAACTTAGTTGTACAGCTAAAATACTACAGCATTGCAGTGCTAAGAGTGAATTACTGTACAGGATTAAGAAGAAAATATAAGGGAAGAAAAATATGCTTTAGAAAAACTCAGAATTGTACATTAAACTTGTCCACTTATACAAATAAGGCTATGGATTTTCTTCACTTAAATTACTGCAACCCTGCATGCATTCATTTTAGACAGAAAGGTGAAGTCCATTGTAAAACACATCTATAAATTTAGCTCTTCTTGAGCTATATCAAAGATAAAATCCATCTTCAGTTGATATTGTCCCATTTTTCCCATAACCTTATCTTAAATCAGACAGAAAATTAAAGGATTTTAAATACACTTAAACTATTTGGAATACATTTTCTAATAGGAGTTCCCAGGATGTTGGATACTGGAAAATAGGTGTAAACATTCACCTGTGATTCTCTTCCCAAAGTTCCTCATTCATCCTCACGCTTTTTGCAGACCACAGTCAAAAAGTCCAGTCTTTAGCTATGCTGTGTAAAGCTATTTGTTTCAAAAAGGTGCCACTGCCAATGTCAGAAAAGTCAAATGATGCCACAGTATCACCTCTGTCCCGTTTTTAAGAGACCCAAAGTGCCCAGGTGAATTGGATACTAATCCATCACTGTACAGTTCTTCTGTCCAGCAGGTGTTTTCCTGTTTATTTTAACATCTCTTTTCTCTTTTAGTTCTCTCTCTCTCTCCTCATTCTAGAAATAACGAAGCATTAGTTTGCCCCTTCTTCTTTCAAACATTACTTTTTTATTTAACCCAAGAAACATTTAAGCAAGGATAAGAGAAGAAAACCACTCCATTCCAGCACCAGCGTTTGTGAAAACAGTGGAAAACAACTGAAAACAAATGTAGCACATCACCTTTGAAGTGCCCATGTTATTTTGATGCAGACAGATAATCAGGACACTGAGTCCTGTGTTCATCTAACAGTGATATATTTATTTAAATTAATGTTTGATTTATAGTTTAGAAAATATCTTGATATATAAAAATATTTTAACGGTAAAAAGAAATGTTAAAATTTTATTGAGCTAACTAAATGGAGCTCCACAGGGAAATATTAACTGAAGATTGCAAAATGCTCTTAAAGACTGAAAGTAAACAAAGTCTTGAATTTCAAATGTAAATTTGAGCAGTCCTTAATCTGGTTCCAGCAGTTGATCACATATTCTCTCACCTGAAACAACTATCCAGTTAGGAGACAGGCATTTTGAATTTCTGAATACTTTAAATTATCTTAAATAGAATACTAAATTTTATTTGGAAAAATGAGGTACTAAGGGTGCTGGCATTTTATCCATGGTGCAGGTAACTACCAAACTTCTCAGATTAAACCACTTACCTTATAAAAATAAATACAAGTTTTGTATAACTGTATTCCTTATTCATTCTTGATCATAACATAGTCTAATTGGTATGAAAAAGACAGTTTCTCCTGTTATTTATCATTTGATCAATTCTGTATGGCCAAAATCCAGGCCCGAATATTTCAGAATTAAAATGATCATAAATTTCAATAGAATCTTTGTGTGTGTCACCACTAAAATTACTGAAATTGTTAAGCCTGTTTTTTTGCTTGTATATACAAGAGCAGACACCTAATTTTGACATATTGCAAGAGCTTCTCTTGTCCTAAAGATACTCTGTCTTATGATTTCCAGCATGCATAGCTCAGCCAAGAGAGGAAAGCTGAAAGACCACCATGCATAATAGCAGAGAGAATGTTGAGCATCTTGATAAAATATGGTAATAGGAAATACAGGAAATAAGAATTTACAGCGTGGGCTCTGCACCTGTGCTCATCTAGGAAATGTTCTCTAATGATAAAGGCTTTCAGCACCCTGAGTAATTTCAGTCAGCTCAGGACAATCTAAGCTGAGCCATGACACAAATATGCTCATAGACTGTTTAAATTATAACATTGGGGAAAAAAATTCTAGAAAATAGGTATCAGGATAGTTTAATTAAGCCTCATTAACATATTAATAACTGATTTTGATCCTTCCTTGAATGAAACAATCCAAATCTACCCTTGTCTCTGCAATGGATACCTATTTTCACCACCCTGGAAGAGTGGTTAAACTGCTTCAGAAAAACAGTATATAAAACTGAAGATTCATGTTTAGTTTGCAGCAGGGGGATATGACAACTTTTCTGAAGATACTGTGTGAGTGCCAAGGCTTAATGATCTCAGATTCTGCAGAGGTGCTTTAGAAATAATTGTCCCTTAACCTCTCTAATGATATTTTTTACTGATTTTTTTTTTAAATACATGCAATTTTAAGACTCAAAATTGCATACTGTTTTAGAATTAAACTGCCAAGACTTGTTTTTATCTTAAACTATCATGTATTTCAGTGGGATTTAATAGTTAATAATAGTTTTAAAATATTATAGAGAAATATCTCACTCATTTTTATAAGTTATTCAAATTTCACCACTGGTGTTACTACCAACTGATTTTCTGCCCACTGCTTATTCTGCCACATATTAATAAAGACAACAATGCGTGAGAGAAAAATTTTTAAGACAGCAAGAACTCTGCAAATTTTTCTCCACTCAATGTGATTTTAGGTTGTGCGCAGTTGCATTTATGTACTCGTGTGTCACGTTTCATCTGCAAATGCAATAAACCCAACTCTTTCTTTACAGAATGCCATATATTACTTGCTGACCATTTTCACAGAGAGGGCTGCTATAACAAACTGATTAATATCTCAAGAATGTTATTAAACATGCATGTTTGAGGTGATATAAACATTACATACTCTATTCTCAAAAGTGGTGACAGGAAATTCCTTTTTCTAAATATACACTAATACATATTTGTCAATTAGCTTTTGGATATTTACTGCTATGCGTTTGTGAGACTGAGGATTTAACAAGGATCCACCATTCTAGAAAGAATAAATCCTTCTAAGGTCATGGTTCCTAGATCCTTCTGACAGGCCTACCCAACAAACAGTGGGGAAAAGTAAAACCCAGAGGAGCATGATAATTCTAATTTCACACTCTGATTTCAAAAATATATTAGCTCCAATAAATGTAAGAAATGCTAATCTGTCATTAAGCAACATAATTAAAGGTTTTCTTCAGCGCAGTCTTGCTATGTTTATTCAATGAAGTGGAATGAATTGCAAGATACATGTAAAACTAAACCCTCACTGATTTATAACAACTTTCAGTTGCTAAATAACTATTATGGAATACATCATAAATTATAAATAAATGCAGCATTTTTCTATTTCTTTTGCTTTAAAGAAAAAAATCAATTTTGTATTTTTATTGTATGGCTTTATTCAGTTGTTGGTTAACATAGAAAATCTCTGTGGAAGTTACTTCTGATGGTATATGCATGTGTTCAAGTGAATAGTTTGAATTTTCATTTTTCTTTGGTATTTTAAAGTCTTGCACAAACAATTAATGCATCCTCACAACATCCCTGTGAGGTAGGTAGTTAAGCTGTTTAAGAAAAAGAAAAAAAACCTTGAATAATTCCCCCTGTTTCCCTAATTCAGCAAAGTCAAAACAGTTTAACAACAAGGCCATTGCTCTTCTCACTCTGATTTGGGTCATGAAGATATAGTGCCTCTCTCACGTCTCAGTAGCTTCTGTATAAATTCTAAAATATTGCATATGAATATCACCTTAGTAACTGTCAACAGAGTGAGATATTTTTCATGTGAAATCAGATGGATACAGTAATTGTCCTGTGTACATGTAAATTTCATTGAACGATCTCATTCCCTAGATAAATAGTCAGAAGTAGACTTCTTGCATGAAATATTTAATATTTAAAAATGTGACCTTTCAAGGTTATAAATACAGTATAAAATTATATATTTTAAGAATAAAAACATATGTCACGGTTACAGGAATTTAGAAAGTTAGTGAATGTATTCATCTGAGCATTCAGAAACATGCTGATGCACATCTACCTTACATACTTGAAAGACAAATATGCTAAAATAAAGTTTATTGATCTGCTAGTAAAATTTTATAATGGATATATTCATCCCCTGTCATGGTAGGTGGTGGGTGACATAAAAAGCACAGCGACAGCAGAATGTTTTTATATAAATTGCATGCACAATCTGATTTCTTACTTGATTATCAAAGGAACAAATATATTCATTAAAAAAAGCCAACTCATTTACAAGACAAAGTGACTCTCACTCTAGCTCCATGTCAATATAAACAATTTGCGACTGATTACATCCATCAAGTTTAATATAAACCATAGTAATCTGAATAGTGTAATCAGATGGAACAAGATTTAATAACATACAAGCCAAAGTTAATGTTTCTCTGATTGCTTCCATTAACTGCATAACTATCCAAAATATTAGTTTTACATATACATTATGTAACTTAGCATCAGAAAAGTCAAAAATACACAATATAGTACATTATATAGAGGACTATATTTATCAAAAGTTTATACATATTGCTGATTTTTGGAAATTTTTTCCCTTTTAAAACATAGTTTACCATATATCAATTAAAAAAAACACTTCACATATTTAAATTGTCACTATCCTATCAGTATGTTATCTCTGCAATCTAGGTGCATTTAAAAACAAAAAATAATTGTATTTTGATGAAACACTCTTTTACCACTAGCACTTTAAGATTACAGAGAGCACATAAAGCAACAACTTCCTTAAAAGCAAATCTCATCTTTCTTCATATAAAATCAAAAACCCAGAAGACAATGTGCAGAGTAGTAGGAATGGCAAGAAAAAACTCATTTAAGTGCAAAAGCAACCCCTGGTAAACTTCAAAATGGGCAACACTCAATACATATCTTGTTTGTAAAGCTGGAATACTGACAGTTTATTTCCCTTTTATTCACCCAGTTATTGCAGCATGTATAAACCAGTAAGAATAATTGTATCTTATATACAACTAAACAACTCAAATTCAGAAGACATGAAGATGGTTTGTAAAATTATGTTTTCATCCTGTCAAATTTAAAGTTGCATTTTCTTACAAAAGCTTGTTTGAGAGTTCAAGCAGAACTTTGAAGAAGAGGATTTGTATATATAGAGTCATAAAAATTTTTCCAATCACTTCCTAAAGTGAGGATAACATGTTATGGACAAATAAAAAAACCAATTAAAATTGGCATGGGATGGGTAGTTTGGAAAAGACAACTTTTGTGTTTTTCATGTTCAGTGAAAAAAATAGATGCATGGCAAACTAACACTTTTAAACTGATAAATGTTATGGAAAAATAATGAGGCAACAGAAATAAACACAAATTTTTCATTGCTGAGTTTTTTATAGATGACTGATTTAACTTAAGGGCAACTTTAAGACCAAAGCAGATCAGAGCACATAAAGCTTCCCCCAGTTGCACACAATAGGGCTTTTCTTATTAATGTCTGAAGAGTTGACACTGACCCTGATGCTCTCATTGTTAGTAGGATGCTGTTAGTAGTAGCAGTTGCAAACATATGGGTTTGCCAGTAACAACTCACAATTTGTGCATAGTTGAGTCTTCGAAACTGAGCAAATTTGCTCTCAAAATCTTGCCAGCGCTTGCTGAGCTGTATCAGGGTTGGCTCCACTGCTTTTGCAGCCCCATCCTTAGACAGGCGTTCAGCCTGCCTGTGCACCGCATTCAGATCTTCCTTCTTCTTCTCCAACTCTCCACCAATCTCCTAGTGAGCAAAACCAATACAGGGCCCAGGACAGTTAGCTAACTAGATCAATCAACTTAAAATTAGCAAAATACTTCCGTCAGAAAAATCCATTTCCATTTTATTGTCACAAGTAAAATTTACAGCTTATTTTCATGTTATTCATATCTTATCTTACATTTAAACAAAACAAAAATAACTGAAACTGAAGAAGCTTCTTGGGATGGGCTGTAGAGATCCTAAGAGCTACTGCACACTGAAACTGTTAGCAGAGGCCAACAGTTCCCACGTTCAGATTCTTGCTAGTACACTGGGATGGGCAATTGGAGAAATTACTTTCTCAGTAAGGGTCAGCATATTCAGGACAAATAGTGTTTGAACAGCTTACAAATATACTATTAGGGTCTTTGATGTACTAGTTAACTCCTGTTTTACTCCGTGGGAAACTCAACAGAGAATGAAGCAAAGAAAGACGATGTAAAATAAACCAGGAAAACCTTTGACAGTATGTAAATAAATCTATAGAGTTTGACAGTGACATATGGACATGTTCTGATGAAAATGAATGTGCTAACATGAGATAGAGGTCATCCATATATTGGTAAGTCATTTGTTCATCTGGAACAAAGATACATAAAATCAATTACAATTTTTACTAGAAAACATTTGATGCTTCTTAATACATTGCACACTTTCTGTATTATTGACAAAACATTATATTTAGTGTGTTTCAAATTATTTATATATCATTCTGTACAGGAAACAAATAGAAAATATAGTGCAACAAAGAAATATCACTTTGAACACAGATAATTAGGGTTTACTTTACTGTAAATAGAAATCAAAAACTGAACACATTATTTTCCGTAGCTATAAGATAGGATTGTTTGCTGCATTTGCTCTGTGTTCTACTGATAAGCTATCACTCCAAAAGATCTACCATTGCCAACCCAAAACAACATTACCTTTAGCTTCTGCTCATCTTTGTGGTCTGGCAGACCGGCTAACTTTTTCTCAATGTCATCCAGCCATGTCATTAGGTCATCAGCCTGCCTCTTGTACTGATACCATTGATGAGAAATCTCTAAAGCCTTTTTTCTTCTTTGAGCTCTCAAGTCCTGTTCACAGTGCAGACATTATTAGAACATGAATTAAAGGCTTATAAAATATGAACTGGCATGTGCACACACTGAAGGGGAAAAAAGTGTACAAGGCTGCTAATTTTTAAATTAATTGTTGATATTTAAAGCAAGTATAGAGTAAGTGAACATATTTGCATCAGTTTAACAAATTTTTTTTTGTTTGTTTAAAAGGAGGTTACCTATTTCAGCGTTGTTCGCATGTTGAACAAACCACTGAGACAGTCACCAATATTCAGAGAAGTTAAGACTCTTACATAAATGTCAATATTTTATATAAAACACTTCTGCTCAGAATACTTACTGGACAGATGGGAACACAGCCCACTTAGTATCTAGCCAAAAGTGGGACTTCTGTGTTTTGTGGACTCCTGTGAATTTCTAGCCTGCATGAAAACTCTGTAGCTATTCAAATGAAAATCACTGCAATGCAGAAATGTTTGCAAAGATAGGTTTTCTTTATCTAAATTAAATACCACATACATAACAAATGTCTTGTGTTTATAACTCTGCTTTAAAAAGGATTAAAACTTTTCTTTAGCAGGAAGGTATAAAATGTTTGGTTTTTTTCCCTTAGAAATGTTCTTAAATATACATTTGCTTTAACTGCTTAACTTCACTCATGCAAAATTCAGAAAATATTTTAATTACTAAAATTTCCTATTAGGAAGTAAATAAAAAAATTACTGGTATATTTTATATAAAAATACACAGATTCATTTGCCTCAACCATTCCTTGAATTTTTTTCACCGGGGTGAATGCCTTAACTGAGTCACCCCAATCTATCACTAGACCATAAAAAACCACCAGGGAGGATCTGGTCAATAGCACAGTGCAATAAACACTGCTCTTGTTTCTCCAACATAAAAATTATGAATTGATCCATTTAGCTTGGAACAGTCAAAGATACACCTAATAGATTCCAAGCTTCTTTTAAATGTGGAGGAAACAACAGTATATCCTAGCTATCCTTCTCCTGAATTCACACAGACTTGTAAAATTGTAAGAATTAGAATGAAATCCACGGGAAAGGAAACAACATGCATAAAAATAAGTAAAATAAAATGCAACATGCCATGTTCCCCAAACCAAAGATAATTTAATCAAAATTATCCAAAGAAAGAAAGATTCTGCTTGCTGACAAAATAAAAATTCTCCTGCAGTAGCCAGAGCCTGTAGCTCCAGGTAGGTGACCAAGGTGACTCTCTAATTGAAAGATTCTATCTTTCATCATTTTTATTGGCCATAGAAAGATGAAACTTCCAATTATATCTGTTAGCTGGTCCATATGGAACGGAAACACACCACGTGTGTTTCTAGGAACAATAACACACAGTTTTACCTCCCGGACTGTGTCAACTCAGAATGTTCATATGCAACTTTCAGCCTCTCAGCTGCTATGTCTACTGGTACTTCCATCTACCCTATTCTAGAGAGGCTGGAGCCACTCTTCTAACAGGAGTGTGGTGTGTAAGTATTTTACTGAAGGAGAAACAACTTATTCATGGCCAGAAGTGTGTTATTCAAGGGAGAATGTAAGTCTGCGGGATCTGATTCTAACTAAGGTCTTGGATGCTGTTGAAGAAATATAAAACACACATAATATGTTAAAAAGGGAATTATCAAAGAAATCAGTGCTGTCCAATTGGCAGTCACACAGCTGTAATGCTGAGGATAAGACAATACTTCTCAAGCTGGAGATTGTAAAATGCCTTTTGCAAGGCATCAAGAGAACTGTGTAAAAAAATGCACCCATAGTCAAATAGGTTCAAATTACTCATCTCTAAACAGTAATGAAAATTCATTTAGCAAAACAATGCCCTGAAATGAAAAAAAAAAAGGTTTAATAGCATGTGCTTATAACTTATGAAGCTCCTATACCTTGAGGGCATTATGCTTAGTCCTCAACAGCTGTTGTTTCGTCTTTATTTCCTCACGTTTTTTCTCATCTGTGACTCCCTTTTGAAGTCTGTCGCCCCTTTGCAGCAATTCTTTCACAGTGCTCTCATCCTCTTCACTCTGATTTAAAAAAATAACCAATATAATGTGCATTTTAATCTAATAATTACATAAGTAGTAGTAGATATAGATTATGCTAAAGTAATCGTGTAACAGCTTCTTGCAGTTGCATACTGATGATTAAGTAACCTTTATTTCTTTTATACAACATATGTAGAGGGATAAATGGGAGACAGCACCTGCAAATCTACAGATTTTTGGTATTAGATCTTATGCATCATCGAGGATAACAACATAAAAACAGAGGAAAAAAACTTGAAATATATTTTACTTTCAAACAAAAAGAATAGGTATATGTAAACTATTCTAAATCACTGTCAGTAGAGATTGAAATTGCCAGAATGCTGGCAGACCATGCAATTACTGGCCATTCTGTGTATCATCACATTGAAAATCAGCTATTCTGATAGGGCAAATGCTATCACCAAGCATTTTTTTACATAGAAGCCACCTACAAATCTATGAATCTTTGCAGTTGAATCTATGTCACAGCTTCTGGCAGTGTCTTGAACCACTCTAAGCATTTGATGCAAAGAAAGGGAACCAAATATGCTCAGGTAGTGGAAACTGCCCCGTCAAACTTGATTGACTTTGGATTTAACACTACATACATATGCTAAATTCTGCAATCAGCACACAGAGCCTAAAATTTTATTTTTCCTGGTAAAAGAAAAAACATCCAGTAAAGATTCCTTCCAGCACTGATACGAAACAGACACCTCTGGAGAATTCCTTAAAAGTAAAATAATAACGAGTCTTTATATTGGTTATAAACAAATATGTATTTGGTCTTGCTGAGGACTCAAGAAGAGAGGGCTCTAAAGATGAATCTCCCTTTTTGCCCAGCCAAAAGATGTCATGTCTCTGAAAATCACTCTGGAGAGCACACACTGCAATTGCAATAGTAGCAAAGCACTGCAGTATTTTAGTCCTCTTTTCCCTTTCCCTCCCCAGCAAATATGAATAAATGGTTTTATCACTTGCAACCATAAAAGTTAAGTAATAAACCTTACCACAGCCACAAAACCTACTTACATTAAATGCTATAGGCTGATTGGTTAAGAACAAATTGGCAGGTGGCATTTCTTTCCATGAGCATTTATTTTTAGTGAATGTATTCTTTTACTACAGTGCCATTTTGCTACATCATTCTGACTTTTCCTGGTCTATTCTACTACTACAGAGATTTTAATATTCATTCCTTGTTCTGTAATACTGCTGGTAGTAGCACAGAACCCGTGCATAACATTCCTGGTCTGCTTGGTGTTTTCATAAAGGACAAGAAATGCTTTCCTGATAAATTAAAAGTTAAGTTAGCCAAAAAAATTTTAGTTAGTGCTAATTTGAGACTTTTGATTTTATAATATATTAGCACAGAAAAAATTTGCCTAAGTTATATCTAAAGATCCTAACGCAAATATGGGTTTCTGATTTTCACTCAGATTTTTTCATCTCCCTGCTTATTTTTCTCAGACTTCCAATTCAACCAAATTACCATATCTTTATTGAAGTCCTCCTCTTTCAGATTCACTCCCTGCTGAATTTCAACCTCCAGTGGTTCAAGCATTTTTTGTATATCGAAGTCAAATTGCTCCAATTCTTTCAAAGGAATGAAGGGCTAAAATGGAGAAATAAAAAGATTATTTATTTAAAGCACACATTTCATAGTTTTATTAGAAACAGAAATGAAAAGAAATATCTGTGCTACCCCCTATTTCTAAAACGATGGTAGACTTTCCATCATGTTGAAAAATATCAACACCATACTGAAAGTACTCAAAGATACAAATAAAGATATAAATTTATGTAGAATTTCCATATAAATAAACGAATGAATTTTAAGGTGAGAGAAAATAGAAAGGAAAAAAATAAAATATATTCTTACATTTGTGTGTAAGAACAAGTCAAAATCAATAGTATTTTTCTAAAAAAAATGTTTACGCTACTTGGTGAAACCTGGTTTGTTAGAAATTATTCATACAGCAACAAGAAGGCCATTCAGATGAAGAAAACCCTACTATTAATAGTTGAGAAAATTTTAATGTTAATCTGGTTCAGTTTTGAAATCATTCTCTCACATAGAACAGTAGAAGTGTCAGGTGAATGCTAAAAAAAAGGACAGAAAATCTTTGTGCAAAATATTCCCTTAATAGTATTTTGTAACATTTTGGGAAAAAAATCAACAAAAGTTAAGCTTTTGATTCAAAAAGTCTCAACAAAAATTTGGGATGAAAAAGCAAAGTCAACCAAACAAAACAAACTCAATTCCTCCAAAATAAATCAGAGTATAATTAGGATGCTTCAGTTTAGTATTCAGTTTTGAACTCTCCAACAAGTGTTATTTATTAACAACAATGCACTGCCTTTTGTTGATCTGACACGAGTGCCTAGGAATGTATGAGTACATTTATTATGTACAATATATAGTCTATTTATTAATTGCATGGCAAATTTTCAACAGAAATTGCTTCTTCCTTCAAAGCTTTAAACACAAGAAGAAGAAAGAAAATCTCAGTCCTTCTTGCATAAAATTTAAAGTAATTAATGCTTTTCGATGGTCTAGGAACCCTTGGATGTGCACCTGTCTTTCTTGCTAATGACATAAGCACATTACATCCTAACTAGTTATCTTTTACTCTTTCCTCTGGTACAATTAGTTATCGTTATATCAGTTATTAAATTAGTTATTATGTAATGAAGACAGCAACAATAAAAATTAATCGGTTAAAACACGAGAGACAGGACGCCAAATGAAATCTCTTCTCAGATGACCTGGAAGACTCAGAGTAAAAAAAGCCTTAATTGTATCTGGTTGATTATTTTAGCAACAAAGATTTTGCACATTTACAAACATTAATGGAAATATAATAATGTACAATATTTATAGACAATAATACTGTGCTCACAAATTTTCATTAAGAGGCTCAGAATTACACTCATCAGGCACTTCAGCTGTGTTGGAAATAATAGAAAACTACACAGTAATGTCTTCTCAAATGCTCTGAAGCATATTTTCAGAAGTACTTAAATGTCATTAAAAGACAAACCAACTAATAAAATTGGAATATAAAATGTATAGTCTCTGAAAAAGGCTAAAAGCAATAACAAAGAAGAAAGTGGAAAGAAAAATACCAAATGAATTCCAGCAATTGAATGATGTTCAAAGACTACTTGAAAATGCTAAGTCTCATTTCAGTATACTACAAACATTTTGTTAATTCTTGACATTACAATTAATACTACCATTCTCTGACTTAATGGATCATTTCTTATTTACTTCACTGTTGTACTGATTATTGTCAATACTTGAAAAGAAAAAACTGAAGGCAGATGAGAAATTATTGAAAATAGGTTATGAGAGCTTTCAATCCTCTTAAATTTATGTTTTAATCTTTCACAGGATGAATAATTTTACATAAATATGGGTGAAAAAAAACATTTAGGAAGCATATCACCACATAATAATCTTCAGCTCATTAAGCCAAAATCATAAGGAATGTACAATTGCCTACATTATACAGGTTGACAAAATAAAGTACCCAGTAATTTGGTCCTTTATCCCAATTCATATAGCAAGTCAGTAGAATAGTCAATAATTCAGACCAGGTTTTTACCTCTCTATCTGATTCAATACTTATAATAGCAAGTATCCTTTGTGAATCATATTCTACTTGTGCATTTTCCAAGATCCTGGGAAACGTCCCCTAATTTCTAATTCACCATTATAATTTGTGTGCTATAGTAATTCCTCTCATCTTGCTGGGCACTTCTTCTCTAAATCCGAGCGTGTTCCGCCAATTCCAGCCCACCTTGCCTTCAGAAATGGAAGAAAACCAGAGAGAAGGCTGCAGGTGGAAGACATTTGCAGGCTGTACTCTGAAGACACTTCATCTTGAAAAGAATCTTTTGTCCCTTCCTTGAGTGAGCCCAAACATGCAGCGCAAACACTGAACCCCCAGTAAGCCATCTACAGGCAGTCCCATTTTCCCCTAGGACAAGCAATAACTTCACAGGATCCCACCAAAGGCTGCATCAGCCCTGCAAGTTCACAATAACACGGAAGTGCAAAGTAAAACTGAGATGGAAACCCAGACTGCACATAGCAGATGTTCAGAGCGAAAACATCAGATAACACAGTTCTTACAAAGATGTCCTCAGTCTAGCTGTAAGAAGTAGGTAAGAAGCTGGAATGGCTGAAATACTACCAATGGCCATTAGGAAAAAACTGTTACCTTTATTCCAAAGACGTTATTTTGCTTCAGAAATGTCACCTAAATAAATCCATATATTCACAGAGATGTGCTGGTTAGGCAGGATACTGAGTTCTGCACAGATCCCAACTCATGGAAACCGTGTCTCTTGGCCTATGCTTTTTGCAAAGTTTATTTCCTGCTTTGACATGGATCTCTGTGCATTTATTTCCAGTGTTAGTACAGTGACCAGCAATAATAGTTTAGATCAGGATCTGTGCATTCCCATTATCCTCTATACCAGCCTTCACAGTTGTCTCATTTAATCTGCTGAATAGCTCCTCAGAATAGAGGCAGCAAAATACAATGGAGAAAGTAGGTGGCTTATGTCCTTCTTCACTCTAAATCAGAAGGCACAACTTGGCTAAAAATTGCCTAATCCACACAGAATTCAGATTTAGCAGTCATGCTGGTTCTACAGATGAATAACTGAAGTAAAATTGATATAATCTCTACCTATTTCTATATCCAGCATTGCTGAATCTCAGACTCACAGGAAAAGACTAAATGCACTTGAAGAAAAATTAGCTCTCAAAACCAACTCTATATGAAAAAAGGCTACTCATACTTTGCGAAGTTAGAGACTTACTAATTCTCAGATGTTCATTGTTTGTAAGTTAATGACTTAATCATTGCTACATTCACATAAATTCAGTGAATACTTCGAATTGTGAAACAGTGAAAAAAGACCTTAATGCTAAAACCCCAAAATCGTCACACTTAATAAAAATAAAATAAAAAAATTCCTTAGGTGCTACATTGTTTTCCTTTTAAAGCTCAGTTTTTCAAGGAACTGCAGCCCGCCACGTAGTTGCACTTGTGCACCTTCCACAAACACCATATTTTTATGCATTTCCTTATGGAAGCCAAGTCCTCCTACCTTCACACTCTTAATTCTCTGTGACACAGCTGCAAATCGCTGGTTGAGCTCTGAGAGTTTGGGCTCTACCACTTTCCTGCAGTGGTCCCCACGGTTTGCCATCAAGTCTCTGGCCTGGTCACGCACAGAGTCCACCTTGGGGTGAATGTCATTCAGCTCAGCCTTTAAGCGCTACAGTCCGTGAGCAAGAGACAGGGCTTGAAGTTAGTAATAAATGCAAAGAGAGAGAAAGAGAGAGAGAGAGAGAGAAAGTGTGCAAAGGAATAGGGAGCAAAACCACAAAGCAAATTCAGATAATTATGCGTGAGTGTGCAAATCCAGTAGAAATACCTTAGGTAACATTCCCACTCGTACCCCTCAAATTTAAGGCAGGAATGTATCTACATGTCTGTTTCAGCATCTCCTGGCTGAAATTAATGGGGATCATTATTTCTAGACAGAATCATATCTGCAATAATATTGCAGCACATTTCAGGATGCATTAAATTATTCTATGTTCCTAAAGCTAGGAAGAACTCCTAATTCATGTATTATTGAACTGGATGTGCAATTGTTGCTTTCAATACTGCTCAGGGCCATATTTCAGGCAAGTAAAAATGACCAGATTAGAAAAAAAAAAAAAAAAAAGTCCTAATTTTTCTATAAATCTGTCAGAAATTAAAAAAAGAAAAAAAAAAGAAAAAAAAAGAAAAAAATATCCTCTGCAATATTAATCTTAATAGTAAAACCCAGTACAGGCAGAGGCCAAAAATAGATAGCAAGGCATCTGGGAATCAGAAATACAGTTGGGCATTAAGAATTACATTTTACTGTCTGCATGAACTACCTTTGTGCAATGCAAACATAAATATAGGTATTGACAATTTTACTTTGTATGTGATGGTGGCAAAATTGTTCATTCATCTACAAAAGCCAGTCTCATAATCCTGCTGAGATCAATGAGGGATTGATTTATGCCCTAGAATTTGTAAAAGTTTGCTGCAGTAAATGGCATCATTATGTCAGTGTCAGCAATACAATCCTGATTTTGATTTGCAAACTCAACTCAGATATTATGTAATGACCATGGAGTTCATTACAAAGTAAAATTTCACATTGACTTCAGAATAAAAAGAAAAGTCCCTTTAGATAACACTTTGATGTTGTTCTTAAAGCAGGTATTTCAAATGAGGTATTTTAACATACACATCCATATTACAAGCTAATTTTTCATCACTTGGTCAAATGATGCAATTGGCCAACTAAAACCCCAAGCTCAACACACTAACCCCCAGCTGGTTCAACTTATAATATTCTTGTTTGTGTTGCTGATCTAGCCTCAATGTAAGCAATGTTTGTAGAATTAAGACAATAATATGACAGAAATATCATACATATTGGAAAAGTATCACAGAAAAACAGAAATACAATTAAAAATAAAGGGGACAGAAAAGGAAAATATTTTGTTCAAACAAAAAAAATGCCCTGAGTTAAAGGAGTATTTTCCAGCAGACATATATTTAATAAGCTGCTGTTTTACTCACCAGGAAGTTCCCAAGAATTATAATAACAATCTGGTTTTATTTCTGCAGGGATTTAATTTTGGTATTACAGAGCAAATTTATTAAGTAATCTACAAGTTGCCAGAGGGTAGCTTTAGCACAGAAAAAAGAATTTTAATCCATTTGTGATACCTTTTGAAATATGCTAGTTTTGACACAGTCCTTTTTAGAATAAAATTAATGCTTTCCAGTAAATCACATTTTTTTACCTTAAGAATTTCCTCTTTTTGCTGGGGTTTTTGTTTGTCAGATTCATCCAACAGTATTTCAGCACGATACATCCAAGTAGTGACATTAGCTACATTCTGATCAAAAGCCTCGATGTGCTTTTGATATTCCTGTATGTGGAAAAGGTAAATACTGCATACAAAAAATGTAATCAGAACCAAAACAACATCTGTAGTTGTGCCAAGTGTGGCAAACATGCACACATTATGACATTACAAAAACTTGTTTGTTTTACACAGTAACTTCTTGTTTTGTGAGGGATAGAATCTGCTGTTTGTTTCCTTCACTTTGCATGTTAGGTTTCTTGAAAAAGACGTTCTAGGAGAGAGAGAGAGAGAGGCTTCCAAAGTGACAGGCAGCAGGATGACAAAGTCACAGCAAGACGCAGGTGCCGGCAGCTCAGCGAGGTGCTGAGAGGAACAGGAAGCTGTCAGCCAGACCTACAGGAGCTGCAAAGGAGCGTTTCCCAAGAACAAAGCACAGAACTCATTTTGGAAATTCAGTAAATTGACTGAAACTCAGATGGCCACAAGGATGCACTGGCAAAATCACAATCAAGACTGGGAGCTTTGTATCTAAACCTCCCATGGACATTTCATCTAACTTCTCTGCTTTGTGACTTTTTCTTTTTAAAAGCCATTCTAGTTGATATTCTGATAAATCTTAATTTCTCTGCTTCATTTAAAACTTTGTCTTTTTTGGTGAGCTCATTAGAATGTGGCCTATGCGTATCCCACACAACACATATGTAGACCAGATACCCAAAATATTACTAGTTCTTTTGGCACCCAAATGTACCTACCTCTATTTTACACTGTTATAAAATTGGTAAAAAACCCTCAATTACCTCTCTTAGACCTTTTTATCATGTGTTTAACCAAATATTAACCACAGAATCCAAAGCAGGGAAAGAGAGGATGTACAGGATACCTGTATTCCTGTATCAACCTGTAAACTCCATGATATGCTTCTTACAATCAATTCCACATTAAATCTGTGCACCTACATGATTCTGAACGAAATGCTTAAGTTTTCCAGATACTTCACTCAGCTGAGGAAGCCCTGTAGTGGATGCTGTATATTTACTGCCAAAGCATTTGTAAAGCAGCCGTACAGACTCTAGTGGAGCTCCAACACATCAAGCCCTGAAAAGTCATGACTAAGGCCAACACACCCTTAAAAATCACTTCTGTTACTCCAGGGTGAAACTGCATTCCCATTCTGTCAGGAACGGAATCAGCATGTAAGATTTCCCAAAGCATTCTGACAGCCCAATTGTTAAGGCCTCTCTGTAGCTAAAGGTTCAAGCTGTCACCTCTCCAAGACAGAATGAATAAATTTCTGTGACTATCTGTAGCTTGAGGCAGCTGGGGATGAGGCTCCTGAATCTATTTGAAATTAGGGGTTTTACTGTCTACTACACTTAACCCAGTCCCCTTAAGGAATTATCCCCACTTAAACATGCCCTATAAAATGATGCAAAGGAGGATCGTGAAGTTCTTAAAGACCGAATCATAGTCCTTCAGCACATCATGTGAGCACTCTGAGAAGAGCTTATGATTTAGCTACCTCTAAAATGAATCAAACTCACACACACTAGAACTACCCTGTGGGCCAAACCAACTTGCAAGTGGAAACTTATTTCCCAATTGTACTGTTCCAAAAAGAAATGTTAATGCAGCCAAAAGTAGCTGATGTTGTTGGTATCAATACTAAGATTTCCTCAACTTTCTTGACTATTCGTTTCACTTGACTACTGAAGTAATCTCTGTCCTTTAAACTGCATTTGATTTATTAGGGAAAAATCCCCAAACCAAAAACAATGCAAGAACTGTTGAGACAGACAGGATTGCAAACTGCTAGCAATAAAAATTCCACTCAGTAATCAATGAGATTTTCAAAACATACACGATGTGCTAAGCAGCAGTCAATCAGATTGCCTGTGTACCTGTGTATTCAATAGGCACAGTCCAAGGCACCAGAAAAAGCACATCTACCAGGCTGGGCATGTACAGCTGGAAACCAACATTTCCTCTGTGTGAAGAAATGCATTTTCCTTACCAGTAAGAGATTGAACCATTCCTCAGCGCGTGAAGTTACCGCTTTCCAGTTACTGTTCAGCAGGCTGAGCTTATCATCCACAAGACTTTCCTTTCCTTTCATCACTGTCTTCAAATTCTCTCCTAAATCACTGATGCTCTTAAGCTGGACCTGGCGTTTCTCAATCTCCTTCCGTGTTGCCTACATGAGCAAAACAAGAAATAAAATTTCTGGGAATTAAAAATTACCCACACTAAGAACATGAAATGTTTAATCAGGCAGCAAGTTTATACTTGAACACACAGACTTGCTTCCTATAGGAAGGGAAGGCATTCTGTGAAGAGCAGCAAATACAAAGCAAATTGCTTCCCTGGAGCTCTGATAAAATTGTATATATTCTTCATCTTCTCGCAATAGCTTAATTTTAAAAAAAGTGCAAATTATCTTTCAGTGTTCAAAGTATAGTTTCAATATTTAATTATTAAAAACGAATCAACATTTTATATTATTTATATAGAGATGTTTATATTTACTTTTCATATAATAAAATTAGCTAGTTATCAAATAGCACATAAAGCTTACATAATAAATGGGACAATAATACATCATCATGATGACACCTTAAGAAAGAAAACTTCATCAAAAATAGTCTAGTGAATATTTTATTAATACTTTTCAATGCAATCTTTTTTCGGAAGATATCACATTTTTTCATTCTGTTAAACTTGTTTCCTAATTGTAGAAATGCACATTTTCATTATTTTCATTTGGGATTTCATTCTGCAAACCAAAATACTAAAAATAAGCTATAGCCCATAGTATTTCTAAGCTTGAATGACCACAACACATATGCAGTGCTATAAAGTCAGATTTCCAGCACCTCTTCCCACTGTTATCTTACCTTATAGATCTGATACGTAAGGTTACATAATTTACTTATTATTCATGACTTAATATTCACTGCAACAGACAAGATGTCTAACAAAAGGAACAAATCCCAACACATTTGGACAGCATGTAAAAAAAGCAGGTGTTTAAACACTAAACAGTGAGATGACACAGTGCAAAGTGCAGCAGTCTTACTGAATACTCAAGGAGAGGCACAAACTCCTGACACCTAATTTCACATATAACCAGTTTTATGAGAGAAATTTATCTGAGATCCTTGGCAGCTGATAGCAATGATCCAGGCATATAAATCTGCTTATAAAATAAAACTGCAAGCAGAAACGAAGTGTTCCAAGATGAACACAAACAGAACTTAGTAGAGAAGGAAGAAGCGCTGGTCTTCAGAGACATGGATGATGTCTCACAGACACCTAAATACAGTAAAATAAAAAAAGCTCTTCAAACAAATGGCAAAAGCAATACTTCCATCTCAGGATGAATGGTGTTATGCAGTAGAACTCCACCTTTATGACCTCCCCACTATCATATCTCTCGTGGTCACAGATCAGTGTAATTCTGTTGAGAGTGAATTGACAGTGAAAGTAGAATGTTCATTTTTCAATAAAGACAGTATAATTTTTTTTTTTTTGGTAAAATAGAACCTTAATAGTAGCTTCAACTTATTCAATGTGTCATGTTTAAAGCAGCAGCTCACTTCCCATGCTTAACAGAATTCAGGATCTCATTTAGCAATGTTATTTCACAGAAAAACTCTCACACTTGTATTTCATGTAAGTATGAGAAATTTTCCCCATTGTATCAATTTTCTAAAATACACAGGATATGTAATAGAACCAAGGCATGATTGATGCAAATTATTAGCAATATACTATATAATTAGAGAATTTGAAAAGGAGAGTTTAAAGTTTCAGCAGGTCCTTGTCAGATCAAAGGAAAAACATACCCTCTTCTAATACTGCTTTATTTGTTTCACAGCAGGTGCAAAGTGTCATCATGAAAAAAGAATAACACAAAGGATATAATTTACCCTCAACTGAAGATGG
The DNA here is from genome assembly GCF_015832195.1 of Motacilla alba alba. Taxonomy (NCBI): domain Eukaryota; kingdom Metazoa; phylum Chordata; class Aves; order Passeriformes; family Motacillidae; genus Motacilla; species Motacilla alba. The sequence goes on from NC_052016.1 coordinate 114,400,939, forward strand.
AAAATTTTGATCAGCTTTCTTTCATTTTCTAAACTATCTTCTTTCATTTGGAAAAGACTCTCTGAAATATATTTACCATGGGTTGTGGTTTCTTTTGTATTTTACATTTATGAAAATGCCAACCAATCTTGGGCTATATAAATAAATATTAATCCCAACTAGTAAACAGATGGACCAACAATTAAATATCATTAAAAAAACAAAACCTGCTACCCAAAAACCAGATGTGTAATTTCCTAAGTGTAAGAAACACATCATTTCCTTTCAAAGTAAAGAATTACTGTAAACTACAGACTAGATGCTCCTCTGGGCAATATGGATTTTAACTCCCTCGTGTAATTGAAGTACGGGACATGAACCAAGTAAATCACACTTCCCCTGATTGTCTCAAAAAAACCCCATTATGGCCCTCAACACAACATTGAAGGGACAGAAGCATCTTCCTCAATACTTTAAATCTCCATTATTACAAGTCCTGAAAACAACTGAAAAACTAGCAGGGTCTGTAAAGCCAGTGGGATTCCACCCTGCATTACCAGCTATGACTTCCTCTGTAGGTTACAAAGTGCACCAGGTAAACTAACTTGCTTCACAACTTCAATAGGAATTTTTGTTTTGTTTTGTTTTTTATTTGACATCTCTGCATTACAGTCCTAAGACTTTCCAATTTATCTTTCCAGTATTACTAGGAAGTGATGGTCCACACGTACTCTGCTCACTGCAATATCACAGACAGCACTGTTAAATTTTCTGTAAGTAAAAAAATCAGTACTACTAATAATTCAACATTACATAAAACAAAGAAGTATGTGTCATGACACCAGGACTAACTAAGATTATTTTAGTATAACTCAGGAAGTGGCTTTTAAATTCTCCTAAATTTTAAAGAGCAAGTTCCCCACAGCCTTGCTGGATTTAAGCTCATTTCTGGTTGCTGTAACATAAAATTACACTCCAGTTGTGCAGTTTGAAAATAAATAAGAAAGTTGTAGAATTTAAACTACAGAATTAATAGAATTAGCTGTGCAAGTTAAAAATTCCATTTAAAACACCTAGAACCTTAAAAAAACTCCAAACCCCCAAGCCTCAAACACCACCACCACAATGTGTACAAGATGAAACATCAACAAATAAAGTGGTGAAACTGTTCCCAGAAGGACTAGGCAATTTATACATTTTGATTTTGTGCGCTTATCAGGGTGAAACTATGTAACATAAATAAAATACAGAAATGTAGGAGTTGTGAAGAAGCTATTTTCCTGATATAATCATGACATCTTGGGGAAACAAAAACATGTAAACAAAAGATTGAACTGAACATCCTAACACCAAGCATTCACTTAGAGCTGCAAAAATTTATCAGCAATGTTGAACAACTCCAAAACAGATTATATTCATCCTGCTGTCTATCATTGTAATGAAGTTATTACCTTAGAGTTTTTCCCCCTTAAGACTAGTATATTTATTTATAAAACAAAATCCTATCCAAGTGTGTATTACCTGCTGGAAGAGAAAGGTTCCATAAATGCTTCCAGGAAAGATACCTCCATTAAAATATGTATACAAATTGTACAGATTATATTAAGGAGATATATATATATATATATATATATATAAAACACTTCTCTACATATGCCACTATTTAGGATCACATCTACGAGCAGATACAAAGTTAAGATCATGTGAATCTCTCCCAAATCAAATTTATATTATTCAGTTAGACCAAATTTGGAAATGCCTCTTTTGAAGAAGCTCCTGTGCTTCCACTTTTCTGAAGTACCAGTTATGGCTATTTGGTATAAAATATGACAGTGGAAGTTATCTGATCTAAACAATTAACTTGTGCTTCAGTGACTGAAATGTTCTCTTTGCTTTTTAAGGAACTGTTACTGTTTTCTCACTCACGGTCATAAGAAAAATGTTGGTAGCCTGCTTTAATCAAAGCTGGGGGATTAGACCACCATGGAACTCCCAGGACTCGAACATTCCCAAGAGAAATGGCATCCAGGTTCCTGGTATCCAGGAAATGAAAGCAGTCAGACAGACCCTGGTGCAGCTCTGCGTGCAGAGCATGTCTCAGGTGATTAGTTTCTAATCCCCTTCCCAGAAACATCAGAATGGGGAGAGCGAGAATCTGAGCTTCCCTTGTGCCAGTTTCATTCGTCAGAGCCTCAGAAAAGGAGCTGCAGTACCAAAGAAAAGTTCTGCTTAAAAAAAAAACCCAACTTTGCATAGGTTGAAATCGTTGCTGAAGGGAAATCATGCTGCAACATGTGAAGTTATAGGGATGAGCTTTGCTAAGGATTTATAAGTGTTTATAGCTGCACACAGTAGGTAATATTTTACCTACTTTACATATGGATCCATAGAATGACAGGATGAATCACGTTAGAACAAATAATTGCAGTTCCCTGTGCAGATATTTACATTTTGAGTGGTGTTCACAGTCCTGTCTCTGATCCCACTGTGCTGTGACATACTCTTTATCTCTCAGTTTACTGAAAAAATACTTACAGGAGTTTTTCCAAAGAGTTATGACTGTTTTCTTTTGTTGTTTTTTTTTTTCTTATTTGATGGTTTTGGTTTATTGTGATTTTATTTTTGTACATCCCTCCCATCACCAAATACCAATTAGGAATTATTATGTTTGAAAACAGAAGTTGCATAGAAATGGGTTTCTTGGTGTTATGGTTTTTTTGGTTTGGTTTGGTTTTTGAAATTATTATTTCAATATTTTGTTGGTTTGGTTTGTTCTTCTGAAGATGTGGTAAAAATGGCTTCTGTGCTATATTTTTAATGATAAAAGTACTATGTACCAAGTTGAACTAATTATGTTTTTTTTTTTTTTTTCAAACAAACCAGAATTGTAAGAAAATGCAGAGGGTAGTACATTTAGTCATGATGGTCATTGACATATGTAGATTAAAAAACACAACAACAATGAATGAGTGAAGAAAAGTTCTGTGTGCCTTTACACCTGTGATGTGTGGATTGCTTGAAAATTCTCTGCAATTAGAATCTTTCTAAAAGAAATTTGGTGGCTCAGCTCTCACAGGTGGGATTGCAGAATTAATCCGAAGCTGACATTATGGTCTTCTCAGTGGTTGATTATACATACTTATTTGTTTATTTACAGCACATCTTTTATTTCTTATTGCATTTTGGCCAGTGACTATGAATCAGTTGACACAATTTACAATTTGTCTTCTTCTATGGGTATTACTGACAGGAAATATGCTGCTAAATGTAATTCTAAGTACTTAAAGTCAACTTTATACTCACTGGTATTACACACTGTGTTAAAAAATCAGATTAAAGCATTGGCAGAGTCATACTGCTGATAGTAGGGAGTGATACAGAATTTTCCTGGTAATACCATCTGCCATTTCCTTTTTAAGAACATGGTTTTCTGGCAGTCTAATTCTTATCAGTCCAGTTCCTGATTAAAAGACAAATAAACCCTGCAGTTGTTAATGTCTTCAGTGATAAATACGTTCACTAAATCAGAATTCTAATTATAAATGAATTTCTCATATACGATGCTTAATGACTATCTTTCTACCCGCATGTCATTTTTCTTATCTATTATAAACAGAGCTGAATTCAAATGGAAAGATTTAACTTGTCTCTGCTGAGCAGAAAGGCAGGATTTACAGTCTTCAGTATATTGCCCATCTCATTTCACATAACTCAGCCAAGTTTTTGTTCCTCTCCTCGAAGAATTCTACACAGGAACAAATACCACATTTCCCTTGATGTCCAGATTAATGGTATCTTTCATTAGCTTATTTTCCTATTCAAGGTGGACATTCCTTTTTACTTCAAGGTGTTTATACCTTGAAGACAACATTCAGATGTATGATTTCTTTTATTGTCAACTCTATAATTATCTTTGTAACCCTCTGAGTTATTTTCACTTTTAAGAAGACTAGGGTGCTGAAAATGAGTTAGAAATTAGTGCACTAACAAATATAACTGCTTCCTTGTCCTGTAAAGAAAAAAGATTATTAGCTCTCTGCTTAGATATATCGACAGCAGCACACATCCAATTTTCAGTTCATTTGCACTATTGAATTCTCCTCTCTCCGTCTCCTTTTTCCATCTTTGTTTTTCTGCAGACTTTTGTCACAATGGGAATCTGCTGGGCTTAATTCATCTCCCAGTGCATTTCATTAGATTGGTTACTGTCTTTGGCAGCCTCCTTACCCAGGAAGTCCAAAGCCCAAAGCTGTGACATTAATCAGATACTGTGAGGCTCTGGTTCTGGGGACTAAATTATTGATGCACAATTTTGTGTGATGCCTCAATGGCATCCACATAGGAGTAGCAGCATCGTACTTATTTATGAAGTCCCCACAAGAATTTTAAAGTGTCCAGGATAAAATGCAGCACTGTCTCCTTGTGGGAACAGATTCTTTAGGAAAATGCATAATCCACATAATTTCTGTAAATATTTACATTTGTAAGTCCAGGATTTGCCACATATACTACCTGTTGGATTGTTCTACATTAGAAGTCTGCTTACATATATATGAATATTTGTTTATATTTCCTAAAAGGCCACATTAAAATGGAATTTTGAAAGCCACTCATACGTATTTTGCCAAGAGGCAGCTGCTCTCAGCCAGAGTTGTTTGTTCTTATTTTAGTGATGAACTGACTGAAGGGGAAGAGCTGAGGTACTACATGAGTTTAGATTGTAGTGAAGGCTTTGGGGAGTATTTGAAGCAAAAATATCCTTTTTTACCAGTTTTTCCTTCAAAACTTTATGTATCAGTTCCCTGTGAGAATTCACAATACTCAACACCACTCTTTAAGATGAGAAGGTGGAATGATTCCTGTCTGATACATTTTTTTCATGTTAATAGTTCTCATTTTAATTAGCTCTTGTTACCTTTTTTGATTGCCTTCAGATAAAGACCACATTGTACTTGTTGGAGCCAGCTTAAGACATAACAAAGGCTTCCCGCTGTGCAGGTGCACTAATCATCAGGTTTTAGGTCCTAATTATGCAACTTCTGAATCATTAATGTTTGTATCTAACAAAAAAGTGATATTAAAGACAAATCTTTCTCTTAAAACCCCTGAGAAACTATACACATCTGGATGGACAGGAACATGAAATGCATGTTTCTGTTTCAGTAGAACTGTACTGTGTAGCCACCACTGAAGATTATTTTTATTTTACTGGGAGAATGGCCTAACCATCTAGCAGGTTGGGAATGTTAAAACATGAAGATTTTTTAATTTGTCTCTTAAAGATATGACATTTATCCTTTGTTATGGGTGTTAGAGAGTCACTGGAAAGCTGCACAGCAGAAAAGAAATTAGGGGGCGTTGGTTGACAGGTATGAACATGAGCCAGGTGTGCCCAGGGGACCAGGGAGGCCAACAACACCTGGCCTGGGCCAGCAATAGTGTGGCAGCAGGACCAGGGCAGGGATTGTCCCCTGTACTGAGCACTGGTGAGGCCACAGCTCCAATCCTGTGTCCAGTTTTGGGCCTCTCACTACAGGAAAGGCATTGAGGGGCTGGAGTGAGTCCAGAGAAGGGCAGCAGAGCTGGGGAAGGGTCTGGAGAATCAGCCATGTAGGATCAGCTGAGGGAGCTGTCGTGTTCAAACAGGGAATTTAAGCATTGGAATAGGATGTCCAGGGAAGTGGCAGTCACCACCCCTGGAAGGGTTGAAGAAACAACTGGACATGGCCCTTAGTGCTGTGGTTAATTGCCATGGTGGAGTTCGGCCCAAGATGGAACTCTAGGATCTTGGTTTTTTCCAGCCATCATGATTCTATGACTCTAAGATCACTATATCAGCCCAAAGAAATGAGAGGAACTGCACAAAATTTACTACAGGAAAAACATCAAATGAAAATGCGAAAACATCAGGCAACAATAGGAGAGAGCAATGGGGGTTGCAGGGATTTAGGTTTTGGTTTGAAAGTGAAAACTGCAGCAGTCAAAGCAGTAATTGTAAGTTAGTAAGAGAAAAAGTTGATATTTTTGGATATCACTTTTAAAATAGTGTTCTTCTTACAGAGTGATGACCAAGAAAAAGGAACTCTAAACCTAACAAAAGATGTGTAGACTGTGGGTTTCTAAATTGTTATTGTTGTTATTCCAGTACTGTTATTAGTTTGCAAATCATCATTGCATTTTAAGGCTAAAGACACTTTATCGAGCTCAGAAACTTAAAAGGATTAGTTAAAAACAACAACAACAACAACAACAACAAAAAAAAACAATCCAAAAACCAAATTTTACTCAAGTGCCTTGAATCTTCACTGCCATTAAAAATCAGGAAGATTGCATGTGTATAATTAATTATTATTTCTATAATGCATAGTGAAACTAGTAAAATGTTGAGAGGATTTCTCTCATCAAACAAAGCAGAAGTGGTTTGGGGTTTGTTGTTTTTTTTTCACACACCTCCAATACTATTTAAGAGGATTTTTTTTTTTGGTTTTGAAATTATATGGACAGACTTGTTCAAAATGCTGCTGGCTGCACACCATTATTTGAAATTTTGAAGCTTTGGATAATGTTGACCATAGTGTGCTCTAAAATGCAGATTTTGGCATGTATGAATAATGATTACTTGTTTTTTTATGACCTCAGCTAGATTGGATTTCTATTACATGTGCAAAAAAATTAAGTAGATTAGCTACTGTTGAGTAATAACATGCTAATTTTTAGCATCACACAAAAATACTCCGTTTTACACAGATATCTTGCATTCCTCAGTTTCTGTAAGATGTTTATTTAAACTGCGATTTTGAGGAAAGTTTTGATTTAGGCTTTGAGTTTTAACCTGAAATGTGAGATCAGGGTGAAGTCTCATGGAAGTAGGAAACCCCCAGAATGCAATGGAATGATCTACAAATCTAAGAGGAAGAAAACAAATATCCTGGCTGCTATCTGAACACGCAGAATATATAGTGATCTGGCATCTGTAATCTTTAATCTACTATTTAATACCTTTCTAACCATGAGCAGAATGGTGTAAGATTTCTGTACTTACGTGGATACTGGGTGGTTGATTTATAGTACTCTAAAAAATTAAGTTCTAAGTTTAAATTCATCTCAGTGAAGATTAATGCAATGTGAAGGTGAATTGTGCTATTGATCTCTGACGAGACAAGAAGGTTTAAACTCTTCTGAGCGTTAACGCTAAGGTGAGATAATGCCAAAACGTTCACGAAGTCCTACTAACTAAACTGCCAGAATTTTTAATGATTTTTTTTTCTTTGTCACAAAAGAAATCTACCTTTCTGCAATATTCACATGTGGGTGCTACATTGTTACCTTGCCCCAGGCAATTTCAGCATCCAAATTGCTCGGCATCCCCTGCACAGCCGATCTCTTTGTCAGTTCCGCGTCTGTCGCTGCGAGCCACTCTGTCAGAGCATTGATCTCTTTCCGCAGTTTCCGGGACAATTTCAAGCACTTCTCCAACTCTTGCTTTTTTTCTGTCACCTGCAGAAAAGAATAATTGTGCTTATTAACCCTTCAGTGTAACAGGTCTGATGGCTTTCATATAATATTTTCCGTAGGCCGCTTTTCTATAAAATCTAGACTTGGGATTCCACAGGTGAAGTTGCACTTTTAGTACAGATACATCTTGATTCGTTCTCTCAGTATGAGTAATTCTGCTGCTAGAATGCAAACGCCTACAAGAAAATTATGTGCATAAAGATGCATTGAGTTTGAACCACTAACAGAGCTCCAAAAACCTCCTCATCTGTTTTGAAGTTGTGCATAGCAAATTAATTTAGACCAGCTGAACTAACAGGTTTTCCTAGAGACACAAAATAGATGTCAAAACCCTTCAGAGGCCATATATTAATACAGGTGACCATATAGGAACTGGGATTCCTCAAGGGTTTTTTGTATGTAGCTAAGCCACATGGAAGAAAAGAAATACCAGTCAAAGAAAGCCTCAAATCTTGAAACACAATGTCACTGAATAGCGTCGAACTAAAGAGGCATATTGAACTTTAAGGTTTTAATTTTCTGAATATTTTGGATGTAAAAAGTTAGGGATGACCTCTGGTTTAAAGTTCTTTTAAGCTTGGTGCATGGTACCTGAAGGAAGGCTGAGTATTTATATTGCCTTGACTGTCTCACACAGCCTTTTGAAAGAGCAGGGCAAATACAGCATTTCTTGCAAGCCCTGAGATTCTTCAGGGAGAGGAAGAAAAAGTTTTACTTAATTAATAGAGAAAACAGAAGAGTAAATTAAGAGATCTTAGATGGGAAACTACACTACAACAGACAACAGGCAACTAGTAGCAGAAAATAAAAATTAATAAATAATGCTGTGATGAAGTTTAAAAAAACTCAATAGGAGAAGAGGATTAAAAGTGTCCCATAGATCACTGATATTCAAAAGAAATTCCTAATTTACTTGAATGTCAAATAGTAATCACATTAAGATTGTAGCCACTGATTTGTATTTAAGTATTTTTAAATAGAAAAAAATCATTCTACAGTGGTAGAAAACTGCACCTACTGAAACTACTTTCTACTTGGCCATTAAGAACAAGTAGTGGCACAATGATCAAATGGATTCGTAGATTGACTGCCAAGGAGAATTTGAGGTTTTAAAATGTAACAGGATGTTACAAGGTTAGGTACATGGCTTTTGCTATCCCTGAGTAGGAGATGAGATTTGCCTAGGCAATCAGCTATAAAGTGTTCCTGATAATTTATTATCACTCTGTAAAGCCTTACTACTGAAATCTCATAACATTTTTCACTGAATATGCTTTACGTGCTTTCTTGCATGCCAAATTTATTAAATGAGACCACCGAACTTACAGTCAGGCCAAGAGGTAAATCCCTGGGAAGGACCATAAAACTCAGCTTTTTAGAGCTCTACTCACACATGGAGCCAGGTTTTCCACCTCTTCTTCTGAAGAGTATAATAGCAATTGTAAATAACATTACTTAGCAGCAATACAATGCAAAGTGCACTACCCTGAGCTTGATTGCCTGTTTAAGGATTTTAAACACCTGGTATATTAGAAAATGAAGTTACTGATACTTGTCAAAGCAGAGAGAGAGTATTTGTGTTCCTACATACACCTCTAACATGTGTTTAGTATATAAATAACACAATATCTCCATAGACTTTGCATACACCCAGAGGTTACTGATTAATCAGTTTGTTAGTACTTTAAATGTAAAGATGTATTTTCTACAGAAAAATAGGAAACAGTGCCCTCTAATGGCCTTCTGGGCCAGAAAATGTACTCGTGAGTTTATTTATGAGGGGGCCTCTTGAAAAAAAATCACACGAGTGAATCTGTGCTTGAAGATGTGTTTTTCCCTCAGACCGTAAATTTCAGTCCTGAGACTTACTATTAGCTACTATTAGTCATCACTATTGTTAGTTTTCTCTTAAAAAGTCCTTCTCTCAATGCAATCAATTAGTGCTGATAATGGCTATTCAATTCCTTTATTTCTACATATCTGGGCTTCTGTGATTTTTTCTTAAACTGTTAATTACCATGCCGAGTAAAATTAAATGTGAGAAATTCCACCTAGGGCAGCAGAGCTAAGCCCAGCACTGCAAATTTTTGAGACACATCAATTTGCAATATGGCTCACTTCGAGTCGCTAATGGCTCCCTAATGGCACATTTTTATACCTTCATTAGATAAGAGAGGTTTCCTACAATAAAAGCACCTGTTTGCTATTAAGTTAAACATAATGTAGGAATAAATGCCACAGCTATTTCTAAAATAATGGAGAGCTCAAACAGATTATCCAATCCCAAATGACAGCTATCCACACCTACTGAAGCAGACTCCACCTACTGAAGCAGAGTTTTCCTGACACTCAAAAGATTGATGTCTCTTAATACTTTTACTTTCTAGAAACAGAGAACTGTTTAAATTCAGATTACCTAACGAGTATTAGCTCTGTCAACAGTAACATAACTCTTATTGTTTTATCATACTGTAGTCACCAGGGTTTGAGTCTCATTATCTGTTTAAACCACATACTGGCTCTCAGTATTACCATGAGCTCATTTCCCTAGCTATTAATAATTTATGATTTGAATAATTTATAATTTTAAAATTAAGAATTTGCTTCCTGACCTGTTTTGTGTTTTTCAAGTGCATAAATTTTAGAAATAAACAGGTATTATCTGCCTTTCCCAATTTTAATTCATCCAGTCACAGCACCAAATCCACTCTCATCTTACAGTTTTCAGAAGTTCTTTGAATACTTCTGAGGAGGGCAAGAGAAACAAAACAGAGTAATGAAGGATATGTGTTAACTGAATTATTTAAATGAAGTCTTCTTTAGGACAATTCCACAATGTCTCTTCTGACTCTAGTTATTATTGGCTAGGAGCCTGCCCTTCCTATTCTGTTTAGTTTTTGCACAAGTGCCTCTCGAGGAAAGCTCCAGTGGCAAGAGCTTTTTTGTTCAACAGATTTTTTTAACAGCAAGAAACGGAAATTATATACTTTAAAATCTATACGGTCAGAGGCAGTAGTAATTTAAAAGGTAGGTTTTTCTCTTTTATGAAGCAGCCCTATAAGTAAAACTTGATCTAAGTAATTTCCTAATCTGAAGTGACTCTTTGAGGCATCAGAATGAAACAACATCCCTTATCTGAACTCTAAAAACCAATGAACTAACCAGAAAAAAAAAATATTGAGAAACTAAAATTTTGAATTGCAGTAAAGGAAATTTTTATTTTTCTAGGTGGTTGATTTTTTTTCAGAGCAACTGGATAACCATGGTGGTGATGGCCTTTGCCTCCACTCCTTCTCTCCCACTGGAAGAACCTTGAAAGGAACCAGTAAAAGATCCCATTCACTTACCACACCAAGGTTACTTTTCACTCTGCCAGTACAGGGTTTTATATTGAAAACACAGAACTTACCTTTGCACCCAATTCATTATATTGCAGCTTCAAAGCTGTAAGCCTTTCATCCAGTTCCTTTGGGTTCTCAGTCTGCTGCTTCTGAACAATCTGCCTCCCAGTTTTTATCACTGTTTCCACTTCAGACTTCACCTCACTCAGGTTTTTATACAATTTCTAATCAAATAGAAATATAAAAGTGAAACACCACCATTAAAACATGAAAACTAGAAAAGAGCAGTGGAAGTATTCAGAATCCAAATGAACAAACTCAGAACACTCCATCTTTACCAACAGTGACACCAATGGCATGTCACTAAAACCTAATTAACTAAACTAATAACTAAACTAATTTCAATGTTAGAAATGCTATACATGAGAAAGTACACATCATTATTGATTGTTTTGGGCTGTGACAGATGTTGTTTTCAAACTTAGATAATGCAGTATTTAAAACAACAACAGGCATCTTCTGTCAACTCATACAGAACACAGAACATATTTGAACTACAAATACCCACTAGTTTTTTAAATCTGTCATTTTTTCATACTGCTAAATCTAGAGACTGGAAGAATAGAGGATTACCCCTACATTTAGTAAGTGTCATACTCTAAAAATGTTTAGTTAATAAAAGTAACAAAATGAGGTGGACCTACAATTACTACTTTATTTACTTAGAAGAACATGCATACAGTCTAACTCCTTTCTAGGAGCTAAATGTGATATAAATTCTTCATTCCTGAAAACCAGCCAACAGATTAGGAAGCTGCTGTATGATGCACATAAATTGTCTAAATTCTGAATACATACTACAACTGGATTTTGAAAAACAGGAAAATGATGAGAATCCTTGTAGTTGAAGATGCTCTAAAATCACTAAAGGTTTTCCACAAAATACATCAGGGCTGCAAAAGCCAGCTGCTGAGTGAAGACATATTAATTCTGCACAGAGCTTCTAAGTGCCACATCATTCTAATAAGAATGTCATTCTCACAAGAATATGAATTTAAGAGCAATTTCATTTAAGCAAAATGAAAGATGCAAAGCAATAACATTGACTTGTCCCATGCTCATTTTTTTTTTTAATTTAAATTCTTTCTACATTTATATCTGAGAGAGGTTGGGAGGGGGAAACCTTCAGGCATGCCATTGTCCCAGGAAAAAAAGCATGAAAAACCCCAACAAACAAACCAAATAAAGATGAATCAAAAAAAAAAAAAAAAGTAATAAGAGAAATAAAAGAATAAAAAAGAAAAAGATAAACCAGCTACTTTTGTTGTTGCAATCTTCTTTTCATGATCATCAAGAACAAGGTGTTTAGCTTTATTTATTTAAGGGAGCAGGATCATAGTGATATGAAAGAGATATGTACAGATTTTCCTCATAATATTTAGGACATTTTCAGGTCATCTTTTGCTCTTGACCTGAAAGAAAGCCATAGCATGCCATCTCATGGTAGTTCTAATTCAAGGTTTTCCATTATGCTTTGTGTTTCCTGGCTAGAATAGACCTGTGCTCTGTAACACCTCTTTTGGCTATGTCACAGAGTTCCATGGCTGTAGAATGTTGCAGAAAATAGAGCCAATATAGGGAGATAAATTCAATTGCAGGACAGGAATTGGGAATTAGAAAGGGATCCTAACTGGCATTCTCACATAGTGGAAGTGCATGTCTAGAGTTCTGAAGGGTTTTTTTGTTATTTTTCTGGGGTTTTGTTTGTTTGTTTGGGTTTTGTATTTTTTTTTTTTTGGTGTAACTGAATTAAGGACAGCAACCTCTAATGTTTCGCTTTCTCTGCATAAAGCCAATACAAAGGCAG